>NC_033798.1:65755793-65780800 GCF_001876935.1 Asparagus officinalis | reverse complement strand
TAGGAAGGAACCCTAGAGGGGGGTGAATAGGGTTTATGCTAATCTAATCTGATTTATGCCAAATTAAAACTTATTAACAAATATATCCTAGCGAGAATGATATATTACAAATATATGTGCAAGGATATACAAGTAACATAAGGGTAAGTAATCTAAACTAGATAGTAGGTAATATAAACAAGCAATATACAAAGGCGATATAAGATATGAACATAAAAATAAGTGCGGCAATGCAATCACAAACAAAAGATATGTTCACGGAGTTTGGTCCTCACGATCTATGTCTCCGCTCCTCACCTTGAGGAGATCTCCACTATCGCACCGGGTTTTCTATGCTTACCCAAAAAAATTTTACACCACATAATGTCGGTTTTCAACGCTCACCAATCAACGTTCACAATCACTCACAATGTAACTACACTAACTATCACCTCAAGTGTTAGCCTCTAGCCCGTGTCTCCCTCAAGTGTTAGGAATTATAACCTCTCTCTAGGCATTACCACCTACCCCACTCCTCTTGGGACGATCCCGTCTCTCATCACACACTCCTCTTGGTGTACTAGTATATTACAAAGTGAATCCTCATAATTAAGCACACTAACAACAAATGATTGTTTTCTAAATAAGATGAGAACTCAATTAAGCATAACTCAAAGTTACAATCTCTCACAAACCCAATTATACTATGTATGAAAATACTAAAAGCTCAAGTGGGTGGGTGTAACAATGAGATTTAATAAATCAAAACTAAACTTAAATAAATTCTAGCTTATGGAAATGAAAATTAAATATATAAAATAGCTAGATTGAGTTTAGAAAAACTTCTCTATATGATGACAAGAGAGAGGGAGAAGAGTTGAATGCTCAAACACCAATGAATGATCTCCTCTAGCTCTTGTGAAATTATCGTCACAAACTAAAACTTGAAAATACTTAAAAGCTTCTTAAATAAACTCAAACCAAAACTTAAACCCTTGTTAAAACACTCTTAATCTTGTTTAAAACATTTCTTTTTGTTACCTCAGAAGTATGAGGGCATGGGGTATATATAGACTCATGAAACAACCCCAAAAACCAATAAAAACCCAAAAAAAATCACAAAAAGATAAAATCTGGAAAACTAGCCATTATAGGCTGAAAAGAGGTCATCAGTCGACTGACTACAGTGCATCGGTTGACTGATGAAGTCGACAGTTCCAGATTTGGCAGATTCTGGAATTTTGCGTATCTGATTTTATAAAATCAATTAAAAATAGTAAATCAACTCCAAAAATCATGAACTTTTGAGGGACGTTTCTAAACATATATATGAACATGTTAGAAAAAGAATTTCTTGAATATCACTTACCATTTGAGAGAAATAAATTATTTAATAAACTAGTTAAAAACTAAAAATCTGAAAATAGTTCAAAACTAGTCGTTATGAACTTATCAGTTAACTGATCAGTCAATCGATGACCTCATCAGTTGACTGATCAGTCGAATGAAAAGAAACAGAGGCTTTTTGATGATTCTAGATATTTTTATCTGTCGACTGAACACATGTATCAGTCGACTGATAACACTGTATCAGCCTAATTTGAATATTAAAAACCAACTTTGAAGTGCCTTAAAAAATAGCAAGTAAATTCTAAAAAATATAAAACTTTGGAAAATTATTGTAAACATATAAATAAACATATTACAAAAAGAATTTTTGAAATTGCACTTCTAAATAGTGAAAACTTGTCATTTTACAAAAATGTTCAAAACATGCAAACTTAATATACTTGAAATTTAATGTTTTGACATAAACCATGTTTTGAAACTTTATAAAATAATTTTATAGACTTAATAAACTATGTATAAAGTGATATTGAAGTCTATAAACTAATAAAACAATATTTTATCAAAAACACCTATATTTTGATAAAACCTACAGTGTGTGTGAATAATATGAGCTTAAAGTATTAACACACAAGTATAAACCAATACTACAAATACTATAAACTATAAACCCAAGCTTGAAGGTCTTCAATATAGCTCGACTTGGTAAACTTGTGGATGAACCTTGAACTTGGATCTTCAACTTGAATTGCATTGCTTCACTCCACTATTCCGCCAACCTCCATTGGATATGATCGTGAAAGCTCGATTCCATCCAACCTCCAACGTATTGTTTGCCTAGAATAGATACAAAACACAAATACTAAACAAATAATATTAGATATAAATTGTTTGTAAATCATCATCAAAATAAAAGGACCCAACAGTTTTCTCTTTATGAAAAGGCTCAGACTTGTTGTGAGGGCGAGTGCGACCCCTAGCTCGAGTAGTTGCTCAAGGTTCAGTCACCGGACCCAAGCGTTCTTTGATCAAAACTTTATCTCGATCCTCGTGCAAAGGACCCAGGTGATCCTCCATCCTCAACTTGAATCGGAACAGGTTCACGTAGCCGTGGGACTCTACCGGAGGTGCGTGATTCATTGGGACAGGAACAGGGGCTGTCGGAGGCTTAAACGAGACTGCAGGAGGTGAACCGGATGTAAAATAAACCAAACCGGTTCGGCTCAGGTGCGAACCACTATTTGGTGGCTCGGTTTGGGCCGAGCCAGCCAGAGATGGTTCGCGAGTTTCGGGCGTTGTTCGACTTTTTTTCAACGTCGTTTCGGACTTTGGCTTCCAGACTTGGCAAAGTTTTGGTGGCTTCTTGACAACCTCTTCCTGCTTCAGCTTCTGTGCTTCTTGCATGAAAATCCACCCATGACGAGTAACGCATGGTGTTTCTGGATCCGTTCTTCAAGGGTTGAACGCGTCCTTTTGACGCGGACCCATTCATTCATCGCTGGCTTGGAGGAGGAGTCTCCTGCTCGCTATTGCGATGCTTGGCACATTCTAGATTTCAGATCCGCATCATAACATATTCCATCAACTGGCTCTAAAGCTTTGGCCAGCTAGCGCGCGATGCGTTGGCGCTGCCTTTGGCGAGCTCTCTTTGATGAATTTCACGCACCTCTAGTGGCTATCTCCTTGATTGAGGAGGAGTCCAGGTCTGCAGATCCGGCCTCGTTGAAGGCCAGAGGGGCGGTGCAAGGCAAGATGGCAATAGCAACGGGGGCCTTGAACTTCCTGCGCTTGTGGGGGCGGAGGATCTGGAGGAGGAGGACGACAGATACTCCTCGAATTTTAGTTGGTCGAACTCATACTCGACCTCTTCGTCAATCGGGATCCGGATCCATGGTTGCGACACGAAAGCTTCGGTAACGAAGCTGTTGGCTCCCACTATGGTCGCCAGTGTGTTTGTGTTAAAAGTTGATTTCATTGCCAACGAACTTATTACAATTATTTATCGATTACAAGTTCGAAAAAGAAGAAAATCGATCTTTTTATAAGATCTCCTTATATAATAAAAATAAAATATTACAACTCTTGTCAAACTACACACAACAGCAGTTTATCTCCTGTTGTTTGCGTGGGAACTTCGCCTGTGCCGGGGACGTTGATATCCGTGGACCGTCACGGATCAGATCCGGTTGACAAATTCATAATCAAAGCTCCTACTTCACGAAGGAAGTATTCGCAGAAGTGGTAATCCCGATCAAGCGAGATTACAACTTTTCTCGGGATTAAGACCAAGCTTAAATCCGGAGGAATGGGGGGAAACAGGTCTCAGATCTCTCGAACTCTCTTTTTTTTATTGAGGAACTTCGCCAAGATCTGATAACCCTCTGAAATTCGTGCTCCACTCTCTAATTTGGCAGCACCTTGCCCTCTTGATCTCCGCCCCTGTGAAATGAGCCTCATATGCCTGTATTTATAGGCTTCGGTTGGGGGTTTTCGGATAAGAACGATGGATTTTGCCTTATCCTTAGTTGACAACCGTGTAACCACGTTTAGAGATGATATCTAGGCAGTTAGGAACCTCTGGAATAGAAGAAATCCCGTGAAAACTTGTCGAAAACCATCAAAACATGTTTTTAGCTCAAAACTAGCCTAACCGGGTGCAAAACGAACCGAACCGGTTTGGTTCAGGCGCGAACCACCATTTGGTCGCTCGACTATGGCCGAGGCACTGGCCTGGCTGAATCGTTTTCACGCGACTCGGCAGCCAGGGGCTTTCTTGGTTTGTTCGGTCCGGACTTGTTTTGTCCTTCTACGTGCATTCCGTCGTTTTGTTGACTTGTGCGCTTCACCGATTCGCTTCATGCGTTTCGTGAACGTGCGGGTCACTTGACGGTGGCCGACGGGCTTGCAAGCCACTTGGTTCGTCGTTTCGATGGCCGGTGAGCACGTGGGCCATTTGGAGCTGGCTAACGAGTGCGCGGGCCACTTGGAGGGGGCCGGGGAGCACACGGGCTAGTCGTTTTGCTGTTTTGGTGGTCGATGAGCGTGCGGGCCACTTGGAGCTGCGTGCGGGCCACTTGGCGGTGGCCGGTGAGTGTACGAGCCACTTGGTTTGTCATTCTGGTGGCCGATGAGCTTGCGGGCCACTTGGCGGTGGCCGGTGAGCACGCGGGCCACTTGGCGTTGGTTGTTCCGGTAGTTCGTCGCCACTCATCGACGGTTCGCTGATTTGCTTCATGCCCTTGTCTGCGTCAGACGATCCTCTTTGACTCGGAAAATCCTCTTCGATTTGGATAATGACGTTCATCATCTTCTCTTTGTCTCGAGCTGTGTGCGGATACCTATAGGCATTTTTAGACGCTTACAGTAAGAAAAACTAATTGCGTCTAATTATGTCTGTCATATGGGAATGTCGAAGAGATTCTATTTGGACTGTAATGTCACATGGGTGCACCAATTGAAAGAAGGACTGACATTTTGTGTTGAAACTTGAGCCTGAATGTTGTTTGGGCTTGCACTCAGGAACTGGTAGGAGTAACCATAATTGTGTTTTTTTCCCCTCTATAATTGTAGAACTATATAGTCCAAAAGCAAATTTTAATAGATAGAATTATGATACGAATTTTATATTTATGAGGTAGGAGTTCAATGAAGAATTACAGGAAACAGCAAAGAAATCAGCCAGAAAGTCTGGCGGTCGACCGCCGCGGTCGACCGCCAACGTGCACGAAGCCTACTGGGATTCGGAGTTGGTGGCGGTCGACCGTCACAGTCGACCGCGAATGACTGTAAAGGATTTNAAGGACGATTTTGAGCAGCCTTTAAGAGAGAATTGTTGCATCCAATTGTGGGAGAGTTGTGAGAGATCTAGAGCTTTGTTTTAGGGTTTGATCTGAGAGATTTGTAACTCTATTTGTATTCTCTTGATTTCTTATAGTAAGAACCCCCCCCTCCCCTCCTCCTTGCCCCATGGACGTAGGCAACTTGCCGAGTAAATCTCTTGTGTTAATTGGTGATTGTGCTTGTTTATTTGGTTGTGATCTCTCTTGTTTGGATTGTGTGATTCGACCGCTTCCGTGCCGCGCACAACATTCAACTCCTTACACGAGCTACCAAGAGGGAAAAGATGGAGGGCCCATCCACAAGAGCTCATCATTTGCCTATTTTTTGACAGTTCGTTTAGGGGGTGTTTGTTTTGTATCCCAAAATTTATGGATATGGATTTCATCATAGAATTTGAAATCCATAAATCCTAAAAATATATTAATTTTTTATAATTTAGGGATTCAATATCCCAAAAAAAAAGTGAAACAAACAAAGTTTATGGAATACCAAAACTCAAAAAAAACACTTTTTACATCCCAAAACTTGAAATCCACCCTATATCCCAAAAAAATTGAAACAAACACCCCCTTAGCAAAAATGTGTCATCATTGTACTTTTTATTTCCTGATAATTTTTAGGGTAAATTACACTGAACCCCATAAACTTTTTAGTCCTTTGTAGAACTTTCAAATTCACACTAAACCCCGAATAACTTTTGCAGAAAATCCCAATATCTTTGAATTAATTACACTATCTCCAAAATAACTTTCAAGTGCCTTTTTATGTTGTTTTCTAGTTATAACTTATGGGGTTATCTACAAAATGCAGAAACTTATCGGGGGTTTTCTACAAAGCAAAAGAGTTACTGGGGATTTAGTGTGATTTTAAAA
This sequence comes from Asparagus officinalis, assembly GCF_001876935.1. NCBI lineage: Eukaryota > Viridiplantae > Streptophyta > Magnoliopsida > Asparagales > Asparagaceae > Asparagus > Asparagus officinalis. The sequence goes on along the minus strand of NC_033798.1, from coordinate 65,774,762 downwards.
GTTCATACGAAAGTGTTGCAAAATACTAAAAGTTCGTAGGAGTTTAGTGCAATTTACCCTCGGTTTTAAGTATAACTATAACTACAACTACGATTATAATTTTCTAGCAACCAACTAGTCCATAGACCAGGTAAAGAAGAATGGACAGTAAATCCCAAAATTTGCAAATACTCGCTTCTCTCATCTGGCTTTTGTCGTTTAGGAAGAAGACAACTCCACCACAATCAAGCACGAACATGAAACTACGGAACATACAAGATTCTGAATTCTTCATGCAACGAACCAGGCGATAATTTATTGTAATCTGCAGCTCCGATAACTTCCAGATCACTCACAAAGAGAGAATTTTATTCTTACCACGGTAACAACAAGAGAATCCATTCACATGCCTTTTGCTCTCCCCAGGGCCATACGCGCATGCCAAAGATCCTTAGACACAGAGAAAACAACCCCACTCACAAAAGAAAAATATGAGAATCCCCCGCTATTGGACAAATGGCCAGCCAAACGCTGCCACAACCATTCAACTTCCACAAAAGAGTACCAAAAATAAACCACATGACGGGAAAAAGACCCTACCGACAACAACAACAACAACAACAAACGCTCTGCTGCTTGCCTGCTGTCTAAATCTTCACCCCTAACCATGCACTACAGCGTCCTCTTTCTCTCAAACCCTAATTACACACATGGGGGGTTTCTTATCATTATTTTGTTTTAGGAAGCAGCAGCTTTGGTCATGTCTCTGGAGGACCTGTTGTATTTCATGTGGCTCCTGACAAGCTGGCCGGCAGCAAGCGCAGACATGAGGGAGAGCTCACCAGCCAGGACTGAGCCAGCTACGATGGTGGCCAGGAGCCTTGCATTTGACCCAGGGGACTCGAGGCTTGCACCCTTCACACCTAATAGGTCCAAGCACGCTGACTGGGATGCCAACTGGGTCCCACCTCCAACTGTACCCACCTGTATGCATATCACCCATTAGCAAAAAAGAACAATCACGCAAGAATAGTCAGCCACCACAAATTCTTTTCCCCCCAAAAAATTCCTTTATTATAATAATACTTATCTACGACCCGCTTTTTTTTTTACTTATGAAAATCGACTCACTTTAAGCCACGTGGGCATGGTGAGCTGAAACTTAGGTCGGTTTTTAAGTAACAAGCTCGGTTTGAAACAGGGTGTTTGCCAGCCCTATGTATTTAGAAGTTTGATTAAAATATTAAATAAAATTGAAAAGATATATATTTTTTTGTTTTACTTAGAAAATTGTTTTAATGAAGATGTGTTACTCGTCATGTGGCTACCAAACCCAACTTGACGAGGTCATGAGTAAGAATATAACATAAACTGAAGAAAAAAAATTGATTAAGGCCTCATATAGTGAGACAGGCATGTAGATGGATCTTAATTTGTTGTTAGATTGATGTTTAGTAGCCATCAATAAAGGTTAGAATATGTGCACATGAAACTATCTTAATTTAACATAAACTATATCAGATCCTTCCTGTCTACTGGATAGTGAATACATCAAAGGCCTATTTTGATCTGATCCAAGAGTAAGTAGCTTTTTGGTTAGCTGCACCTGCTACCCAGTGAACAGAGACAACTACACATGCATTAAATTATTCAAAAAAATAAAGAAATCATTAAATAATCTAACAATTTGGGTTAGTTCTTCTTCTCCAAGAACTAGGATTCATTCTTCAATGTTTCTAAGGAACTACAGGGGTTTCAAGCTGGAAATTATTCATCAACTTAGCTCAGTCTTTTCCAATTTCAAATGGGTAATAGAATTGATTAAGCAGATTTGAAGATCCAAAGTTAGGTGATTAACACAAATAAAAGCATAATATGATTTGACTTTTCAAGACAAAAGAGAATTTACCTCAATGGAAGGCATGGTGACAGAGATGTGAAGATCCTTTCCATCATTCACAGCTTCCATCATTGTAATGCAGTGAGAGCTCTCCACATTCTGTGCAGGATCTTGACCGGTAGCGATGAAAACAGCAGACACAATGTTGCTAGCATGAGCATTGAAACCCCCCAGAGCTCCGGCCACAGCTGATCCAGCGAGATTCTTGATCATGTTCAGCTCGACCAGAGCAGATACAGAGGTTTTCAGAACCTTTTTCACGACTTCCTCCTTGATTATTGCCTCACATACCACTGACTTCCCTCTCCCTTCAATCCAATTCACAGCAGCGGGCTTCTTATCAGAACAGAAATTACCTGTTGAATACATAAGGAAACAAAAAGTGAAACTTGATCTTTACCCCAGTGGGTTTGCTTAGATGGGTTTCGGATCTAAAACTTTAGGCATAGAGATGTTTTCACAAAGTTTACAGCAAGGAGTAAATAATATTGGTTATGATAGGAACCTTTGTAATCAAATATTGTGATTCTCTAAACAAGGCAACATAAAGAATACCCCTATAATCGACAGGTTTGGAAGCCCTTAGAAAGAGCAACAAGAAAATGATTAATCAATCCCCACATGTCAAACTTTATTGGATCAACCTGGCTTCATAGGAGCAGATAATAAGACGTAGTAGTTTTAATTAAAAAAAAACTTCAAAGTCAGCTAAAGAGGTATAATCCGGATGAAATGGACGCATATTTGATAAACCACAAGTATAAAATTAACCTATATAAATCATTAATAATTTGATAAATGTTAATTCCATGAAGTGCAATAACTAGGGTCTTTTTGTTTTCTGGTCTTTTTGTTTTCTGGTCTTTTTGTTTTCTCATAAATAAAATTGGAAATCTAATTATTCTCAATAAAGGTGGAATTTCTCGTTGCTTGCTTCTGAGGCGTGCAACATGGAAACAGTTTTCTCTACCTATCAACGTGTTGCAAAAGAGCAGACGAATGAAAATCTCAATTTTACAGATGAGGAGATATATAGCTTTAATGTTTCCTTTCAGTATTCTACTAGCAACAATAAATATCTTAAGCGGATAGTGACGTTTGATACAGTTGCCATTAATCTCGTAACTAGTAGGTGAGCTAAACTCAAATGATCGTACGTGGAACAAAATCTAGCATTCTAACAAATCCTTTGCTGCAAAAGAGCAGACAAATGAAGATCTCAATTTTACAGATGAGGAGATATATAGCTTTAATACATACTTTCAGAACTATACCAACAACAATACATATCTTAAGCGGATGGCGACGTTCAGTACAGTTGTCACTAATCCCGTAACTAGTTGATGAACTAAACTCAAAGTATCGTATTTGGAACAAAACCTAGCAGTACAAATTCTTTATAAGATAGTAGGAAAAAAAGATAATAACATAAAAAACTGAACAAAATCGGGGGATTAAAAAAACAGATCTAACCAGATATACTAATGACATCCATGTCGGAGAAATCAGTCTGAAGGTAGTCCAAGACGTTCTGCACGCCTTTGGACACCATGTTCATTCCCATTGCGTCTCCAGTGCTGCAACTGAACCTCATGTACAGATTTCTCCCCGCAAGCGAGCATTTAATCCCTTGAAGCCTACCAAACCTGCTCGATCTGAAACATCAAACCAAAAAAGCATTCAGCTTTTTAACCAAGCAAATAATGAGAACCATGGAAAAATAAACATCCAAAGCCATTCATTTATTATATAACACCCAAGGTTTTCAGTTAGCAGGAAAATATCCTCTGTTCTATGATCTAGAAGCAAAACAACTTGTAACTTCTATGTTAAGCAAACCTATATTTATCATCATGCATAACATCAAAACAATGGTCTGGGAAAGCAAGAAAAGGAAAACCAACAAACAGCCAAAAGCCAGTCACCTCATCCCATCGCATTCAGGAAAAAAGTAAACCCTGAAAGTTAAGAAAACACCAAATTTCCACAAAATAAAACTGAAATTTCTGCATGCCGGTCAACCTAATGAACAATCTCACATGGTTCAACACGTACCAATCAAACTGCTAATCCCAAAAAACTGATGCAATAAAGGGACAACTAAGCTAAAATTCCAAACCCAGCAACAAAACTCTAAAAGCCAAAAAGCCAAATTTTAGTCAGCATACCTGTTGAAAACAATAGCAAGCGTGTCAAAATTGGCCGGGTCCTCCAAGAAGAACTTAAGCTCAGCCGCCCTCGCCGCCGTCCCAAACCTCACCGCCGGGGCCCTCGTCATCCCATCCCTAAGCACAACACTCTGGGCCCCACCTGACTCCCCGATGGCCTTGCACCCTCTGTTCGTGCTCGCAACCAAACACCCTTCGGTCGTGGCCATCGGCACATAGTAGGTCCTCCCATCCAAAACCAGCGGGCCCGCGATGCCAACGGGCAATGCGACGAACCCAATCGGCATCTCGCAGCACTGGCCGAGGATGGAGGCGTAATCGAACCCATCAAGAGGGAGACCGTTGAGATTCCTTCCGGTTATTCTCCTTAAGGCCTCGCGTCGAACACTTGCAGCGCGTTTGCAGTCTCCCAATTTGGACTCCAATGAATAAGATGGGGTCTTACCCATGACCACGGATTCGATGATCTCTTCGTCTTCGACGGGGATTGTTGAGATGCCACCGTTGGGTTTCTCGCCGGCGGCGGCGTCGACCAGGAGAGGGCAAGTAGGAGGAGGGGGAGGGTATCTCTGTTGCTGCTGGCTCTGCTGTTGATTATCCTCTTCGTCATCGAAGGAGAGGAGATAGATTAGGGAGGCAACAAGGGAGACAATGGAGAGGATCTCGACGAACCCGACGACATGCAGAGGGGTGGAGGTGCGGATCTTTTCGCGCCACCGGCGCATGAGGAAGAAGAGAGAGGCCATGAAAAGGAACGAGAAGAGGAGATTCGTGTGGCGAATTGGGAGAGGGAGGGCGTCGGAGGCCTGGATCTTGGGGTCGACCTTGGCGGAGGTATCCGCCGGACGAGGAGCGGCGATCGGCGGCGGCGCGGCGGGTGGTATCTCCGGCGGACCTCCATTGCTAGCGCTTGCGATGAATGGGAGAGCTAAAAAAGGCCCTCTTTTTTTGGGGGAAAGTTTGAAGAAGGAGGAGAAGTTGGTGGCGTTTTATAGGGGTAGAAAGAGTGTGATCACCGTTGGTGGATATATATAGACGCAAACGGTGGCCGCAATTATTTTTTCTTTTTTAGGACAAATTTTTAAAACCGACCTATTTGATTTTTTATTTGCAAAAATCGACTTACTTTTAAAATATTTGTAAAAACCGACCTGATTTCAGCCCAGACGCTGAAACCAGGTCGGTTTCTGTTAAAAATTTTTCGAAACTTCACGGGAGTTCAACTCCCGTGAAGTTTAGTGTATTTTTAAACTTCACGGGAGTAGATTAGTTTTTTTCAAAAAAGTTTCAAAACTCAATTTTTTTCAACTTCACGAGCAGGTCTGGGCGGAGTAGAGGACGATGAGGGGGTTTGGGCGGAGGTCAGGTGCTTTGGGATGATGAAGGGGTGATGATGGCTGATTAGAACACAAATCTTCTTTTTCTTCTCCTCTTTTTTGAGTCTCTTCTCCTCTTCCTTCTGCTTCTTCTCCAATTCATTCGTAAGAGGGCTGCCATAAATCCAAAAAAAGAAAAACAAAAGAAAATAGAAGAGAGATCCCTCTCATTAGTTTTTAACCTAGGTTCTTCCAAAAGGATTTTTATCCATAAACCAAGCATCGGATGTGGAATCGCTTGAGAGATCCCAGGTTCTTCCAAAAGGATTTTTATCCTACTTAGTTTTTAACCCAGGTTTAAACAGTCCTTCTTGCTTGGGGCTTCGACTGGATCCGCCTGCAGCTTCGACTGGAGGCGGCTTCGACTGGATCCGCCATTGGAGGAGACGGAGAAAAAATGCAGGAATTTGATCGGATTGGTTGCTGTGTTGGATACAACAAGATTTGTATATATAGCTGCTCTTTTCTTTCCTTTTTTTATGTTGTGACTCTTTAGAACGAGAGCTTGGGTTTGATTTGGATGGGTTCGTTTTCCAGAAGATGATGATTGGGAAAACTTCACGGAAGTCATTTTCAACCTTGAAACCTCACGGGACTTCAAGTCCCATGAAGTTTAGTGGTTTAACTAAATGGCTGCCAAACTTCACGGGACTTGAAGTCCCGTGAAGTTTCAGAACTTTCTTTTTAAAAACCGACCTGGTTTCAGCGTCAGGGCTGAAACCAGGTCGGTTTTTACAAATATTTTAAAAATGTGTCGTTTTTTGCAAATAAAAAATCAAATAGGTCTGTTTTGAAAATTTTTCCTTCTTTTTTAACTCAAAAAGAGAGAATTTACTTTCTTTTTGTACTTTTGAGGTACACTAAATATTGTTTTATTTATTATTTGGATTCAGTAATTCGGACTGAATATTTTTTTTATGGGAAAATTGCTTTGAGGAACCAAGTTTTTTTGGGCCATGCATCCTCCTCCCCAGCCCAAAAACCATAACTCCCAACCCCTTATACTGAAAAAAGAGTGCAAGTAACCCCCAAACACTGTACAAACCCACTACCCAATAAACTCATCCCTAAATTACCCTTCCCAATTACTTTTACACATCTCCCCTTTGCCAAGGACTCCTCCAAAACCCCATCTCATAAAAACTCGTTCACATCTCCTCCTCCATCGCCGCCACCTTCGGCGACGGAGCCGTCGCCGCCGGAATCGCCCACTCCTCCCTCATCTTCACGCCCTCTCCGTCGTCAAGATCGAAGCTCGACCAGATCCGCGTCACACCGCCGCAACGCCGCCTTCTTCCTCATCGTGATGATCCGTCGCCGGTAGTGGACGATTAAAACGGTGCTGCTCGTAGATCTTGAGACCACCATTGACGGCGATGCAGAGAGCGTCATTGATTGAACGACGAGTCTCATTAAAAACCCTAGTGTCTTCTCTAGGGACTTTGGAAGCGTCCCTTGCTTAAGTTTCTTCGAAAGGAAATTATATGGCTTGTGAATTTATTTTTGGTGGATATTTCTATTTGAATATTAAATATGGATTTGGGAGTAATTAGTTGGTTGCCAACCTGAAGGAGGAAATGCTGCTGGAAAACAATTGATGAGTGAAAAATATTGTAGAGGCTTGTATAGAAAATCAAAACATAGGGAGATACTGGAGGAAGGCAGCTGATTAGTATAGCTTTTGATGCATATATCTTCATTTGACAATTTATCAACACAAAAATAAAAGAGGATCAGAGTCTCATTATTTTTCTTGATTTTTTATTATGGGATAAATAGTGGTGTTACGGTTTGGGGAGGGGTTAACGGTTTGGGGAGGTGTTTTTTATAGGGAGCAAATAGTTTGGGGGATTTTCGGCGAATTGTTTGGCGGAGAAAATCGCGCTCTGGAAACTCTTTTCTTGGCTCATATTCATCGATCATTTCCCCTGATTTATTTATTTATTTATTTATTTATTATTTTTGTGTCTTTCACTTCCTACTACTTTCTTTTTGTGAAAACTTAGAGAGAAAGATTCTTGAATTTAAACCCTCTCTGATTACCGCATATGAAGCAGTTCCTTGTCGATCGCAAAAAGGCTGGTAAGTTTCATGTGATACTTGCTTATGTCACATATGCTGGTTTCATGTGCCATAGTGGCATAAGTTTCATGTGATACTTGCTTATGTCACATATGCTGGTTTCATGTGCCATAGTGGCATTCTCATTATAGGTGATATATTCTGCTATTATGTGATATTTTGGTATTCTTTGTGACTTATGTTGTTATTATGTAATATTTTGGTATTCTGTGTGATATATGCTGCTATTATGTAACATTTTGGTATTCTGTGTGACATATGCTGCTGTTATGTGATATTTTGATATTCTGTGTGACATATACTGCTGTTATGTGACATTTTGGTATTATGTGTGACATATGCTGATGTTATGTGATATTTTTGATATTTTGTGTAACATATGCTGCTATTATGTGACATTTTGATATTTTGTGTGGCATATGCTACTGTTATGTGATATTTTTACATTCTGTGTAATATATTCTCGTTACTAGTTACATATGCTATAGTTTAAGTGTTATGTGATATTTTTACAGATATAATTATGGCATACATGCATATTTTTTTATCAAGACGATCCTAGAAGGAATGGAGGCAATGAATATTGAAGCTTTGCAAATGGAGTGAGATGTTATGGACAGAACTTGCTGCTCAAATCATATGCAAAGGGAGAGGACATAAGATTTGTACCTAATCTAGTGCACCCAAAAAGAAGAGGGAAATTTGTTTGCTTTAAATTTGAGTTTTGAGTTCATTGTTTGTATTGCACATTGTTGTAGATTGGTTCTACGAAGGAAATGGAATGGTGGGTTGGGATTGTAACTTCCTGATGTATTTTTGTTTGATGGGTTAAAATCCTTTGTAAGGATGATTTTGATCCAATTAGAATTCAATTTGTGAGTGTTGTTATGTTTCTTAGTTATTTAAGGTTAGATGATATGTGATATTTGGGTGTTGCTTGTGATATTTGTTGTTTATACGTGACACATTCACTATCAACTAATTACAGCCAAATATCACAAATTACGGTCATGAGTCACGTATAAACAACAAATACCACAAGCAACACCCAAATATCATATACAACAGATATAAGTTACATCTAATAGAATCATTCCACATGTGACCACAAGCAACACCCAAATATCATATACAACAGATATAAGTTACATCTAATAGAATCATTCCACATGTGACAAATAAGCATATCATGCGATATTTCAATGTTATATGGGTTATATGTGATATAAGTCACATCTAATAAAGTCATTCCACATGTGACAAATAAGCATATTATGTGACAAATAAACACATGTGGAATTACTCTATTAGATCTAAATATCACATACAACAAATTACAACCATGTGTCACGTATAAACAAATTATAACCATGTTACAAATAAGCACATTCACTATCAACAAATTACAGCCAAATATCACAAATTACAGATATGTGTCACGTATAAACAACAAATGTCACAAGCAACACTCAAATATCACATACATCATCTAAATATCACATACAACACCCAAATGTCATGTATAAACAATAAATATCACAAGCAACATCCAAATATTACATACAATACCCAAATATCATATACAACACCTAAATGTCACGTATAAACAACAAATGTCACAAGACCCAAGAATAACTAAGAAACATAACAACACTCCACATCCCCTTATTCTTCTCAAACCACCAAGACCCAAGAATCAACAACTCGTCCTTCAAATACTCCGAGCTCTTATTCACTAACCCAACACTCCTCTTTACCTTCAACTCAAACTCTCCCTTTTCACCATTCCACCCCTGCAACCGCGTGCAAAATCCCCTACAGATTGTGTCAATCGCTCGAATTCTTTGAAACCTTCAAGAATGGCGATTTCCTGGCGCCGATGACAAGCCCTATAAGTAGAAATCAAACACACATTCATGCACCCCAAAACTAATATCAACCGAAACCCTATAAGTAGAAATCAAACACACATTCATGCACCCCAAAACTAATATCAACCGAAATATAAAAAAACCAAAGATTTAAATGCACATACCATGAATTCATGCACCCCAAAACTAATATCAACCGAAATATAAAAAAACCAAAGATTTAAATGCACATACCATGAGTCAAAAAGAAGAGGCTCCCATTAGGGAAATAATCATAAACCAGCAACCTCTCACATATAATACCCAATATCACATATAACACCCAAATATCACGTATAAACAACAAATGTCACAAACAATACTCTATTACTCTATTAGATCTAAATATCACATACAACAAATTACAACCATGTGTCACGTATAAACAAATTATAACCATGTGACAAATAAGCACATTCACTATCAACAAATTACAGCCAAATATCACAAATTACAGATGTGTGTCACGTATATACAACAAATGTCACAAGCAACACTCAAATATCACATACACCATCTAAATATCACATACAACACCCAAATGTCATGTATAAACAATAAATATCACAAGCAATATCCAAATATTATATACAATACCCAAATATCATATACAACACCTAAATGCCACGTATAAACAACAAATGTCACAAGACCCAAGAATAACTAAGAAACATAACAACACTCCACATCCCCTTATTCTTCTCAAACCACCAAGACCCAAGAATCAACAACTCGTCCTTCAAATACTCCGAGCTCTTATTCACTAACCCAACACTCCTCTTTACCTTCAACTCAAACTCTCCCTTTTCACCATTCCACCCCTGCAACCGCGTGCAAAATCCCCTGCTGATTGTGTCAATCGCTCGAATTCTTTGAAACCTTCAAGAATGGCGATTTCCTGGCGCCGATGACAAGCCCTATAAGTAGAAATCAGACACACATTCATGCACCCCAAAACTAATATCAATCGAAATATAAAAAAACCAAAGATTTAAATGCACATACCATGAATCAAAAAGAATAGGCTCCCATTAGGGAAATAATCATAAACCAGCAACCTCTCACATATAATACCCAATATCACATATAACACCCAAATATCACGTATAAACAACAAATGTCACAAACAATACTCAAATATAACATACAACACCCAAATATCACAAATCAGATCTAAATATCACATATAAGGTAGAACTGTCACATGTAAGATTGAATTGTCACATATAACATTGAAATATCACATGATATGTTTATTTTTCATATTTACGGTTAATTATGATACATAAATGTTCCCTCATTTTCCCATCTAACCTTGAATAACTAAGAAACATAACAACACTCACAAATTGAATTCTAATTGGATCAAAATCATCCTTACAAAGGATTTTAACCCATCAAACAAAAATACATCAGGAAGTTACAATCCCAACCCACCATTCCATTTCCTTCGTAGAACCAATCTACAACAATGTGCAATACAAACAATGAACTCAAAACTCAAATTTAAAGCAAACAAATTTCCCTCTTCTTTTTGGGTGCACTAGATTAGGTACAAATCTTATGTCATCTCCCTTTGCATATGATTTGAGCAGCAAGTTCTGTCCATAACATCTCACTCCATTTGCAAAGCTTCAATATTCATTGCCTCCATTCCTTCTAGGATCATCTTGATAAAAAAATATGCATGTATGCCATAATTATATCTGTAAAAATATCACATAACACTTAAACTATAGCATATGTAACTAGTAACGAGAATATATTACACAGAATGTAAAAATATCACATAACAGTAGCATATGCCACACAAAATATCAAAATGTCACATAATAGCAGCATATGTTACACAAAATATCAAAAATATCACATAACATCAGCATATGTCACACAGAATACCAAAATGTCACATAACAGCAGTATATGTCACACAGAATATCAAAATATCACATAACAGCAGCATATGTCACACAAAATACCAAAATGTTACATAATAGCAGCATATATCACACAGAATACCAAAATATTACATAATAACAGCATAAGTCACAAAGAATACCAAAATATCACATAATAGCAGAATATATCACCCATAATGAGAATGCCACTATGGCACATGAAACCAGCATATGTGACATAAGCAAGTATCACATGAAACTTACCAGCCTTTTTGCGATCGACAAGGAACTGCTTCATATGCGGCAATCAGAGAGGGTTTAAATTCAAGAATCTTTCTCTCTAAATTTTCACAAAAAGAAAGTAGTAGGAAGCGAAAGACACAAAAATAGCAAATAAATAAATAAATAAATAAATCAGGGGAAATGATCGATGAATATGAGCCAAGAAAAGAGTTTCCAGAGCGCGATTTTCTCCGCCAAACAATTCGAAGCCTCTACAATATTTTTCACTCATCAATTGTTTTCCAGTAGCATTTCCTCCTTCAGGTTGGCAACTAACTAATTACTCCCAAATCCATATTTAATATTCAAATAGAAATATCCACCAAAAATAAATTCACAAGCCATATAGTTTCCTTTCGAAGAAACTTAAGCAGGGGACGCTTCCAAAGTCCCTAGAGAAGACGCTAGGGTTTTTAATGAGACTCGTCGTTCAATCAATGACGCTCTCCGCATCGCCATCAATGGTGGTCTCAAGATCTACGAGCAGCACCGTTTTAATCGTCCACTACCGGCGACGGATCATCACGATGAGGAAGAAGGCGGCGTTGCGGCGGTGTGACGCGGATCTGGTCGAGCTTCGATCTTGACGACGGAGAGGGCGTGAAGATGAGGGAGGAGTAGGGGATTCCGGCGGCGGCGGCTCCATCGCCGGAGGTGGCGGCGATGGAGGAGGAGATGTGGACGAGTTTTTATGAGATGGAGTTTTGGAGGAGTCCCTGGCAAAGGGGAGATGTGTAAAAGTAATTGGGAAGGATAATTTGGGGATGAGTTTATTGGGTAGTGGGTTTGTACAGTGTTTGGGGGTTACTTGCACTCTTTTTTCAGTATAAGGGGTTGGGAGTTATGGTTTTTGGGCTGGGGAGGAGGATGCATGGCCCAAAAAAACTTGGTTCCTCAAAGCAATTTTCCCTTTATGGTTTTTGGGCTGGGGAGGAGGATGCATGGCCCAAAAAAACTTGGTTCCTCAAAGCAATTTTCCCTTTTTTTATTTATAACTCGGATTGTGTGTAGGCTTAAATGAACGGCTAGGAAATGGTTGAGCTATTGTAGTGAACTATTTTTAGTCATTTTCACCGGTAAATATATATTTTAAAAACCTCTATTTCGAAAGCTAAATGGCATTTTGTTTTCTGTTAATATGTATAAGAATTACTATTGGCAAAACTAAAATAATTGAGGTACATTTGAAATCCTAGTGTTAATTTCATCATCATCCTAGGTATTTTTTTATAAATTTTGGTTAAATCTTACTGACATGGCAGTAAGGTGACTCTACTTTGCAGTGATATGTCAGCAAAAAAAAGTGAATTTTCCAAGTTTGTCATGCCACATCAGCAAAAAGTTAATGAAATTACAAGTTTATCCTGCCATGACATTAACATATAAGCAATATTTAATGAAAGTTTGTAAAAATGAGCTAGTCTGCTGATAGAAGTCGCATTAGGAATCCTCACTGACAACTTCCAAATATTAAGAACTCAAATAATATTTGGTCATCTCATCAAGAATCTCTACCAATTCTTTGCCTAATATCTATATGGAAAAATTTGTGTCTCAACCATAAAATTATGTAGAAATTATTTTCTTTCTCTATTAGTTTCTATAATCAATAAATCCTATCTCCTAAAATACACTCAATCTGAAATTTATATTAAATTATGTGACCTTTTCCTATCAACTTGTTTGTGGTTTAACATTTTTTAATACTGAACAATTCTACAGAAGAGTTGAAAAGACTAATTGTTGATTTTTGGGACCTAAAACAAAAATAAAATATACTAGAGAAAGCAAGTACTTGTGCATTTTGTTTGAGAGTTTACTAAGGGAAGGGGGACAGAAAGTTAAATAATGGAAAGAAAAGGTAAGGAACTGTGACGCCCCTGATTTCATACAAGGCTGCAGTCCAATGTGAACCCAAAGATATCAAACTTGCCATGCACCCACACTGTGCAACAACACATTTCACTATCACAGTAATTTTTCTCTAGTGGAATTATTAATAATCAAGTGTAGGTACAAAGCAGATAAAATAAATGTAAGAATGCAAAGAACATGATAAAGGAAAGAGATATCAAAATAATAATAATTATGTTCCAACTGAATAAATGAAGTACAACTGATGTCCGAAACATAGATGAAATATCTTAATACATAAGAGTCAACTGAAATAGTACTAAGGCACACAACCTTTCAACGAAACATAGATGAAATATCTTAATACATAAGAGTCAACTGAAATAGTACTAAGGCACACAACCTTTCAAAATGAAATACAACTCTAATGTCTGAAAATAAGAGTCAACTGAAATAGTACTAAGGCACACAACCTTTCAAAATGAAATACAACTCTAATGTCTGAAAATAAACCATAGCTACTGTGGAGCACAAATAAACTACTAATAATAAATAATGATGGAAGCTAAGCAGAAACTCTATCAATCTGTGACTCTCTGTATGTCTGACTCACTACCTGAAAGGAGGGGAAAATAACGAGCGTCAAAACGCTAGCGAGAACATCTCCACCGCCCCCAGGGGGAGGAGGTTAGGAGTATATAAAAATACAAGTTAGTACATATAAATATGTAAAGCATCTATCTTAAACTAAGAGAAAATTGATATTTAGAAATCTACAACACAAGAATGGGTACATCGAGCGAAATAATCAAAACAAAAAAACCCTCATGTATATACCTTGTATCTCAAATTATGAATCGATAAATACCAACTCCAAATCCTATGAATAAGAATAAGCAACAAAACAATACATTACCAAACCTCAATCCAAAACATGTCACAAAATGTCATATCATGATGTCTCATAATACCCTCGGGTAGTTGGCGCAGTTATAAGACTAATAATCCGTTAAAAGAATCTCGCATGGTATATGTCGTGTATGACAAGACAACCTCAGTCTTATACCCTACTCTCAGGGTAAATAACATGGGAGCATGAATGTAATCTATGTGATTCTCTATCAGAAAATAATAATGTTGAGTAAGATGCTCACAATATCCTGTGGCGTCACCATCTTACTCAATCGCCCTACAGAATATAAGCATATCAACCCAATCCGGAATGATGCATCATAGAGTGTAGTCTGCCACGGTCTCATTATGACATGCAAACTAACCCACTTTGAGTGTAGTATCACCGCGATCTCATAGTGGGATACCAACTAACCCACTCAAGCATCGACAATATGATAAAATGCAATATATATCACTCTCTATTATGAAAAACTCAAAGTGTTAGTTTACGCACCACAACCGCTTGTACGAACACAAACCCAAAATGTGTACCCCGGTGTCCAAACATGTGTCTCGATGTGCGGGCCTGAACTTCGTATTCACGATCAACTCACGTGTCAAAAATCAACAAACACAGCACAACATTGATCAGACGACCGACAATAACCCTTCGGTCGACTGAATATTGTTGGCCTTTTTTGTTTTGATGATGTTTAACAAACAATTTATTACTAATATTGTTTATCTAGTATTTGTATTTTTCTATTTCTTATAGAAAAACAATATGTTGGATGATGGATGGAATTCTGCATTCACGATCATATCAAATGGAGGTTGGTAAAAATAGTGGATTGAAGCCTTACAATTCAAGTTGAAGATCCAAGTTTAAGCTTCGTCCATGTTACCAAGATAGAGCTTCATGAAGATCATTGCTTGGTAAATTAGTTTAGGTTTTATATTATGTGTGTTGATACTTTAAGCTCAATCATATACACACATACACGTATTTGGTTTTTATATGTATAGTCATATATATATACACAAGTTTTGGTTTTTGATTTTTAAGTTTAAATATGAAACAAATACATATTTATATATATACATGTTTGTTTTTATATGGTAAAGTTGTTTTGGTGTAGTTATGTAGATATGAAACAAATATATATTCATATACACATTTGTATATTTCATATTTTATTATATTTGATAAAATATTGTGTTTTTGGTTTATAGACTTAACAACAATAGTATGAGGTGTAAACATTATTCAGGTGAGCGTAGAAAATCCGATTGTGTAGTGGATTCTTCCCGGAAGTGGGGAGAGGAGACGTAGGACGGAAGGTCTGAACTTCGTGATCATATTGCTTGTTTGAGTTTGGCTTGGCGCACTTATATTTTTGCTCATCTTTATTGCCATTCTCTCATTGCTTATTTCATCCACTATATTGTTTATATCTTGTTACACCTTTTGTGTTAGTTTCATATCCTTGCATATATCTCTTGTCATATCTAAAGTACTAGGGTATTTACTAATTAGTTTTAATTGGCATAAAATCGGATTAGATTAGCATAAACCCTATTTACCCTCCTCTATGGTTCTTTTCTAGTGGTATTAGGGTCTAACAAGAATGTCTTAGTCTCATTGATTATCCCAATGTTAGATCCAACCTGCATAATAACATTAACATAAATAAATAGAAGAACACATGAATCGCTCTTGCTTTGCTATAAACACACTTATCAGACATAATCATATTGAAACCAAAAGCAATGTTTAGGGGTTTGTTTAAGTTCGTACAAAGACTTAACGAGTTTACATACTTTCCTTTCATTTTCAAGCGCTACAAATCACTCAGGCTGATCCATATAAATCTCTTCTTTAAGAAAATCATGAAGAAAAGTAGTTTTCACATCCATTTAGTGGATAGTAAAATCATGTATGGAAACCAATGCAATAAGCATTTTGATTATAGTCATACGAGCAACTAGATAGTATATGTCAAAGAAATCAATTCATTCTACTTGTTTGAATCCGTTGGCGTCAACTTTGAGCTTAAACAATTCTATGATTCCATATGATTTTAGTTTTCTTTTAAGGGTTCCCTTAAAACTAATTGTCTTTTAAGGGTTAGACACAATAGAATCCATCTCACTTTTGATAGCATTCTTCTATTGCTTTGCCACTTTTGAAACCATGGAAGCTTGGAATGGAGTAGGACTCTCCTTGATATTATAAGCGATAAAATCCCTTTTAAAATCCTTGACTATCCTTGCTTTCTTACTCCTTCTAGGTTCATCTAAATCCTCAGATCCATTAGATCTGGATTTAGAACTTCTACCACCATATTTGTCATCTCTTGTACATGATCAAGAGTGGATGTAGAGAGAGTCACATCATCTTTATTAGAAACATTTTGTGGCATTTCAAGTTTTTATAGAAAAACATCCTAAAAATGTTCCATCATGAAACTCAATAATTTTGTTAACATTTATGCCTGAGATTTTAGATTTCATTATTAAAAAACTAAACGGTTCCACATGGCCAATAAAGATAGCCTTTATAGTGTTAGGTCTTAACTTTTTCCTTTTGTGTTCTAGGATTAATATTTTTATAAGATACCCCCAATACTTTAAGGTATTTCAAGCTAGTCTTTCAGCCTCTTTAAAGTTTGAATGGACTAGTATTCTTATATTATTGAGGGACTCTCTTTAAAATATAGCAAGCTGTATTGTAAACATTTCCCCACATATATTTGAGAAGTCTAGAACTTTCAATGTAGACTATTCATTGTATCTTTTAAGGTTCTATTTTTTTGTTTCACAACACCATTAGATTTAGGAGAAGGAGTATTTTTCTCATGCATAATGCCAAAAGATGACAAAGATGAGTAAACTAATTTGAGGTATACTCTCCTCCTCTATCAGATAAAGAAAGCACAAAAAATGCAAGAAAAAAAACTAATTATAAAAAGCAAATGAAAGCAAAAAAAAAACTTATTATCTGAGAATGAAAATAAATCTACTATTAAATTAAGCAAGAAAAACTAACTAAATATGAAAATTAAACAAGCAAAATAAAACATTAATTAAATCTAAATTGTTTCCTAAACATACAATTATAATTATACAAGAAAATTTATAAAATTTAAAACCTACATTGTAAAGGGTTGGCCCCTTGTGTAGACTCAAATTTCTTTAATTCTTCCAGAGAAAAAAATATTAGAATGAGAAATTTTTTATATTTACCATAAAATTAAAATTTTACAATATTTAGAAGGCTTTCTCGAAAGAGTTGCCCTCCTATCCCCGAGAAGAGAATTTACAAAAATTTTCATATCTCTAACTCTCATTCTCTACCCTTATATATAGATTGTATAAATTAATATGAGCTCTTGGATCAAACTTACACCCAAGGAGCACAATTTTTAGACTTTAATCTATTTATGTTGATTAGGTATTAATATTTGTATCAATATCTGTATTAATATTTGTATCAATATCTGTATCGATACTAGTATTGATACCCAATTCTCTCGTGTTATAGTTTTTGCTAAAATTCTCTTGGGCTCTATTGAGTTAGGCTTCTCTTGCTCCTATTGGGCTTCAATTACAGATCTTTTCGGCTTAAGATAATCTTCATTTAAGCTCTTTTTTCTTATTTTTTTCTATAAAATAGGATAAAAACATAATATTAATCATTTATTTGTATGAAACAAATTCAAAACATGGGTATGAAAATGCAAAAATATGATAATCAAACACCCCTCTACATGGAGTTTGGTAGTCCCTTTGCAAAGAAATAAAATAAATAAGAAAGATGAAAAAAAAAATCTCAACTCACGTTCATAAGAATCATGGTTGTATTCAGCGCATACAACAAAACATTTAGCTCCTGCGTTACCTGAGAGAACGAGGAGTAGTCACCTGAACGTTTGTAGTGAATATACCTACAAAGTTTGATTACTTGCCAATTTAAAGAAGTCAAAATTAAATTGATTTATTTGATACATTTAAAGAATCTAATGAAATTAGTTTTCACTCAAGAATTTATTTTATGCAAAACTCTAAAGTAATATCTTAAAAATTATTTTCCTTGTAGATACAAAACTACATTTAACATAGATATTTTTACCTAAAGTTCCTAAAAGAACAGGCTAACTCTTTGTTTCAATCAATTTTCAAAACTCTTGAGAAATTTTATTTCCAACAATTATATATATATATATACAATAATATATATTATATATATATATTATCATATATATACTATATAATATATATTATATATATATAATATTATTATATATATATATATATATATATATATGATTATATATTATAATATATATATATATAATATATATATAAATATATATATTATAATAATATATATATATCATATATATATATCATATTATGCTATATATATGATATACGTATATATATATATTCTATATCATATATATGTATACGCGTATTATCTTTAATATATTTTTTGTTTATATATACTCCTTAGATATATACTAGTATCATATATATATATAAGTATAATATATAGCATATACTATATATATGTATGCCTACTGTTATGTATATGTATACGTATTGTATATTGTTACGTATTAT
>NC_033798.1:65749887-65754793 GCF_001876935.1 Asparagus officinalis | reverse complement strand
TCCAGGCGAAGGAGGCTGAGCTTCGACGTCTGCGGAAGCAGCACCGGGCTGTCTTGGACCGGATGGACGTCTATCTGGACAGAGCCTTCTTCGAGGAGGCTGGTTCTCTCCGAGGCGAGGCGAAGCTGCTCGAGCGCGGGCACAAAGCTAGGAGACTTGGCGAGACCGCCAGGGAGGTGAAGAATGCACTTCAGCTTCTTCACCAGGAGGAAGAGACCAGCAAGGCGAACTTGGCCAAGCAGCAGCAGAGGGGGAAGGAAGAGGCGAGGGTCCAACGTGCGGCGGAGCGCGCAAAGATCAAGGCTAAGATCGGCTCGTTCAGCCTGCTGAAGTTCTTGTAACGCCTTGTTCGAGTCCTTTCTTCTGTCCTCTTGAAGCTCCCCCCTTTTTTTTGTAATTTTGTTAATTTAGTCGGTGCCTTAGGCACCACAACTAAACTACAAACTTGTGTAAATTTTGGCCCGTTATGGCCTTCTTTTGCTCGTTATGTCTTTCCTTACTTTTGCTTGCACAGTTTTCTCTTTCTTTATCTGTACCGTTTGGCCTCTGAGTTGAATTTTGATGATTACTTTTGCTTGCACAGTTTTCTCTTTCTTTATCTGTACCGTTTGGCCTCTGAGTTGAATTTTGATGAACCCTCGACTATCTTGCTTTTGACTTAGTCGTTTTAGGCTCTTGCTTTGTCCTCTGGTGCTCACAGCGTGGGGTCGGGTCAACTCCGATCTTCGCGTTGCAGCTTCCATGGGATTGAGAGGGTAGTACTTGGCTTGTAGTGGAGAACAATCGCTTGTCCCTGCGGCCAATTGGAGAATTTCAACTTCAACTCGCCTCTTGGCGAGTTGTTGCCTGGGGAATCGACAGACAGGTCGTCTGCCGAATGTGACAATTGATTGTGGTAGGAGTCACCGCCTGGTAGACTCTACCCATCAGTCATCCTAAAGCAATGCTAGGATATCTGGAACAGGTCAAATAGTTCAGGGACGTAGGAGTGTGACTACTGACAGAAGTAATAGCACGTCGCATGGTTGACTATTACTTAGGCTGTGCTATCCATAAGGATAACGGTGCCAATCATCAGAGGTGATCATTAACTTGATGAAGTGTTGTCGCGATTGGAGCGACTATAGGGACCTACCATTCTTCGGAAGAGGATTGGTAAGTAGATTGTGTCAGAGGTTTAATGTTAACGTGACAGGGAATGTCGTGATTGGAACGACTTTGAGGACCTACTTTGGGGACCCACCATCCTTTGGAAGAGGATTAGTGAGTGGATTTTGTCAGAGGTTTAATGTTAACTCGACAGGGAATGTCGTGATTGGAACGACTTTAGTGGATCCGTCATCTCATTGGAGGAGATAGGCGAATTGAATGTGTTTGTCGTAATATGAACGACTTTAGTGGATCCGCCATCTCATTGGAGGAGATAGGCGAATTGAATGTATTTGTCGTGATATGAACGACTTTAGTGGATCCGCCATCTCATTGGAGAGGATAGGCGAATTGAATGTGTTTGTCGTGATGTGAACGACTTTAGTGGATCCGCCATCTCATTGGAGGAGATAGGCGAATTGAATGTGTTTGTCGTGATATGAACGACTTTAGTGGATCCGCCATCTCATTGGAGAAGATAGGCGAATTGGGGCATCATGATCTTATCACCGTTCGGTTTGACGAGGCGATAGGCACCGTTTGAGTAGACTGTCTCTACCACGAATGGTCCTTCCCATTTGGACTGGAATTTCCCCTTCTTCTTGGAAGTGAGGATCATTGGTCTACGGACGGATAGGACGAGCTCTCCTTCTTTGAAGGCTCGGCGCTTGACTTTCTTGTCGAAACTCTTGGCCATCCGAGCTTGGTAAAACTCAATGTGCTGCTGAGCTTCCAGTCGCTTGTCGTCCAATGCTTCGAGCTCTGCGAGTCGAAGTTGGTGATTCTCCTCAGTCGTCATCCCCGCTGCTAGGGCGATGCGGAGGGATGGAATCTGAATCTCTAATGGCAGTACAGCTTCACAGCCGTATACCAATGAGTAAGGCGTGGTGCTAGTCGGTGTACGAACCGTCGTGCGATATGCCCACAAGCTCTCGCCTAGCTTTTCATTCCAGTCGCGCTTGCTAGTGGAAGTCAGCTTGGTCAGGATCTTGATGATCGTCTTGTTGAAAGCTTCGGCCAGACCATTCGCTGAAGGGTTGTAGGCCGTGGACGAGAGGTTCTGTATTCGAAATTTGTCGCAGAACCTGGTGAAGGCATGACTAACGAATTGCGTGCCATTGTCGTGAATGATACGCCGGGGTACGCCGTATCGGTAGATGACATGGTGCTTGATGAATTTGATCACGTCGCTAGTTCCGCCCATTTAGAGAAATAATCGGTGATCGCGAGGATTAAGCGATGGCCTTTCGCCGATGGTGGAGAAATTGGCCCAACTATGTCCATCCCCCATGCCTCGAAGGGCCAAGATGCCCTCGTCGGGTGTAGATCCTTAGGAGGCTGGTGTATGTAGTTGGCGTGGATCTGGCATTCGTAACATCGCTTAGCATAAGCGACTGCATCAGTAACCATCCCAGGCCAGAAGTAGCCCATCCTTCGTAAGCGATCCCAAAGCTTGGGTCCGGGCTGATGAGCTCCGCACACGCCGTCATGTGCTTCGCGTACGGCTTCTTGCGCCTCCGCTTTTGAAAGACAGCGAAGTAGCAAGCCGTCGTATGACCTGCGATACAACGTTTTAGTGGTTGAATCGTAGTAGAACCGTGAGGCACGTCGTCGGAGCGACTCTCGTTCCTTCGAATCCTCAGGCAACATGCCGTATAGGACATAATCGATGATCGGGAGACGCCAGTCTTCCTGATCTGGCTGACCCG
Source organism: Asparagus officinalis (assembly GCF_001876935.1). Lineage (NCBI taxonomy): Eukaryota > Viridiplantae > Streptophyta > Magnoliopsida > Asparagales > Asparagaceae > Asparagus > Asparagus officinalis. Next base: position 65,751,935 of record NC_033798.1, on the reverse strand, counting down.
AGGCTTGATGAGTGGCGTTCGCCTCTGGGACGTCTCTGGGTCGAAAGAGTTTTCGGCTGGCGACAGCGACCCTTTGGGTCGTTCCAGGAGGCTGGGCTAAGTTAGCTGCCAAGGATGCGAGAGCATCCGCATGGGTGTTCTTTGAACGGAGCACGTGCTCAATACGGAAGCTCTCGAATGACTCCACTAGTCTGACTGCCGCGCGGTGGAGTGGGATAAGATCTTCATTCCTGACTTCATATTCGCCAGTCATTTGTTTGACAATGAGTTGCGAGTCGCCATAAGCCTCCAGATGCTTTATCCCGAGCTCTTTGGCTAACTCGAGCCCTATGAGCAACGCGTTGTACTCGGCTACGTTGTTGGTACATGGTTCCGTCAAGGAAAAGGCCCGGGGAAACACGTGACCATGCGGGGAGGTGAGGGCCACTCCCACTCCTGCAGAAATAGAGCCGCTCGCGCCTGCGCGGGACGCACCGTCGAAGAACATCTGCCACACCTCCGGCGACGAAGTCATATTGGCTTCGGGAGGTTCATCCGGCAGATCTTCGAATAGATCGGTCTTCTCCCCCAGCGGGTGACTAGCCATGAGATCGCATATGGCTTGTCCCTTGACTGATTTCTGCGACATGAAATGAATATCGTATTGAGAGAGCAGAAGCGCCCACCTGGCCAGGCGCCAGTTTAACGCTGCGGGTTGTGTCATGAAGACCCGAATGGGATTCATCCGGGAGATGACATGGATGGTTTGGCCAACCAAGTAGTGCCGCATCTTTTGGATAGCGAACACCAAGGCTAGGCATTCCTTCTCGACCATTGGGTACCGTTGCTCGGCGCCCTGCAAGGTTCTGCTCAGGTAGTAGATGCCCTGCTCGTGGCCTGCATCATCGTTCTGAGCCAAGAGGGCACCCAGAGAATGTTCCATAGCCCGTATGTATATGAGGAATGGCCTTCCTGAGATTGGCGCCGCAAGGACAGGCGGATTTGAGAGATAAGCTTTGATCTCCTCAAAAGCCTTTTGGCATGGCTCATCCCAGACGAAGGAGGTACCTTTCTTCATCAGCTTAGAGAAGGGTTGGCACTTGCCCGAGAGATTCGAGATGAATCTTCGGATATAAGCCAGTCGTCCTTGAAGGCCTCTCAGCTCTTTAAGATTTCGGGGTGGTTGGAGCTCTTGAATAGCTCGCACCTTGTCTGGATCAATTCGGATCCCTTTCGTCGTGACGACGAAACCGAGGAATTTACCGCTAGACATTCCCAAGAATGACTTGGTAGGATTCATCTTGAGCTGATGAGTCCTCATGAGTTCGAACATAGCCTTCAAGTCTTGGAGGTGATCCTCCTTATGGCGACTCTTCACGACCAAGTCGTCCACATAGCATTCGACCGTCTTTCGCAAATGATCTCGAAAGATCATGCTCATGGCTCGTTGGTAGGTTGCGCCAGCGTTCTTGAGTCCGAACGGCATGACGGTATAGCAGTACACCCCCATGGGGGTCCTGAATGCAGTGTGCTTCTCGTCTTCGGGGTGCATTTTGATTTGGTTGTACCCCGAGAAGCCGTCCATGAAGGACATCCTCTCGAATCCGCACGTATTGTCAATGATGACATCCGTGATGGGCAGAGGGAATTCGTCTTTAGGGCACGCGGCGTTGAGGTTCCTAAAGTCGATGCAGATGCGGATCTTGCCGTTCTTCTTCAAGACTGGAACAATATTCGCCACCCAGTCGGGGTGTTGCTCCTCTCTGATGAAGCCGGATTCGATCAGCTTCTTTACTTCAGATTCGATCGCCTCCATGATTTGGGGGCGAAACCGCCTCTGCTGTGGTTATATGGTGACTCTCGTAACCAATTACAATTGACTCAAAGTCGTTCAGAATTAAGCTGTCACCGTATTCAGGCTCGCTGTCCGCTTCATTGCCACTTTCCAGTTCTTCTGTTGGTGGCTGGTCGGGGTCCTGGTACAGCAGAGAATCCGCGAAGTAGTTCTCGACCCCTTTAAAGGGATGTTTGTCGGCCACTACCGTTCTTACTCGCTCGTAGTCGTCCAC
>NC_033798.1:65744188-65749683 GCF_001876935.1 Asparagus officinalis | reverse complement strand
GTGGCGTTGAAGCCGAAGATGGTAGTCGAGGTCGAGGCTAGGCGCTTCGACGGTATCCCCAAGTGTTTGATTAGCTTCAGGGGCACGATGCTCAGTGCAGACCCCGGGTCAACCTGGATCCGATCCACTTTCGCCGAGCCGACGTATCCTGTGAAGTACAGCGGCCGGTCATGGGACGTGCTCTTGATGAGCATGTCCTCAGGGGTGAAAGTGATGCAGGGGATCTGTCTCTCTGAAACTTGGCAGCAAGTTGTACAGCCCTGTTCGGTCCCCGTTTCTTTTGAGAAATGGGTCGAGAACGCATCTGCGTCGGCCAACGCCTCTTGTAGGGCCTCCCGTGTAGGCCTGGATAACCGGAGGAGGTCATACATGGTGATTCGCGCGGGGATACTTTTTAGTTGCGCGAGCACGTTGAACCGGTAAGGCTGGCGGCTCGAACTTGGTCCATCTGGATTGGGAGAGATTGCTGCGGCCGGCCTCGCAGGAGGTCCTGCCGGGTTTTCTCCCCTTGCGGGGTATTCTTTCGCGAACTCCTTTCCGGCTCTCGTGGCGAAGACGTTGGCGTCTTCTTCAGAGTCGGTCAAGGCAGTCATTGCCGCGTCATCTCTATCCAGAATGGCGGAGACAGCGTTGCAATGTTTCCTCCTAGCCTCCTTGGAAGGCTGTGTAGTCCACTGCTCGTCATCGAGGAGGTCTGGATGGACCCACATCACCTGCCCTGATGGCAGAGTTTGTGGAACCAAGCCCTTTTCCCGTTGGTTGTGAGGATCGTCGTTAGTGATCTTCAAAACCGCCTGGGGAATAGGAATTATCCCCGCCGGGGCTTGAACCTCCGGGAGACCTGTCCCAAAACTCAAAGTGACCATGTTCGCCGTCACTTGCTTTTGGACCTTCTCTTTCTTCAAGACCCCCGCGTCGTAGAGGGCCTGGAGCTTGTCCTTGAGGACGTAGCACTTGGTTGTGTGGTGGCCAAGGAATCTGTGATATGCACAGTAACTTGGGTCACCGGTTTTGTCTGCCTCTTCAGGCTTGGTGGCTTCCGGTAACTTAATCCGCCCACTCTTGAGTAGAGTGTCGAAGGTAGCTACCACCTGGTCTTCTTTGAAATCATATTGCCGCTGAGGGCGTGGTTCAAATTGCCTGGGTTTCGGCTTTTGAACGAACTTTGGCGCCGCGGCAGAGTCTACGGCCATAGCCTCTTTTCCCTTCGATCGAGGAGGGTTCTTTGGCGCAGCCGGCTCTGCTGCTCCCTTTTTGGACTGCGGCTCTTCGGCCTCCAGCCTCTTGATCATATTTTCAACTTGCTCGCCTTGGCGAACAAGTTCCTTCCAAGTCCGGGTTTCAACTGCCCCTATTTTGGACAGGATGTGGATCGACAGATTGTTGCAGCACATCTTAATCAATGTCGCCTCGGAAACTTGGTCTTGACAGGCCGGGGCGGAGTCGACCGCCATGATTTCTTTTCCTCTCGACCGAGGAGGGTTCTTCGGCGCAGCTGGCTCTGCTGCTCCCTTTTTGGACTGCGGCTCTTCGGCCTCCAGCCTCTTGATCATATTTTCAACTTGCTCGCCTTGGCGAACAAGTTCTTTCCAAGTCCGGGTCTCTACTGCCCCTATTTTGGACAGGATATGAATCGACAGATTGTTGCGGCACATCTCGATCAACGTCGCCTCGGAAACTTGGTCCCGACAATGAACTGATCGATTCCGAAATCTCTTCACGAAGTCGTTGACCGACTCCGACTTCCGCTGCTTCTCAGCGGGTCCCGACAGGACCGATCGATTTCGAAATCTCTTTACGAAGTCGTTGACCGACTCCGACTTCCGCTGCTTCTCAGCGAGGAGAGTGGCCCCAGACACTTCCGTGTCGTCGTCGAAGAAGGTCTACGCCATGAAGTAGTAGTTGTGCTGTGAGGGTGACCCCTTGCCATCAAACTGTACTAAGCTGATGGGCTTGAACTTTGCTGGGTATGGGACCGTGTCCCATTCGATAGGGTAGGGACGTATCACCCCCAGCTTGTTCATATTTTGCTGAAGCTTCAGCGCGTTCAGCTGGTCCTGGAACTCGTCGAATCTTTTGTTACGGGTGCTATCCCCAGTGTGCGATGTTCCTATCGACGTTTTGGAGGAGTAATCGGAATTGTGCGACGTTCCTATCGATGTTTTGGAGGAGTAATCGGACTGTCGATCATCCTCCGTCTCAGCCGGTGGACGGTGAGGAGGTACCCACTCCTTGTCCCTGGTTTGCCGGGGTAAGGGACGTTGGGTCCTCTTCTTCTTCTTTTTCTTGTTTAGAAGTTGCTCCATCATTTCTCTTAGAGAGTCGATGGTCGCCTGCTGTTCCTCCAGCTTTTGGGCCATGGTCTGCTCGGCGTCGAGTCCGGTCATGTGCACTCTCGCCTGCGCGTCTTGACTTGAGCGCGAGGTCTGAGATGTGGCCGCCGCCGAATGAACCTCATCTTCGCCGCAGGAGGGAGGTATTAGGGTGGAATAGTCAAACCCAATACTTACCCCCCGGCGACTACGGGTTCGCTGGAATATGCCTTCCTGCCGGCGTCGGGCAGACCGGGTGTTAGGTCTTAAGACGGAGTCCGAGTCTGGCGAGTCGGAGAGTACCGCCTTCCCTTTATCCGTCATGTTGACTGTGGCGGATGAGAGTTCCCGGTCGTCAGCAGCGCGTCTCTTCTGGTGACGGCGCCTTCGACGGGAGGGCCTCGGTCGAGAGGCCTGTTGAGAAAGTCTCTCAAATACCGAAGGTTTCGCCGTTCCAACGCATTGGCAGTCGGCGAGGACCGTGTGGATGAGTCTCTCGCAATGACACTGAGGATTCGCCTCGTGAATAGTGCGTTTGCGAGTCAAGAATTCTCTGAGGTCTTCTACGGGTGGCTGGTGACAACCCCCGGCCTCAGAAGAGTCGCTCTGGTGAGCTGACGAGAGATTTTTGGGCGCTCTCTCTGGCGCGTGTTGGGTGGAACGCCTTGGTGTTGGAGTCAGGCGATCTCGCCTCGACTGGCGAGTCTTCGCGTTTGAGCGAATTCCAGTATGTGGGCGAGTTTCGACCCCGTGTTTAGAAGAGCGGGTTCGGGAGGAGCCGCCTATTTCCTTTCCTTTACGTTTATCCGCCAAATGATTATGGCGAGGCTCGCCAGCCTTCGAGGATTCACCTACTTGGGTAAGCTCGTATGCTCGGTGTGGTTTGTTCGCATCAGGGATATGACCTGAGAAGCGAAGTCCTCCTGAGCGGATGGCTCTGCTGTCCTCTGCCGTCCTCGGTTGGCGCTCCTGATTTGGAGGGCCTTCCGACGTCGGGCAGTTTGCCTTCCCGTCTAGCGTTTCTCGGGCCTGTATGATGGTTCAGGCCATTATGAGAAATGGAGGTTTGGACCCCCTGTCTGACGGGCGTTCGCCGCTGCTGTTGGTTAACTCTCCTATCGAGGGGAGCATCACCACAGGTAGTGGCAGTGTTGTTTGTGCCGGAGTGAACCGGCGTTCCCTCCGAGGCGGGTGTCTGTGTGGACCGCTTGGCGATCCATCTGGCAGACCCTCGCCTCTTGCGCACGATCTTTGGCTTGGCCTTGATCGATTGCGAGGGAGTGGGCTCCTCCGATGAGACTCGGTTGGAACCCTCAGGTGCAGAGGCTTTGACCGTCTGAGGTCGGCCTCGGCGCACAGCTCTGTGGCGTTTGCGGGACGCATCGCCACCAGAGGAGGAGGAGGACAAGTATTCTTCGTACTTGGCCTGGTCGAACTCGATTTCTAGGGACTCTACTGTCGTCCCGACAGCAACCTCATCAAACTGAGCCACCACCATTTCATTCGATGAAACAGCTGCTCCCACTGTGGTCGCCATCTTCTGTAGGGTGAATATTTGATTTCCCGAAAAAGGGAGTTTCGTTTGTATTAATAAGAAGGCTTATTACAAACTAATAATCAAATGATTACAACAGAAGCAGAGGGAATGCCCTCTTTGTTTTTGTGTGGGGACTTTAGGTGGCTATAGGATGCTTCGCTCGATGCTCGTGTCGAGGCTGGTTCCCTTGGACCGTTCGATCGAGGTTGCTGGAGAGCTTCAGTTCGCAGTAGAAGCTCAACTCGAGGGAGTTCGGGTTTGCTTAGTTCGCCGGCGATCGGAGCTCGGAACTAAACAGTGATGCTGCAATGCAAAGATTATGCAGAGAGCTTGGTCTCAACTCTTTTTCTCCAAGTTTTGCGACCTCTCCTCCAGTGTGCTGGAAGGGGTTTTTTAAATGAAAGAGGGACAGCCTGACTCCTCCTTGAATTGTAGGATGTGACCACATCTTCTTCAGAGACGTCTAGCTGCTCCTCGATACCATGAATGGTCATTCCAGGGATTATGCTTTATGTCCTGTCACCTACGATGGGAAGGCCCGCTTCTTGTATATGAGGCAACGGCCGTCTGTTATCCGAGTGGACCGGACCGGCATTAATGAACCGCATTTATGAGTGCGCATATCGATGAAGTGTCCGTCCGATCACTCGTACTGTGCGTGACCGCCCGGCATGCTTTGAGCACGGTGCTTTCTCCTTTCCGGTCAGGAGAGGCGGCGAAGTAGGTGCACAGTACTCGAGTGGGTCTTCACCTAAAATGGGAAGGCCCATCCTTGTATATGAGGCAACGGCCGTCTGCTATCCGAGTGGACTTGACCAGCATTAATGAACCGCATTTATGAGTTCGCAGATCGATGAAGTGTCTGTCCGATCACTCGTACTGTGCGTGACCGCCCGGCGTGCTTTGAGCACGGTGCTTTCTCCTTTCCGGTCAGGAGAGGTGGCGAAGTAGGTGCACAGTACTCGAGTGGGTCTAGCCAACTTGTTGAGTGCCGGTGGATCTATCTCTTGACTCAGACAGCCGAGGTGAGCCGCATTTATGAATGCTCAGGTTGACTCGACACCTGTCCAGTCCTTCGCGCTGTGCGTACTGCGAGCGGCCGTTTGACGGTCTTGGGGTACTGTGCTCTCTCTTCCCTCGGGTCGAGAGGGATGGGAAAGTCCAACTCAGCACGTGGGGTAGCGGATACCCAGCTGTACTGACGGTCTTGGGGTTTGCTGGCGGATTCGACCCTGAACTCGGGCAGGCGAGTTGGGTGAAGGGCGAACTTCCGCCATCCTGATCGATCTCCACTCGTGCTGGCGAGCCGACCGTTAGGCGAACCTAGAATCGAACATATCTGACGTCTATGCGATTTAGGCCCGTGCCAGAGAACCGAGCGTGCGAGCTCTTCTCGCAGGCGAATTTCCTGTAATCCTATAGAGGTATTTTTTACCGTCTACAAGACCCCCTTCAAAGTTTTCAGACCTAAACCGGCTCGCGTGTGGTCTGGAATACTTTGAATGAAGAAATTTTCGGCGAAGTAAGCGCACTTGATTTAGGATTTTTAGCAAATCCTCAGCTATCAACGGGTTTGATGTGCCTTTACCAATTACCGTTTGAATCGGGCTAGCCATACTATTCCTCTCAGTATGATGAGTTGTCGA
>NC_033798.1:65657137-65743990 GCF_001876935.1 Asparagus officinalis | reverse complement strand
GCCGAGACACCTAGAGGTGGCTCGGCCACCGAGCCACCTAGAGGTGGCTCAGTTTCGGCCGAGCCCTCCAAGTGTTTGGTTTTGCGCCTGTTTTCCAGTTTCGCGGTTTATCAGAACTTCATTGTTGATCCGGACTCTGATTTGACAGTCCGGATTCTGATTTGGCAGTAAATCCACTTCAATGTTCGAGTTTGAGTCCGGATTCGATCTTGATTTGATCTTGATTCGTTCGATTCCGCTCCCGATCTTGTTTGATGTGGTGGACTCTATGGTTGGATGACTCATTGATTCATCGACCCGTTAGCTTGATTGGACACGCGATTGGATGTATTTTGTTGTTTGCGTGCGGTTCGTTAACCTCGTCGCCTCGTTAATCCGCTTCGTCGCGTCTTACTTGGCTTCAGTGTTGTGGTCTAACGAACATGCTTAGATATATCGCTCGATGGTTCGTTGGTTTGTCGAATCACCACGCCGAGCTGTGTTAAGGGACCTTCAGGTAGTTTTATACGCCTACAGCATTGACTAGCGTTGACTGGCATTGACCTAGGGCTACGCGTTGACCGGTGTTGACCTTAGGGTTTTGTATTGATCATCGTTGACTTTCATCACAATGCGTTGACTGGCATTGATCTAGGGTTACGCGTTGATCGGCGTTGACATAGTTTATACTCGTATGTTTGCTGGAGTCTACACAATTTAAACTCTTAAGGCATTGGAGCATGGCAGTCCCAAATGTTAGGGTTACAGGACTAACTGTTAAAACTAATTCATCTGTATATATGAATTTTATCCTGAAGTTGTTGGATCCTCAAGTCACGAGGCCAACTAATAGACCTGGTGCATCAACGATTCTCCCATTTATAGAATTTTTGGCAAGCCCTCAGCCATCAACGGGTTTGATGAGCCTTTACCGTCTACCATTTGAGTCGGGCTAGCATACAGATTATTTACGTCTGTTCTGTATGTAACATTGTGCTAAAAGAGTTAACTCTTTTAGTACTATGATATTGAATATGTAGACTTCGTCTTTTTACGGGAATAGACTACCCGACAATACGTGTTAGGCGCTGACTTATCCCTTCTTAGGCTTTAGGATAAAATTCCCCAGACATGGATTCTAGTACCTTCTTCAATCAGTGAAAGACTAAATCGAAAATGCGTGTTAGGCATTGACTTATCCCTTATTATAATTCGGGATAAAATTCCACATACGTGTAAGGCACAAATTATGGTGTTATTAATAACAACCTACTACAATGTCAAATATGTGGGCTTTTATCCTTTTTATGGTCAAGGACTAACCGACAATGCGTGTTAAGCGCTGACTTATCCTTACTTAGGCTTTGGGATAAAATTCCCCAAATTTGGATTCTGATGTCTTTTTTAATCGATGAAAGACTAAAGCGGTAATGCGTGTTAGGTGCTAACTTATCCCTACTTAGGTTTCGAGATAAAATTCCCCAGACTTGAATTCTGATATCTTTTTTAATCGGTAAAAGACTAAACCGACAATACGTATTAGGCGCTGACTTATCCCTACTTAGGATTCAGGATAAAATTCCCCGCGCGTGTAAGACGTGGATTTTGGAAGTTGAAAAGTAGTGTATTCTCATGGGTCAAAGATGAACCCGATGCTAGAGAGGAAGAATTTTATATTCTATCTCCAGTTGTAAAGGAAACTCAAAGTGGGATCTTCACTCTGAGAATCCAAGTAGGTGAAACTAAGAGTGAGATCTTCACTCCGAGAATTGAATAGATTCAGATAACCCTAACTGTTATAGGATTGGTTATCTAATCTAAAAATGAAATTATGACTTCACTCCTAACTTTTATAGGTTTGACTGAAGGGGAAAGAGTGAAAAGCCTTTTGTTTATCGAAAGAGAATTCTGATTTTGGCCCTAACTATTTACAGGTTTGACCGAGTGGGGGTTTGAGATAATCCTAACTTTTATAGGTTTGATCGGTTAATTTAAAAGTGGACCTCTCGTTCATGGAAGAAATCGAGAGGGGACTTTGGTCGTGGTCCTAACTGTAGGAGGGTTTGACCGAGTGGACAGTGAGAGTGGGAGTACAAATTACAACGCGAGTGTTGATTCGTACAAATCACTCAAAGGCGGTTTGACCGAGTGGACAGTGAGAGCGGGAGTACAAATTACAGTGGGAGTTGATTCGTACAAATCATTTATCCCCATTTATAGTAACCGGGTTATCCTTAAGAATACCAAGCATGACACTCTTTAGGAACTTCTCGTTATATGAGTTATCCACCCTCAGTTTTCTTTACGAAACTAGGTCTAATGAGGAATACATTATATTCAGCTGAATGGTTGGGTTATCTTTAAGAATATCACATATGATATTCTTTCAGGAACTTCCCATTAAAATTAGGAAATAGTTTAGATTTGTATACCTGTTGGACTATGCAGGGAGCAGTTTAACCTCATGCACTTGTTGGAGGATATGAAGAAGCAGTTTATACTCGTATACTTTTTGGAATAAGAATTCGGCTTAATTTAGCGTTATGACGCCAGTTTCAACCAAGGTTTGGATGCTATTTTTAAGAACAAAGAAAGCCTTGGTAGGATAAAGGATCCTCCTGTGATTCGCATAATATTTTGGATCTGCAGTATTGTATGTTTCTTCCTGATTTGCGATAGGTGGTAGCTTGATTTTGTTGTTCTCTAGGAGGGATTCGAAAATGGTTGGAACGTCTTCGTCCTTAAAGGAGTACTCTTTTTGGAGTCTTGGATCCGAAGTCTTTTACTATATTCGGGTTTATTGTTATGACATCTAATTAACGTTAACAACTGCTGCAGGTGCCTTCTCCTTACCACGGGAGACGAAGCTTGAGTTTAGAGGGTTAGCCGTCGGTTGGCTTATTTCGACTTTCTTCCTTCTGAGGAAACGTTCGGCTTGCTCTCTGCGCACCTTCAACTCTTTCTAGGTGTTGGACAGTGTTATTCTCATAACTTCTAAAATATCAATAAATAGGTTGTTATAACAGGTTTGGAGGATGAAATCCCCTATGACCGGATCTCGGTAATTCATAGCCTTATTCCGGAAGCGCTTGATGAAGTCGGCGACCGTTTTTTCGTCTTTCTGTTTCTCTTCGAAGAGCGTTCTCATTGATATCTCGGTGTCATCATCAAAGAAATTGTTGAGGAATGAGCTCTCTATATCGTCCTAGCTATTGATGCTTCAAGGCTTGAGACGGCAGTACTAATCGAAGGTAGGCCCATGAAGGGTGCTAACGAATGACCGGACCATCAAAGGCTCGTTACCAGAGATCACTCCCAAGTGGAACTTAAAATAAATCAAGTGTTGAGTAGGGGAGCCCTTCCCGTCGAACAGTGTGAAGTTGATCACGTTGAACTTCGCTGGATACGGGGTTGACTCTCACTCTCTTGGATAGGGACACGGAATACCGGTCTTCTTCACCTCTCTAGCAGACATTAGAGTATTGATTTTGCTCTCGAGGTCTTTCATCTTCTCATCCTCGTCTGTATCATGCTTTGGACAATTTCTAAGAGGAACAACACGGCCACCCCCAGCATTGTCATCTTCGGTAGGACTACCCCCCAGTGTTGTTATCTTTAGTAGGGCCACCCCCAGTGTTTTGGTCAGTTGGAGGGTTGTCTTCATCGAGGTGTTCGTCCACATCTGAATTGCTACCTGCTTGGTTAGCAATGTTGCGATGGCTGGATTCACCAAGTTGATTAGACAGAGCTCGAATCTGTTGGTCATGCTCTTCCTTCATCCGCATCATGGCCATTTCCAATTCGAACTTAAAGTTCTCCTTTTGTTTAGCCAAAGCATCCTCGATGATTTTGGCCATTTGCTCGGTGTTGATCATAAGTGCATCGCGGGATTATCCTGGGATGGATACTATATTGTCAGAAGCGATTGCAGAGTTAGCATCTGATGCTTCATCATCCGAGGATAATCTCCTCTGCATTCTCTGATAAATCTTTTGTCTAATGGTTCCCAATCGCAACCGGGTTAGACGATACGATATGAGCGGGTTAGAACTAGAAGGTTGAGTTGACTTTTCTCTATCAGCTATGTTAATCATGACTTTTGGAAGTTCGTCATCTTGAACGGCTGATCGTTTCTTACGGAAACGTCTTGGCTTAGTATTCGATGCTTCAGAGGAAAGCCTTTGAAATACCGAGACCCTCTGTAGAGCGATCTTAGGGTAGCTACATTCAAATAATACTGCCTGAATAAATCTCTCACATGGATAGTGAGAGTGTATTTCTAGGGTATTCCTCTTTCGAGACTTACCCCCAACCTGATAGTACAACTTATCAGCATTATGGTCGGAGCAACTTATTGGCTGTTTATCAGGTATAACATCGTCTTCTGCCAGATACATTTTCTTCTGAATAAACAACGCCTTGTTGGCGTTTGTAGGAGTCACATGTTTAGAATCACACCTTTGTGAGGGTGAAACCCTAACAGACTCCTGATCTTTCACACATACCCCTAAGCGGGTGGTTACAGGTATACTGTTAGGAGGTCGTGTACGACCCCCAGCCTGAAGAGTCGCTCGGGATTTATTCACTGGTTCTAATCATTCTTTGACATGAGTTTTGCCTCGATCTTCGTGTAGAGGACCCATGCGTTCCTTCAATAGAATTCTGAATTTGGAGAGATCCACGTCGCCGTAAGGCTTCACTGAAGGTGTGATGGCAGGAGGAACGAGATCCGAAGTTGACGAAGGCTGGGGAGCAATGTTGCCTGCTTTTTCCTTAGGCGCTGATTTGGACTTTGACATCCAAACTTGTTTGTATCTTAACGATCTCTTAACCGCCTCTTCCTTTTGCATTTCTTGTGTTTTTCACATAAGGATCCGGGCATGCGCAAGAAGTGCGCAGCGCTTCTGAATGCGCTCCTCTAGAGTGGAATGGTTCCGTTGGACATGAATCCATTTGTTAGTAGGTGATTTAGAGAAGAATCCCGAAGCTTGTTGTGGCGATGGTTTAGCCACTTGGCGTCTCCTGGACTTCAGATCCGCTTGGTATCATAGCCCATCTACTTGCTCCAAATCCTTAGCAAATTAGCGGACGAGACGTTGGCGGCGCCTTTGACGATCCCTCTTCGATAAAGTTGGCGCGCCTTCAGCAGTAAACTCCTTAATGGAGGCGGTGTCCGGATCTGTGGCTTTGGCTTCATCGGACGCTGACGGATCATTACGAGGTGCAACTAACAGCGGTAGTGGGGAGATATCCTTCTTGGGTCTTTAAATCTGAAGACCAGCGGATCTTTCGAAGGAGAAGACCTTCTTGCACTTGCGAGGAGAGGTGGATCTGGAGGAGGAGGAGGAGACGTACTCCTCAAATTTCTATTGGTCGAACTTGTATTCGAGCTCTTCAGCCATAGGGATCTTGATCGTCGGCTGTGGCACGACAGCCTTGGAAGTAAGGCTGTTAGCTCCCACTGTGGTCGCCAACTTGTTTTGGACGAAAGTTGATTTCTTCATTGAAGTATTCATTACAACTTCAGTTATTATAATGAAAATAAAAAGATAGTCTTTTTATAAGACTCTTACACAATAAAAGTAAAAATTTATAACTCTTGTTAAAACAAACACAACAGATGTTTATCACCTGCTATTTACGTGGGATCTTTTCCTGTACCGGGAACATTAATATCCGTGGACCACCGAACGATCAGATCAATCCGGAGTTTTATTGATTCATGAAGGAATCAAGAAACCAAAGCAATTATCTCAGCAACAGCGAGATAACCACTCTTCTCGAGATTGCAGCTAGGTACGATCTCAAGGGAAGGAACCGGGCTATGGATCTGATGAACTCCTCTTCCTTATGTTGAAGAACTCGATCTGATCTCCTTCTTCTCTCTGAAATTCATGCTCCTTGGTCTCTGATTCAGCAGGGCTTCGCCAAGGCTCGAGAATTTCAGATCTGTGCAACTGAAGACTCTAGGGCCATATTTATAGCTTTAGAAGCCCTGTTTTCAGATAAGAACAAACAATTTGATCTTATCCTTAGTTGTAACCATTTTATCACATTCTTGGATGATGTTAGATCAGTTGAAACAAAATCAGGTGATTAACAGTCGAAAAACAGCTTAAAACTGTGTAAAATGGTTTTTTGGGGCTTGCGGACACCCGTAGTGTCTCGGCCTTGGCCGAGACACCACGGGTGTCTCGGCCTTGGTCGAGACACCACGGGTGTCTTGGCATTGGCCAAGACATGTGCAATATCTCCGCTAGGGTTCGGGACACTGTTTTGCGCGTCTCATTTGTTTCTGCTGTATCTTCGTCGTTCGAATTCGGAATTATGCTATTCAAAGTGCGTATAAAAGCCGACGAGGAGATCTACAAGCTCCCATAGTTGAATCATATGTAGAGTAGATAGGACATGAGAGGTGCTTCATCATTATTCTACAATTCTGTTGCTTTACCCGATTCGTCGATTTACTTCATACGTTTATCGACATCAATTAAGTTTCTGTAACCTGGATAGTGACGTTCATCGTCTTCTCTCTGTCTCAAGCTACGTGTGGGAATCTGCAAACAAATTTTAACGGCTACAAACGGCTACAAATAGCCTAACTAATAACTTGACTCCAGCTAGAAGCTGTCAGGCCTAAACAATTCACAATCATAATTAATATGGATGATAAGGGAAAGTTGACTTGACCTTATAGTTCTTGCCCCCTCATATTGCATCGTCTAACCGGGTTACGATCAGGAACCATTAGACAAATAGACTATCAGAGGATGAATATAGGACTATCTTCGTAGGATGAAACATCAGATGCCAACTTTGCAGTCGCTTCTGATAATACAGTATCCAGCACAAGACAATCTCGTGAGGCATTTATGATCAACACCGAGCAAATGGCCAAAATCCTTGAAGACGCTCTGGCCAAGAAGAAAGAGAATTTTAAATTTGAAATGGAAATGGCCATACAACAGATGAGAGAAACGCATGACCAACAGATTCAGGCTTTGACTTATCGGATTGGCGAATCTAGTCATCACACTAATACCTACCGGGCAGGTGGCAATTCAGACATGGACGAACACCTCAATGTTGATAACCCTCCTATTAACCAAAATGTTGGGGGTGATCCCACCGAAGACGACAATGTCAGGGGTGGCGATGTTGCTCCTCTCAGAAATCGTCCAAAGCATGATACAGACGAGGACAAAAAGATGAAAGACCTTAAGAGTAAAATCAATGCTCTGATGTCTGATCGAGAGGTGAAGAAGACCGATATTCCATGTCCTTACATGAGAGAGTAGGAGTCGATCCCGTACCCAACAAAGTTTAACCTGATCAACTTTACGCTGTTCGATGGGAAGGACTTGCCCACTCAATATCTGATCTACGTTAAGTCCCACTTGGGTATGATTTCTGGCAATGAATCTTTGATGGTTCAGTCATTCGTGGGCATCTTTCGTGGGCTGCTTTCGATTGGTACCGCCGTCTCAAGCCTAGAAGCATAAACAACTGGGATGATATGGAAAGCTCATTTCTTGGCAATTTCTTTGATGATGGAACCGAGGTATCGATCAGGATTCTCTTTGAGGAGAAACGGGAATACAAAGAGACAGTCGACGACTTCGTCAAGCGCTTCCGAAATAAGACGATGAATTGCTGAGATCTAGTCACAGAGGACTTCATCTTCCAAACCTGTCATAACAACCTATCCATTGATATCTTGGAAGTTATTAGAGTATCACCGTTCAAGACTTGGAGAGAGTTGAAGACACGCAGAGAGCAGGCTGAAGGCTTCCTCAGAAGGAAGAAAGCCGAGAGAAGCCAATCGGTGGCTAACCCTCCAAAATAAAACTTCACCTCTCGTGGAAAGGGGAAGGCACCTGCACCAGCTATTGATGTTAATCAGACGTCACAGCAGCAACCTCAAAGATAGCAAAAGACTTCGGATCCGAGACTACAAAAAGAATACTCCTTTAAAGACGAAGACGTTCCAGTCATTTTTGAGTCTCTTCTTGAAAATAACAACATCAAGCTGCCACCTATCACAAATCAGGAGGGAGCTAATAATACTTCAGATCCAAAGTACTATGCATACCATAGGAGGATCCTTCATCCCACCAAGGCTTGCTTCGCTCTTTTATTGCTTCCGCTTTATTATTGTATGTTCATATAGTAATTAGAATATACATAAAGATATGATATGTTTTACACAGACTACTAAAGTATTTGCATAAAACATTTTGAAAGATTATCTAATTAATAACTCATAATTTTTTAAGTTACTTATGATAAATTTAGGGGTCATAAAAAAACCTCATTTAACTTTTAGATTTTATCAGAACCCCCCCTAAAAGTGAGGCTTTTAGAGAATGGGTTTCTAGTAAAAGATCAAAGTTAAATAGGGTCTTCTAATAAAATCTTAATGTTAAGGAGGATTTCTAACAATACCTATACCTAAGGGGGGGTTTCTTGATATTTTGAAAGTTGTGGAGGGTTACTTGATAATCATCCAAAGTTAAGGGAATTTTAATGACATTTAACCTTAATTTTATTTAAAAGATCATTTAAGAGAAATCAAATATGTTTTGGTATTTGTATTTTAGATGGATTGCAAGAATTAACATATTTGGATATTGGAAATGCTTTTTGGCTCGCAAAAAGCAAAGCGTAGCCAGTGCGCAAGAGAGAGGAACAGGGGGGTGGGCCCCACAGCTGGGGGGCCCACCCCCCTGTTCCTCTCTCTTGCGTGCTGGGTGCGCGTTGCTTTTTGCGAGCCAAATAGCAGCTCTGATTTGGATATATGGCATTTGGTTCATCAAATATCGTTTGTATAGTCTAAAACTGACCGACTCAGGCCTAAGTATTGTCTATGTGTGTATCTATGTGTGTACAGGCCCAGCACTGACCGACTCAGGCCTAAGTATTGTCTATATATCTGATTATATTTTAAGAACAGTACAATAGATTACTCTCTCTCCTAGTTATCATGATATCAAAGCCTAATTAAAACCTTGGCGCTAACCCTAAGTCAGCTGCCGTCAAATCCAACAATGTCGGATTTTTCTCCTGCCATTGATACTGTCATCATGTTTGCCATTGTCCTCATCATCGACCATATCATTGTCTGATTCCAAGCCCTAACCTTGCCGCTTTTGCCATATGACACTATTCACCCGTACGTACATTTCATCCACCTAGGCACTGCTCATTTGTTGCCGCTATAGTTCATCCATTGGGTTGTTGTTTATAGCAAGTTACTATTCATCATATCTGTTCATCCGAGCCTCGCTGCTTAGCTGTCGGCCTTTTCGGACTAAAAAAACTCACCTCCTCAAAACCGCCTAAGAGCTCCTCTCCTCTCCTATCCACCATTTCTCTCAAACAAATCTCATGATTGGATTATATATGATTTTACTTCTTAGTTGTAGATTAGAGCTTACCCAAATTATTTTTAATTAAAATGGATGAGTGAGATCTAATTTCTTGGAGTAATGTATTAAATGGGTACACAATATGTGATGGTTTAGAGATTGCTTATAAAGTGTTTGATGAAATGCTAAAGAGAGATGTGGTTTCTTTTAGACTGTGATAGTAATAGGTCATGTACAAAGAAAATGTCATAGAGATCTCACCATGTGATTGTATGTAAATATCAAAAGTAGACAAACATATAATTGCATGGGTTAATTGTAAACTATAAATGATTAGTTATGAACAGTGGCAGACCTATTCATGTTCAAAGTGGTTCACTTGAACCACCTGAAAATTTGCAAATATATATCTACCATTTGTTATGCAATCCCACTCAAATATATATCTACCTCAAATATATATCTACCATTTGTTTTGATTGTCAACCTCCATAAAAACTATACATTTCACAATTCACATAATAAAGCTTCTTTAATATAGAAGATAAATTAACAAGAAATTAGTATCACATCATCCCTCTCTCTCACATAAGTATAGAGTCTTAAGTCCAAGCTTGTATGCTAATGTCAAATGATTTAGTTAGTTTACTTAGGATGAAAATTTATACATTCATTAATCGTATGTAATAGATTTACTTTATGTAACTTTACAAGGACGTTTTTATAGTATCATTGCATCAAAGGGATATCGTTCGAACAAAAAAATTAACACATATTTTGAACCACCACTAAAAAGGCTCTAGATCCGCCACTGGTTATGAATCTTATCTAGCAGGTGTTAACTTTACTCATCGGATGTTAGGCTAAAAACATAACTGTTAAGTTTATGCAATGAATGTTAATTATGGACATTGAGTGTTAAGTCTATCGATTTGTTGGTAAATTTGCCCATTTGTTGCTAAGTTTACACATTATATTTTAACTATATAAATTACTAGTTAACTTTAACAAATAAATGTTAGATATATAAATTAGCTAAATATACTCTAACAATTATCACTTTTAACAATTACAGTACAATCTTAATAAGTACAACATGACTTTAATAAGTATGACATGACCTTAACAGGTACATGACAAGATTAACATGTATGTCATAACTTTCCGGTATATATTATAACATTAATGTATACCTTATAATCTTAACATGTATAACCTAATGTTAACATGTATGTCGTAAACTTCACATATATACCTTTTCGCTGCATGAAGGCCGTCACTATTATTGGTAATCTCAGATGATATCTATCTTCTGTGAATGAACATGAGTATTCATCTAAACCAATAACACATTCAATGACGATGCAACAACCAACATCCACTATATCTTTCACCAGCAGTGTCCCAACTAGACCTTGATCCATCTGAGATTGACTAAAATCATGAAACAACAATATGACATACTAAGGCTCTGATGTCACTTGTCAGGAAGATATCAAACCAAGTTAACATGTCGTAAGTAATGTTTAAAAATTAAATTAAACTAAAAGCTTAAATTTACTCTAATTTTCTATTTTAGTCCACCCATTTTTCTCAACCTTAACGTGTATGGCATGACCTTAAAATGTATGCCATAACCTTCACATATAAATTATAATTAAATGTTAAGATTAATATAGAATATATATATATATATATATATATATATATATATATATATATATATATATATATATATATAATACATATATATATATATAGAGAGAGAAGAAGATGAGAGAGAGAGAGAGAGAGAGAGAGAGCATTGGAGAAACGTTGTATGGATGTGGCTTCATCTTGAGCCCCTACAATCACACCTCTTGAAGTTTAGTAGCCTCAACCACCTTAGGCACCAAGTTTCTTCCATTCTTCTCATATATATTACCTATATATATATATATTATATATATAATATATAATAGTATATATATGTATATATTTATATAATATATATATATATGAAGAGAGAGGAGAGAGAGGAATGAGTATGCTGGTAGTGAGGTGTCATATTCGCCATCATGCGTTCATTCTAATTCCCGAACACTCCTCCAACCCATGTAGATATGTGAATATCCCAGGATTTTAATGAGCGGAGGGGAATATGTCACCTACTACCAAGCACAAAAACTTATGCTTGGTACCAAACATACACATTTTCCAAATATATTATATATATATTATATATATATATATATATAATATATATATATGAAAAAAATAAATCTAAGTGACACCCTAGGTTTCCACCAAAGGACGCGGCCTATAAATCACATTATTTCTAATTTTTTTGCCGATCGCAGCTCCGTTGAACATGATCTACACGTTCTTAAATCCAAACACACTAATTTTGGGCTGAGAGCGCCGTCGTGTTTTTGACCGCTTTATCCACTCGCTGCATTTAACGCGTTTCGAATGAAGTAGAAAAAAAACTTTTTACACTGCTCAATGAATCGGTCAAAACACAACGGGTTCACACCAAAATGATGTGGTGGGGTTCAAGAACGTGCTAGATCACAGTTCAACGGGAACAGATCGCAAAAATTTATGGAAATGATGTGATTTAGGCCGGTTACTCTAGATGGGAGTCTAGGGTGTCACCTTAGATTCACTTTCCTTAAATATATGATATATATATATATATACATATATATAATATAATATTATATATATTATTATATATATATATATTATATATATATATATAATCATTTTATGGGGAAACAGTCCTCTGAGCTCGACGTACGGAAATTTCGCTATCGCTGCTGACACGTGGGCAACGTCTGATTGGCATGCATGAGGAGAACCTAATGAGTGGGATTTTTTGCAAAAATCCGTTCCTTTTCTTTCTTCCCCATTTCTTTTCCTAAGGTCACCTGCTCCTTCGCCTCATTCCTCATTTCTTTCCCAGGGTCACGCCTCCTTCCTTATTTCTTCCCCATTTCTTTTCCCAGGGTTCTTCATCATTTTTCGTGCTCTCCTCTTTTCCTTCGACAGATCAAGTTTCTTCCCAACGCCTCCACCCAATCGCGGCCTCCCTCGTACCCTCCCTAGCTGGTGAAATCGAGTCAATCGACAGCCGTCTGCTCGGGCCGGAAAGGAAACAGATCGTGTTCCCTCATTTCCTCTCCAAGTCGTTCTCTCCTCTTTTCCTTCGACAAATCGAGTTTCTTCCTAGTTCCTCCACCCGATCGCGGCCTCCCTCGTCCCCTCCCTAGCCGGCAAAATCGACAGCCGTCTCCAACAATATTGTCTGTTTCAAGGTACATCAGTTATATCATAAAACTTTTATGATATTAAATATGATGTTAGAAATAGCAGCACTGCGTAACATTATTTATTTTTGAACAATTATCTTTATTTCAGAATGGAGGAGATAAATAGCATGATGTTTAATGATGATTGTACATTTGAATGTAGAAATGCTAGTCAAATGCAAATTGGTGAAAAACCGTGTTTAGGAATAAAATTTAATAGTCATGAGGAGGCCTATGGCTATTATAACTCATATGCATTGATGATGGCATTTGGAATCAGAAAAAGCTCAGTGAATCACTCCTAGAAAGAAAAAGAAGTGTTGAATAGAAAATTTGTTTGTGACAAAGAAGGTTACAGATCTAATAAAGACAAGAGAGATATAAGGAAAAATATTAATCATTTGCGAGAGACCTGAGTTGGCTGTAAAGCAATGATGAGAATAAAATTAATGGAGGATAAAACATGGAAAGTTGTAGGTTTTATTGAAGATCATACAAACCACATGCTCAGTAGTCCAGATAAAGTAAATATGCACATGTCACATCAACAATTTCATAGATGTAAAAAAATGATTCAATGTTTGCAAGAAGAAGGTATTGCTCCTTCCACTATTTCACGTGTTATTAACGCGACAAGTGGAAGAGAAGATGAATCAATGGCACCACAACAGTGCATTGACTATATAAAAACTCATAGGCACAACAATATTGGCAATGAATGTATATCTGTTATCCAATATTTTCAAAAAAAGGCGGCTAAAGATGCAGATTTTTATTTTGCATTGGAAGTAGATTGTACTGGACAAATGAGAAGTGTTTTTTGGACAGATGGAAAATCAAGAGTAATTTATTTAAAGTTTAATGATGTTATTGTGTTTGATGTGACTTATAAAACCAACAAGTTTAGTCTTCAATTTGCACAATTTACTGGGGTGAATCATCATAGGCAATTTATTTTATTTGGTTGCACATTGCTAGCTGATGAACAAGAAGAAACATTTGTTTGGTTGTTTCAGGAATGGTTAAACTGCATGCATGGAATTGAACCAGGTGCTATCATCACAGACCAAGACCGAGCAATGTGTAATATCATTCATAAAGTCTTTCCAAACACAAGGCATTGTTATTGGCATCTGCAGCGACATATTGCCGATCATTTGCATACTTTGAATTATGTTTATGATGAAGAATTTTAAAAATATTAAGACTTGTGGTGTAATAGTGGTAACATTGAGAACTGTAATTGCATTGGCTCAAGATGAAGGAAAAGTTTAAGATAATAGAAGAAGAAGATGGATAGCTGCAAACTATGTACATGTATCGAGACCATTGGGTGCTATGCTTCTTAAAAGGCATTTTCTTTGTAGGAATGAGATCAACTCAAAGGAGTGAAAACATCAACTCATTCTTTGATGGATATGTGAATTCACGAACACAGTTAAAAGAATTTGTAACTCAATATGAAAAGGCCGTGACACATTGACGATTGAGTGAACCACATGAAGATTTTAGAACTCTTAATACAAAACCACAAATTCACCTTGGGCATCCAATTGAAAGACAAGGTGGAAGTAGTTATACCCGTACTATGTTTCATGTCTTTCAGAATGAGATCAAAGGCTGTGATGTTCTTGGCCTTCAAGAGGAGAGAAAAGAAGAAAAGTTTGTCTTATGGTGAGTTGGTGACTTAGATAAAAGCAATGAATAGTGGATGATTGTTACTTATGATGAATGTAGAGAATTACAATATAGTTGCAGCTGTGGTTTGTTTGAGAATAGTGGTATTTTATGCAAATATATATTGTACACTCTAATGTTCAACAGACAATGTTGTTCATTGCCCAGTGTATATATTCTACACCATTGGACTATAGATGCTCGACATCATAACATTGGATTAAGTAATGTTGTGTTTGGCAAAAACATTACAGGCGGTGTAGAAAAAATAAATTTGTTAAAATCTTGGGCTTTGAAAGCAAAAACCAACAATGCACTGGAGCTTGCCTTTGAGTCAGATAAGAGAATGCATGAGCTTGATTTTTTGTTAACAAGTTTCATAGAGAAGGTTGAAGAAGAAGTCAGAGGGTCTCAAGCAATAAATGCTAGTAGCAGCCACATTCCTGACTCGGATATTCCACAGATACCTACTTCACATACAATCCAGCATATTCCGCAAATTACAGTTCGTGACCCGAAAAAACAAGCAAGAACCAAAGGTCGTCCACGTAATGCTACAAGAATTAAATCAACTTTAGAACAAGCACAAGAAAAGAAAGAGAGGAAAATGCGTACATGTAGTAGATGTGGACAACTTGGGCATTATAGGACCAGCTGTACAGTTAACAAGCCCAGATATGTTTAAGTACGTTGACTAGTTAAAATATTTTATTACTTAAATCGTAATATTAATTTTATCTTTGATATTTTATGCAGCGAAACTGACAAACAAGACTAACGAACGAAGTTTATGCAGCAGTGAAACACATTACAACCTCTGATGTTGAACATATTTTCGGGTATGTTCAGCTTTAATGTCAGGGAATTTTCTCTTTGTGCTTTGTTTTTCTTGGACCGATTTTGCTAGGACTTGGGTTTCGCTGTTTTGGAGCATGTTTGCTAGCCTTGATAGCATCCCTTTCCTATCTCATTCATTATTGACTAATATCGGCTTTGCAGGATATACTTTTACCCTGACATGGGTAGGGCATGCGGATGGAAGAATAAAGCTTCGACTTAAGCTGCAGAAAGCTTTGACTTTGAGATGTACAACTGCTGATCATTTTGCCAGAAAGAGACTCCATGTACTACTGAAGATCATTGTATATTGGGCAATGTTTAATATTTTGCTTACTAAAATGCTGTTAAGGAATTAATTTGACTAATGTATGTTAAGCTTTCGTCTGCTGCTGTGATGTTACTTAGTAGTTTGAACTGTTAGAAATATGGGGAAAAATTGTGCTTGCTGGTGATTTTTTTTATATTTTCTTTTGATTCCAACTTAAATACACTGTGATGCTTACTACATGGATGAGAACAAATTTAATTGGGATGCTTGTTCAGACTTGATGAGAACAACTTTTTGCACTGCAGTTTCGTGGAGGAGTTTATAATTGGGATGCTTGTTATCAGTATTTATAACTAAGGCATCAAAACTTGATTATGTACTAAGCTTTGTTATTGCTTGTGCTTTGCATCATTGATTACTCCTTTTATATAGCAATCAAGTGTGTTGTGAATATTTTGGCAAGTGTACGTATATAGCAAATATGTGTTATTTATGAATTGTTTCAGGTTGTATGAAATTGTCTGCATCAATTGGCAATTGACACATATTTTGGACTTTGTATGTTGCATTTGGTTAAGAAGCTACATTTACAAAATCTCACTAGTCTTCTCACGGCCTTATCACGACAGCAAACTCAAAGAAAAAATATTAAGGTATACAATAGGATATTTGGATATATGAGTCATTCACTGATATGTTGCTCAGTCATTTGATTATAACACATAACAACAATATCAGTACAACGATACTTATAAATTTTAAATATAAAATTACACCATTCGGCATTTTATTCAAAACCTCATCATTTTTTTCTAGCTTTTCCAGCCTTTTTGTGATGTTCTTGGTATCACCCACCCATTCGAAGAAGTTGCAACCCTTACAATTAGGTCCCTTGTATCGCGGGCATCCATAAAACTCCAAGCTCTTATTGTGTCCTTGCTTGCACATCCATA
This sequence comes from Asparagus officinalis, assembly GCF_001876935.1. Lineage (NCBI taxonomy): Eukaryota > Viridiplantae > Streptophyta > Magnoliopsida > Asparagales > Asparagaceae > Asparagus > Asparagus officinalis. Next base: position 65,727,612 of record NC_033798.1, on the reverse strand, counting down.
TTCTGCAAATTAACCCACAATAACATCTTCTTTGAAATAAATCCACATCTTCTTCTCCACTGACCTCTTCCGAAAAGTTCTTCATCTTTTATCTGCAAAAAACATATCACAAACAAGATAAAATTCATACAAAAGTATACTATCATCTCATTATGGACTTTTTTCTTCTGCAATTGTAGTTGAAAAAGCATCAATTTATCTTGTATGTATTTCTCTTTTCATTTTGTCCTACATGCATTTCTCGCTTCAATTTTTTTGGCATGTACAAAGCTTTGTACATGGAATCTGACCATACAGAATATAGCAAGAAGAACATATCCACCATAATGGAATTTACTGAAAAGAATATCGGAATTTCTATGTTAAGGCAACTTTGAGAAGAAAGAATTTACTGAAAAGAATATTGAAATTTCTAAATTCTTCAAGATGATAGTCGTGACAATATATCATTGTAGAACTAACAGGATTCTAGACATTCATTCAAAAAGATTTTAACATGCCTATTTTCAGACTCATAGTATGATAGAAAATAGGTAAAAATATATCATTGTCCAGTTCAATAACTGCAGCAAATCTAAGTCATTAACAAGGGATATGCAAACAACAAAATGCATGAGGGGAATTCAACTCACAAGGGATATACTCACATTTTCTTTGTGGTCCGTTGGGTCAGAGCGTAGGCGAAACACGATCTAAGGGATAGAGCATGACCTGGAGAGCAGGAATGAAGGAGACAGTGACTTCGGGAAAAGAGGAGACGGGAGGGGAGACGGTCGATCGCGAGGTTAGGTTTGTTCAATCACCAAACCTTGTAATGGTTTTCTTGATTCTGTCGTTCTGTCCGGTTGACTGCGAGCTTTGGCGCGGTCGATCGCCAGTTGGGTTTGGACATAGGCTTTATTTCCTGTTCTTAGTTGGTTTGTGTTTTGATATATATTGAAACACGATTTTAGGGTTTTGTTAATCAGATATTTAAGATTATACTGAGCATATTGAGAGGGAGAACTTGTGAGTAAGTTGAGAGATTTAGTTTAGGGTTTATTTGAGTAATTTTGTGAGAATGTAACCATTTGTACTCTCCTTAATTTAGTGGAATCTCTCCATCCTCTCCCCGTGGACGTAGGCAATTTCCTGAACCATATATATCTCTGTGTTTGGTTTGATTTATCGTATTTTGGATTGGATTATGCTCGTATTTGGTTTGGTTATCTTCTCCCGTGACTCGCGGACTCGTTTGGTTGTCAAGCACGCTTCCGCAAAGGTGCGCAACAATTGGTATCAGAGCTCAAATTTTAGATCTAGGGTTTTGGCATTAGGTGGAGGAAGATTCATCGTAAAAGCTTAGTTCTTGGAGTTCTAGGCTTTGGTGGAGATAGTGTTTGGGGTTGTCGTTGAAGATTTCGCTTTCCTCGTGTGGTTAGGAGATCTATTTTGGAATCCGTTCTAGGGTTCAGTTGGGTGTTGAAGATTTCGCTTTCCTCGTGTGGTTAGGAGATCTATTTTGGAATCCGTTCTAGGGTTCAGTTGGGTAACTTCTAAATTCTATCAAGTTTGTGGTTAGGAGATCTATTTTGGAATCCGTTCTAGGGTTCAGTTGGGTAACTTCTAAATTCTATCAAGTTTGAATTTTCCTTTACAATTTGGAGTTTGTGAGTATGGATGAAGAAGTTAGTGAAAACAACAAGATAGCGGGTACAGTTCAAGTTGGTTTTCAGAACACTAAAATTAGTGTGGTTAAATATGACGTCAAGATCAATTTTGGTTTGTGGATGAGCGACGTACATGATGCACTCAATACTCAGAATTTAGAGGAGACCATCATGGTCCATGAGAGGTCACCAAAATATGAAGAGACGGTATAGAAAAAGATAAATAGGAATGCTTGTAGGGTGATCATGTCATGTTTGGAACATAAGCTGAAATATGATGTGATTAGGGTGACGTCTGCAATGAAGATGTGGGAAGTTCTCAGTAACAAGTACCTTACAAAGAGTGTTGAGAGTAGATTATACTTGAACATGAGCTAAAATATAATGTGATTAGGGTGACGTCTGCAATGAAGATGTGTGAAATTCTTAGTAACAAGTACCTTACAAAGAGTGTTGAGAACAGATTACGCTTGTTGCGTAGGTTATTCAGATTTCAAATATCCAGGGGAACCTCACTAGCAGTTCATGTGAACAATTATACTAAGTTGTTGTTGAACTTGGCGAATGTTGATGAGAAGATATCGAATGAGTACAAGGTGATTATTTCGTTGGGCTCTTTACCAGATGAGGAGTATGGTACCTTTATGCTTGCTTTATTGAATGAGAGATCTTCTATCAGCTATAGTAAAGTAACTAACGCTTTAACGAACTATGACTTGAGGAGGAAGAACAATGAGACTTCCCGCGTTAGTACTTTAGGAGAGGCCTTGTCAACGATAGGTAGAAGCCCATAACCGAGAGGTGACAATAGAGGCAGGTCAAAGTCGAGAGGCCATCACCAGTTAGAAAAGAATCAATGTGCATTTTACAAGGAGCAGGGACATTAGAAGAGAGACTATTCAAAGCTTAAAGAGAAGGAAAATGGTAAGAAAAAGGGTCAGAAGACAAATGAGGTGAACGTTGCGAGAGTCGATGATTCAGATGATTCCATCTTTTCTCTACTAATTACTCCGGAGGTGAACCACTTAGATGCATCAGATTGGATGCTTGATTCTGATGCTACTTATCATGTTACTCCTAGGCGAGATTGGTTTGCATCATTTGAGAGACTCGATGGGGGTGTTGTTGTCATGAGAAATGATCAATCCTATGGTATTTGTAGGATAGGTACCATGAGGATTCAGATGTACATAAAGTAGTCCATGAATTGAAGGAAGTGTGATTTGTTCCTTAACTGAAAAAGAATCTTATCTCAGTTGGAGCTTTGGAGGTGAAGGGATTCAAGGTGACCCTTGAGGATGCTGTAACAAAAGTTACTAAGGATATTTCGTGGTGATGAAGGGAGTCTGCGGTTAGAACTTATATTATCTAAAGGGAGCACCGAGATTGTCTAGGTAGATTCAGCTATTTCAGAGGCGAACATGAGCAAACTTTAGCATTACATGTTAGGGCACACATGAGAGAAGTCACTATAGATGCTATGAAAGCAGGAACTATTGAAGAGAGCCAATAGTGGAAAGATTAAGTTCTGTGAGCACTATGTACTTGGCAAGAAAACAAAGGTAAAGTTCGGGACTGCCATTCATAGGACAAGGGCATCCTAGATTACGTGCACACAGATGTTTGGGGTCCCACCAAGACTGCATCACTTTGTGATCGATATTGGTTCGTCACGTTTGTTGATGACTATTCTAGGCATTGTTGGATGTATATCATGATAAAGAATAGTAAAGTCATAGATATATTTATGGAGTAAAAGAAGAGGTTGGAACTATAGACTGGGGGAAAGATCAAGACGTTACAATCCGATAACGGTGGTGAGTACACATCAGACCTCTTTCAGCAGCTATGTCAAGACGAGAGCATAAAGACACACTTCATAGTTAGTCATACACCGCAACAGAATGGGAGTAACAGAGATGTTAAATCGATCTTTGCTGGAGAAGATCCGATTTTTGTTGGCGCATAGTGGTTTGGAGAAGATCTTTTGGGCTGAAGTACTTTCATATGCGAGCCACCTCATTAACAGACTATCTTCATCTGCGATTGAGGGGAAGACCCCTATAGAGATGTGATCGGGGGAGCCAGCACATGACTATGATTAGCTCAAGGTATTTGGGTGCCTTGCATACTATCATGTTAAGACTAATAAGTTAGAACCTCGAGCTAGGAATGCAAAATTTGTAGGTTTCAAGCGTGGTGTCAAGGGATACAAGCTATGGGATCCAGTTGATAGGAAGATTTTGCTGAGTAGAGACGTCACGTTCGATGAGGCTTCTAGCTTGAAGCTTCCTTACTCTCATCAGATGGAGAGCGACCTGACGGAGGAAATATCACAGGTTATAGAGATCGATACAGCTCCACATTGTCCAGATGGTACAATATCCATTAGAGTGCCGACTGAGGTGATGCCAGGCGAGCACGATAATGACGTAGAGGATACGGGTACAAATGTGTAGAATCAGGGACCGACGGCTTAGGTTCAGGATTCTATGGTTCAGAGATAGAGGAGAGACATACGGGTGCCAGCATGGTATACTGACACAATAGTTGCATATACACTTCTGATAAAGAGTATCGATGAGTTGGTGACTACTACATTCAGAGAGGCCGACCAGAGTTCGGAGGTTGATTCGTGACAGGTAGCTATGCAGGAGGAGATTGAGTCTCTTCACAAGAACGATACATGTGAGCTTGTTGAGCTTCCAAAGGGGCGGAATGCGATTGGTTGCAAGTGAGTATACATGAAGAAGGAGGGCATTGAAGGCACTTCAGTAAGGTTCAAGGCTAGGTTGGTTGCGAAGGGCTATGCACAGGAGGAATGTATTGATTATAATAAGGTTTTTTCTCTAGTGGTAAAGCACTCTTCGATTCAGATTTTTCTAGCTTTGGTGGCACAGTATGGATTGGTATTAGATCAGTTGCATATGAAGACGAAATTTCTACATTGTGATCTTGATGAAGAAATATATACGACTCAGCTATTGGGATTCCGAGCTACAGGGAAGGATAAGTTGGTTTGTAGGTTGAAGAAATTGCTATACGGTTTGAAACAGTCTCCCCGACAATGGTATATGCGATTTGATGGATTTATTATAGGTCATTCGTACACTCAGAACCAGTTTGATCCTTACATGTATTTTTACAAGTTGAAAAGAGGTGCGTATATTTATTTGTTGCTTTAGGTCGATGACATGTTGGTTGCCTCTATTTCCAGGTCTGTTATAGATGAGTTGAAGACACAGCTTTCAAAATAGTTTGAGATGAAAGATTTGGGTGAGGCAAAGTGCATTTTGGGGATGGAGATCAGCAGAAATAAAGAGAAGGGCAAAATTTGTTTGACGTAGGTGGCTTATTTGAAGAAGATTCTACAGCGGTTTAATGTTAGCATGGATACGAAGCCAGTTAGTGTACCTTTGGAAGCCCATTTGAAGCTTTTAGCTGACCTTTCACCGAAGACAGTTGAAGATAAAGAGTTGATGTTGAAGACTCCATATGCGAGCGTGGTCGGGAGCTTGATGTACACGATGGTATGTACGAGGCCGGATTTGTCACAGACGGTGAGCATAGTTTTAAGATACATGCACGATCCAGGAGTGAGTAATTGGGATGCCGTAAGATCATGACACGCCCCGCTTCCTAAAATACCGGGGAATTGAAACATGAACAAGCCCGCGATGTATTAGATTAAGGAGAATAAATTAAAATAAACATTCCTCCTCAATATAATACGCTAAGCGTCAAGCAATAAATGCAAAGGCACATGTCCCCGATCACAGTTAGCAATAATATAATAGATAAACTTAGAACAAAATAACCATAACACAAGTAAATATCATGCAAGACATAATATTCGGGTCATGATACCCTGATACAAATCCATACAACTGAATACTAAACGAGTATAAAATACATCGATCAAGCGGGAATGAAAGGTGCAATAAAAACAAACTAAAAGGAGTAAATAAGCTTCGGCTTCTTCTTCTGCTCAGTCTATAAAGCACTTCTGCTGAAACTACTCTGACTCTGGCATATCTCCAAGCTAAACCTATCATTCCTCTAAGTCTGACGTACACCAGAGAAAATAGGTATACGTCAGCATGCATGGCACATGACAAGATCCTACAGGGAGAAATAGAAATGATCGAACGACTAAGGCAAAAACAACAACAATAATAATAGAAGCATGCTACTAGAATACTAATAATCTAAATGCAATCTATCACTGGAATATAATAATCAGAAGAATCCAATAAAATCAACCAAGTAACAAGATCATGCTGCTAGCGATCAGAATAATCATCCAAGTAACAAGGTCATACAACTAGATGGAATTAATATTTAAAAATCTATAATAAGAGACGTAGTACGTCGAGCAAAATAATCCAAATAAGGAAACCCTCATGTATAAACCATATATCTCAAATTGTAGATAATTAAATATTAATCCTGATCTATGTATGAAAAGAAATACAACTGGTCCGTATCTCACAAGAATCCATAATCACCTTAAGTAACAATGTCATGTAACTAGTCATTCTATAACAGGTCACTGGTCCACATCTCACACAGAGTCAATGCTTATATCATCGGATAACTGACTATTCACAAATCTCCTACGTGCATCCAATACCACTACACGAATCGATCAGAGGACTACACGCAATCCGATTCTGGCCTGGTCCGAACTCAAGCAGGACTCGGGTGACTACATGATATTCACTGACTAAAGTGACTACACTAATTCACTTTAGCCCAACAAACCAACCCCAGTGACTACACGAATTCACTAGTGCGAGCCTGGAAGATACATCAATAGCCACATCCGATCACATAAACCAAGACTTTCCCATCTCAACTCTTCTCGCTTTTTTAAGTCAACAATCATAACCTGAACTAGATCTCTAGTCCACCTCCTAAATTCAGTCAACACACACATATATGTCACTAAGTCTTGTTCATGACGCACAAAACCACTAAGTCATGAACTACTAATGGTTCTCAATCACAACCAGGAAAATAATAAATGCAAGTATTTCTATGCAAATAAAACATGGTATGTCACGTAATTAAAATAAGAATCATGAAATCAATGGATGTATTGCACATTAAATGACGCGGTCAACAACCATTCATCACACGTCCATAAATTAAATTAATTCAAAATAAATACTTCTTTTTGCAAAATAAATTCCTTTCAAATTATTTCTCACCATAATTATTCTAAAAATAATCTCTTAAAATAGTAAATTCATAAATTCAAAATGATCTTTTTACAAGATAATTTCTCATTAATTCAAAATACTCTATTTTCCCAAAATAAATTCTTTTTTAATTATAATAATAACTCTAAAATAACTTTTAAAATATTCTTTTTATTTCATTATCAAAAGCATCTCATAATTAATTATAATCTAATTTTTAACATACCCAATCATCAGATATAGAATTAATTCACAAAATATAACCACAATAATATTTAATATCATTCATCAACCATCCCACACAGATAATAACAATATACATTCTACAGCAAAATCTAAAAATTGAATGACGAGTCAAAGAATATCAGGATATTGCCTAGGGTTTGTGGCGTGAACGGAGCAGCAAGGGACAGCGGCGATGTGGAGCTCATCGGTGGTTGTCATTGGGGTCGGGTAGATGTAGGCATGATGACGGAAGTGGCTCACGTGGAGGAGGAAGAGGTCGGGTAGAGCACGACAGGGATCGTGGGTGGTGACGGCAAGTAGGGGTGGCGAACAAAGTTGCGAGGTCAGAGGGCGTTGGGAGCGATGGCCTGCCAAGTGCGCGCATTGTTGGGGTGCGAGCAGCGGCTAGATGTGGAGGGAGGCGTGGTGGCGGAGGCGTGGAGGAACTGCGAGCTGGGGTGGTGGTGGAAGAAGATGTGGGGATGATAGCGTGAAAAGAAGAAGAAGAGGACGGGAGAAAGAATATATATATATATATATATATATATATTATATATATATATATATATATATTATATATAATATATATATATATATATATATATATATATATATATATATATATATATGGGTATGTTTTGATACAATCACAAAATTTATGCTGGTAGTGAGCTGGAATTATCATCCACTCATTTCAAATGGGGGGACCACATTCACATGGGTGAATGTGGTTCCCCCTAATTGAATGACGTGGAATGGGAATGGAACACTTCACTACCAAGCACAAAATTGTGCTTGCGTAACAAGCATACATATTTTTATCATATATATATATATATATATATATATATATATTATATATATATATATATATATTATTATATATATATATTATATATATATATATATATATATATATATATATATATATATATATATATATATATATATATATATTATATATATATAGAAGAGGAGAGAGATGCTGATGAGAGAGAGAGGAGATGGAGAGAGAGACGAGGCAGAGATTAATGGTGTATCCTTGTCATAGGAGGGGATTTCCTCCCTGACGCCTCTAAAATCACATGATTGAGCGACATTGTGGGATGATCCGCTCCATTGAACTTGATCTACATATTCTAAACCCTCACACACCAAGTTTGGGGTGAAACCATCGTCGGTTTTGACCCTTCATCCACTCGTATTCAATTTTAACGGTTTTGAATGAATAGAACTTTTCACATGGCTCGATGGAGGGTTCAAACCGATGACAGATTCACCCAAACTTGGTGTTTTTGGGGTTTTAGAATATGTAGATTCAAGTTCAATGGAGCGGGATCATCACAATGTCGCTCAATCATGTGATTTTAGAGGTGTCAATGAGGAAATCCCCTCTATGACAAGGATACCCATTAATCTCATATATATTATATATATATATATATATATATTATATATATATATATATATATATATATATATGAGAGGGATTAGGGTTTAGATATAAACGAAAATAATTAATAAAAATGTAATTACTTATATTTTAAATCAAATAATTATGGAAAATTTATCTACAAAATAAAACGTACCAGTTATACTAATACAACAGATAATACGTAATAGTAGAGATAATACAACTAATTGTACAGTTAAACAATAATAATTAATAAAAAATATAATTACCTACATCTAAAATCAAATAATTATGAGAAAATTATCTAAACAATAAAACGTACCAGTTATACAAATATAACAGATAATATGCAATAATAGTAATAATACAACAAATTATACAAAATAATACGTAATAATAATACAACGTATTATATGAAATAATACGTAATAGTAAAAATAATATAACGTATTATTCAAATGATACATAATAGTATCAATAACACAACGGATTAATTCTAGAAATTTTTACTATACTAAGTTAATTTATAAATATCAAAATCATTTAAATAAATATAAAATTTGGACTTTTAAATCGTAGAAAATTCTAGAAAATCAAGAAAAATACATATACTCTTTTAAAAATAATAATTGAATATTTTAAAATACTAAAAAATTATTTTAACTAGTATCGAAAGTTCACAATCATTACAGATGGATTTTGAGGTACATTTGTGGTACGTTCAATTTTGATTTAGCATTTGAGCGGAACACTATAGGTGGACGGTTGTGCATTGGCTATGTTGATTCGGATTATGCCGGGGATTTGGATAAACGTCGGTCTACGACGGGGTATGTGTTCACTTTGACCCGTGCGTTGGTGTGTTGAAGATGCACCTTATAGTCTATGGTGGCTTTGTCGACGATGGAGGCAGAGTATATGATAGTTACAGAGGTTATGAAGGAGACTATTTAGCTTCGAGGACTTTTGGAGAAACTTGGTATTTGTAGCGGTCCGTCACCATTCATTGTGATAGCATGAGTGCTATCTATTTGGCGAAGAATCAGGTTTTTATTCCAGGATGAAGCACATTGACATTCGTTATCACTTCGTTCGAGATGTTCTTGAAGATGATGATGTAAAAATTGTGAAGGTCCACACGATGGATAATCTAGTGGATATGCTCACAAAGATCGTTCCGAGCAACAAGTTTAATCATTATCGAAACTTGTTGTACATTCGTGATTGTTGAGGTCGTTGACGACCATTTGGATGAACTACGGACGGCTTGATCCCTTGGGAAAGGGGGTACATAGGTAGTTATTTTGATGTAGTCGGTCTGGGTTCTCGACTTGTTGTGGATTAAGCTCGTTATCGTGGATTTATTCTACTTCATATTGGATGCAACAAGTAGAACGTTTGTTTAGTATTAGTGTCAGCTCAGTTTTTGGAAAACTTCACCGAGGCGGAGAATTGTAGAAATGGTGAAAATTTTAGTAAAGTTCAGGAAAATTGAAACGGAAAGGCATTTGGGTGCTTGCCGGTCGACCATGAGGTTTAGCGTGGTCGACCGCCAAACGTGCACGAGTACAAGGTAGTTTTTTGGAGTTCTGGTCGGTCAACCGCGAGGTTAGGTCCGGTCGATCGCCAAACCCTATAATGGTTTTCTAGATTCTATCGTTCTGTCCGGTCGACCGTGGGCTTTGTCGCGGTCGACCGCCAGTCGAGTTTGGGCCTGGGCTTTATTTCCTATTCTGATTTGGTTTGAGTTTTGATATATATTGAAGCATAATTTTAGGGTTTTGTTAATCAGAGATTTGAGATTGTACTGAGCATATTGAGGGGAAGAACTTATGAGAAAGTTGAGAGATTTGGTTTAGGGTTTATTTGAGTGATTTTGTGAGATTGTAACCATTTGTACTCTTCTTGATTTAGTGAAATCTCCCCATCCTCTTCCCATGGACGTAGGAAAATTGCCAAACCACATTTATCTCTGTGTTTGGTTTGATTTATCGTATTTTGGATTGGATTGTATTCGTATTTGGTTTGGTTATCTTCTCCCGTGACTCGCGGACTCGTTTGGTTGTCGAGCATGCTTCCGCAAAGGCGTGCATCAACTTCGTGCTGGTCTGACTATTACTAGTTGCTCTAAAGTTTCTTATGTAAGGTGCACTGGTAATGGTGTTGCTCATTCCCTAGCTAAGTCGGTTGATTGTTTGTCCTCTTGTTTTTGGTCTGTTTCTGTCCTTTTATTTTTGAGGCAGAATGTTGTTGAGGACTTGGCTGGTTAGGTTACCCTACATGTCTTTTCAAAAAAAAAAATTGGCAAATTAAGTTTGTGGGGATCATGTGATTAATTACCCTTTGGAAACCAAGTCAACTATATGTTTACTTGTAGTTTAACAAGCTAGCAGGATTGCCCTGGATTTTCTTATCAGCGTTTGTTGAGAGGGATCCAAGCGAGACTTCTAATATAGCTGTGAATGATGACCTATATTTATTCTTATAAAATTTCATCATCTTTAAACTCTATCCTCATGAAGTAACTGTGTCGTTTGTTTTCTGATCATGGCGAGAGGACGAAATTAATCTTTATGAATACATATATTAACCAAGGAACTTCGCTTGGAGCTCAATATATATGCATGCATTTATGTACCAAACTTCGCTAGTCTAATATCCATTAACCCATTTTTACAATCCATAGAATAATAAAGGTCAACTGACTATAGATAGAGAACTTTTTATGATTTAAAAGACTATTTACGTCAAAATTCTTTGTTGAAATGTTTTATATAATTCTTTTATTGAGAAAATGGAAGTTATCTAACTGGATGAAATTTTAGGTATGTCACGCATGAATATAAGCGCTTCTTTCTGTTTTGTAATTATTTTTCGTCCTATCAAAATTTCCGCCAAATAAAAAGTCATATAACTCTATTTTTATAGAAAAAAATTTGTTTAACTCTAAAGTCTAAATTTTATTGATTCCATATCAAAATCTCAAGGGAAAATTGTGTCAATACCCCAAAAGTAATAACCTCATGTGACCTAGCCCCTCCAACTTTTCCCCTTGTGCTGCAGCCCCTAAATTATAGATCTATGTGATTCAGCCCTTTTTTTCATATAATTCTCATGAAACATAAAGAGAAAGAAACAAATACAAAATCCCAAAATACCCTCCCTCCTCTCTCTCTCTCTCTCTCTCTCTCTCTCTCTCTCTCTCTCTCTCTCTTCTCTAGGTCTAAATCTGGTCCTCCTTCCTTCTCTTATTTCTTCCTCTCTCCTAATCTATTTACTTCCTCCTCTCTCTCTCTCTCTCTTCCTCCTTTTTCTCTCACATGCTAACATTCCCCTCCACCACCGCTGATCTTGCGTGCATGCTCCGGTCATATTGTTCGCTCCTTTTCTCCCACTAAGTTTTCCCGATCTCTCTTTCTTTCCCCCAAAACTAAAAAATACCTAATTTAAATCATGTTAAGTCTAATTTAACTTGTTTTAAGTTTAATTTTATGTTAAGTCCAATTTAATTTTATGTTAAGTCTAATCTAATTCCTGTTAAGTCTAATTTAAATCATGTTAAGTCCAATTCAACTTGTTTTTATGTTTAATTTTATGTTGAGTCCAATTTGGTTCATGTTAATCCAATTTGATTCATGTTAAGTCCAAGTTAATTTCATAAACTAAAATTAAACTTAACATGAACTAAAAATAGACTTAACATGAACTGAAATTAAACTTAACATGAACTAAAATTAGACTTAATATGAATTAAATTGGACTTAACATGAAATTAGACTTAAAATAAGTTGAATTAGACTTAATATAAATTAGAATAAGACTTAAAATGAACTGAAATTAGACTTAACATGAACTAAAATTAGACTTAAGATGAACGAAAATTAGACTTGATATGAACTGAAATTAGACTTAACAGGAACTTAAATTAGTCTTAACATGGACTTAACATGAAATTAGACTTAATATGAACCGAAATTAGAATTAACATGAATTGAAATTGGACTTAATATAAATTAAATTGGACTTAACATGACATTAGACTTATAATAAGTTGAACTAGACTTAACATGAACTGAATTTAGAATTAACATGAATCAAATTGGACTTAATATGAAATTAGACTTAAAATAAGTTGAACTAGACTTATCATGAACTGAAATTAGACTTAACATAAACTGAAATTAGACTTAATATGAACTGAAATTAGATTTAACATGAACTAAAATTAGACTTAACAAGAATTGAAATTAGACTTAACATGAACCAAATTGGATTTAATATGAAATTAGATTTAAATAAGTTGTATTAGACTTAACAGAAAATAAATTAGACTTAATTAGTTTTGAGAATAGATGTCTTCATAACAATAAGTCGAATAGAAGGAGTTGAAGAGCTCATGATATCCAAGACTTTAGCCATCCAATATTGTGAAATCAGTAACCACAACTTAGATCTAATGAAATCAGCCAAAGAGCTAGCCAAAAATAAGCTAAAATACCAAAAATTAGCCAAAAAAGTTCAAATCTGCAGTAGTTATTATCGAGTTAGATCAGATCTGAATTTTTTTAGCCATATTAAGAAATCAAATATGGTTTGATCAAGTTAACGGTAGTGTTAGCGAGCAACAATGGCAATAGAGAGTAGCAGTGGCGGTAGTTCAAAATGGTAGCAACGGTGATAGAGGAAGATGAGGAAGTTAAAGATAATGGAGAAGAGGAATGGAGATGTCAATCGAAGAACAATACGTGCAGATTATTGTTGACTGATGAATACTACCACAATGAACAATACTATTTTTTTAAAGATTAGGGTTATGTTTTAATAAAACATAGCTATGATACCATGTGAAAGAAAAAGACTCAGTAAATCTTATTGATTAGAGAACCAATACAATTATAAGGTTACAATACAGATATGGATAATGGAACACCCAATAATTCAATACTTGATCCCATACTTAATTAATTAATTCAACACTACACACACATGTGTGTGTGTACATATACATATACATATGTGTGTGTGTGTATGTATATGCAAATATATAACTATTACTAAACCGAATAATGTATATAAGTGCAAAATAGGAAAAACTGTAAGGCATTTAGATGCTAATTAGCCTTTTTCTCCCTTCTTTTAATGCTGCATGAACAAGGATTGCAAAAGGAATATTGCAAAGGAGAAATAGTTTTTTTCTACATGGATTTCACTGGAAAAAACAATGTTCTAAAGATTGGAGTTCTTCTATACATAAACTGTATTTAGAAAGGAAGAAGAAGTCAATGTGTCTCAACATTAATTTCAAAATCAATAATTACAATGACTTTATGTACTTGTGTGCCTAAATTTAGTATTTTATTTACACAATTTTTTTGTTCGCACCGATTTCATTTAATTGTTTGCGCAAATGATTATTTAAAGAAAAAATATGCCAGAATTTTGAACACACTTCAGTGGTAAACACTTTCTTAATATTCCAGTCGATAAAAAAAAATCTTGTGTGTTTAATTATTAGTATATGTTTATTTATTAATTACACGAGCCATTTTTTCTAAAATAATTTGATTTTACTAATTAGACAAAATTGGGTTAAATCAGGTTAAGTCGGTTATGTTAGATCTTAGTACTACACATGAATCACAATCTCGTATAGTTGGTTAACTTAGGAGTTAAGTTATGAGTTGAAAGGTGATGGTTCAAATCTTAGCCAAGTAATGAATTATTTCTTTTAATTTTTAACTTCTAAGTAGATAAATATATTAATAAAATTAATGTTGGCAATGATGAGATTCAAACTCAATACCATTTCAGTAATTGAAGTCTAACTCTCTTAGAGCTAACCACTTAGCCAACTACACAGGGTTATGAATCCTACATGATTGAGAATTCTATATAGTTTAGTAAAGTTTTAAACTCTACAGGATTGAAAATCCCATGAATTTAAATTTTCTACTAAACTACATAGAATTCTCAATTTTGTAGAGTTCTTAAAATATATTTCACAATTTTGAATGAAACTAGGTCAAAATTTCTAAATAAGCTGCAACTAGGTCAATTTTGGTGATAAAGTTTTTAAAAGGGCCTATTTTCAAAATTTATCCAAATTATGAACTTTAATCCTTGTGAATTGATTACATTTTTCTTGCAATGCAACAACCTAATTTCCCCATTTATATCTTCATTCATATCCTTAGGTTCTATTTTAGAGATGAAATTAACATAAGCAACTCTCTAAGAAATAAATGAGGATTTTTACCATTGCTTTACCTTTGATGTTGACATGGAATAGTAGTAATCATTCAAGTGATTGGGTGGATGACGATTTCTTTTAGGATGATCTTTAGTTAACACTACTTGCTGATTGTTTGAATCTGATGGATTTGAGCAACATCTAAATCTTTAGGAGTTGTCTCCTCATTCTTGTGCCCAATAACCTACTGTTTGAATCTGATGGATTTGAGCAACATCTGAATCGTTAGGAGTTGTCTCCTCATTCTTGTCCCTTATAACCTCTTGAAACTTCTTCTCACTTTTCATCAGTGTCTTTACTTATTCAACCGGGGGGGGGGGGGTGAATAGGGTAATTGCTATTCTAATCTGATTTTCATGTTACATTAAAACTTATAATGCAATATCCTAACAATATGATATACAATAAGATGTACAAGGATAAGCAACAATAGGCAATATAAACAAGCACAAGATGTAAAGAGAGATAGTATGAAAAAGATAATTGCAAATACATGATATGATCACGGAGTTCGGTCAACCCTCGACCTACATCTCCGCTCCTCGCCACAAAGAGATCCTCATTATATCTCAAAAACTATACAATAACGTTTTGCAAAGATCAACGATAACTTTTACAACTCACACAATGTCAATCACACAAGCAACACTCCTCTAAGTGTTGGACTACCTGTGTAACCTTCCTAAAGTATTTGGAATTACAACCTCTCCCTAGGATTTATAACCAACTCACTCTTCTTGGAATTGACCCTAGTCTTTCCCAACCACTCCTCTAAGTGTCCTTGTGTATTACAACGTATTTAACAATAAGTTCAAATAAATGATTTGTTCTCCAAGAAAAATAAGATCGAAATGTAAAGCTCTCTCAAAGAAAATACGCTCACAACCCGATTATACTAAATGTGAAATACTAAAGCTCATGTGGTTGTGTGTATAAATAATGAGTAAAACGAAAATCAAACTCAAATCAATCTAGCATAAATATATGAGAATCAAAATATTAATTAGCTAGAGGATGAGTTTAGAAAAAATTCTCCAAAACAAAGAGAGTTAGAGATTTGAGGATGAATACCTCAAAAATAAAATTGAGATCCTTCTCTTTGTGAAACTCTTTTTCACATAAACAACCGCAATTGATTTTCTCAAACCATAGAGCCAAAATGGCTAAAAAAAATTCACACAAACAGGGAACACAAAGGCAAAAACACCATATGCGTCAGATTGGTTTTTAAGGTCTATTTATAGCCTCAAAATAAAAACAAGACAAAACTAGCCGTTACAGTAAAAATAGCAGATCGGTCGACTGGTTGATTTTATCGGTCGACTAATCAACTAGTCGTTACAGTAACGATGTAAAACCCCGTGAATTTTGTGTTGGCCTTCTTGTTTTGATAATGTTTAACAAATAATTTACCACAAACATTGTTTGTCTAGTGTTTGTGGTTTTCTATTTATTGTAGACAAACAGCACGTTAGAGGATGGATGGAATAGAGCTTCAACGATCATATCCAATGGAGGTTGGCGGAATAGTAGAGTGAAGCAATGTACATTCAAGTTAAAGATACAAGTTTAAGCTTCTTCCGTAAGTGTACCAAGTCAAACTTATTGAAGAACAAGATCAAGTTTGGGTAATTTAGTTTAGGTTTATATATTATGTGTGTTGGTACTCTAAGCTCAATCGTATACACACATACACGTATTTGGTTATATATATATATATAAGTTTTGATTTTCAAGTTTAAATATGAAACAAATACATATTTATATATATACATGTTTGTTTTCATATGGTTAAGTTGTTTTGGTTTAGTTATGTAGATATGAAACAATATATATCTTCATATACACTTTTGTTTGTTTCATATTCTATTGTATTTAGAAAAATATTGTGTTTATGGATTAAAGACTTGTTCACACTATTTTTCATATCTTGTATAATGTCTACAAATCCATTCTAAAGTGTTTCACAGTTGTTTGAACTTGTTTTTGGAAAAATCAAGTTTTTTGTTCATGTATGTGCATGTGTCCGTGCATGTTTTTACAAAACAGATACATTTTCATAATTGGAAAATGTGATTTAAAAAATTTCTTTGTTTACATGTTTATCATCATTTATACAAATATTTCCCCAAGTTTTACTAATTTTGGAGTTGTTTTGTTATTTTCAATTGAATTTACAAAACCGTATTTTCAGCAGTTTGTTTAGAAACTGTATATCTATGTTTAAACATTTATTTCTCTTAACTGGGAAGTGATATTTAAGAAATTATTTCTCTAAAATGTTCAAGTATATGTCTAAAACTTTCCCTCAAAATTTAATGATTTCTAGAGTTCATTTACTATTTTTAATTGATTTTATAAAGTTAGATATGTAAAATTTCAGCATCTGTCAAAATCTGGAAAAGTGCGGTCGACCGCCACGGTCGACCGTGCTACAGTGCGACCACCATAGTCGATTGTGCTACACTGCGGTCAACCGCCACAATCGACCGTCAGTAGTCCAGAAACTAGTTTTGTAGTTTTTCTTCTCGTGGTCGACCGCTACAGTCGATCGCCGATGTTACCGTTGCATAGTAACGGTAACTTGCTGATTTTTGTCTTTTAGTGATTTTTTAGGGTTTTTGGGGTTGTTTTCTTCTACCCTATATATACCCCATTGTATTTATCATTTCCTATATAATGAGAGTGTTTTAAACAAGTTTTAGAATGTTTTAACATATACCCCATTGTATTTATCATTTCCTATATAATGAGAGTGTTTTAAACAAGTTTTAGAATGTTTTAACAAGGGTTTAAGTTTTGTTTAAAGTTTGTTTTAAACAAGTTTTAGAATGTTTTAACAAGGGTTTAAGTTTTGTTTAAAGTTTGTTTAAAAAGCTTTTTTAAAAAGCTTTTAAGCAATTGAGAGTTTGATTTTGTGAAATCAATTTCATAAGAGCTAGAAGAGATCATCACCTGGTGTTTGAGCTTTAATCCATCTCTCTCTCTCTCTTGTCATCTAGAGAAGTTTTCCTAAACTTAATTCTAGGTTTTATTTATAATTATTTGGTAATTATCATTTCTATTAAGCTAGTATTTACATTTAAGTTTAGTTGATTTTATTGCACTCATTGTTTACACACACCCACTTGAGCTTATTGAATTTTCATACATAGTATATTTGGGTTGGTGAGAGTTATAACATTAAGTGTGAGCCTACATTGAGTTCTCATCTATTGTAGAGAACAAATCATTTATTATATTGTGAGATTATAAAGCTTTCGGTGAGCTAGAAATCCGAGTGAGAGTGTGAGGTATGAACGTTGATCGGTGAGCGTTAAAAACTGACAATGTGAGGTGTAAACGTTATTCGGGTAAGCGTAGAAAACCTGGTTGTGATAGTGAATTTCTCCCCGGGAGTGGGGAGTGGAGACGTAGGACGGAAGGTCCGAACTCCTTGATCATATAGTGTGTTTGAGTTTGTCATTGGTGCATTTGCTTTTGCATTTATCTTATATCGCTAATTGCTTATTACTCTTATATTTTACCCTATCACATTTGTAGTTTGATTATATCACCCATGTGATAGTTTATATATCCTTGCATATATTTTTATCATATAGGATATATCTTATTGTTCATATTGCTTATCCTAGCTCACATATCTTGTTATATTTCATACTTTATAGGATAACTTGTTAATTAGTTTTAATTGGCATAAAATTAGATTAGATTAGCATACCCCCCCCTCTAGGGTCTAACAATTGGTATCAGAGCTTGGTGCTCTTTGATTTAAGGTCTAATCACCTTAACTTAAAGATCCAAGTTATCTTTTTGTGCTAATCTTGTTTAGATTTTATTTATCTTGCTTGCACATATATATATTTATCATGGACATGAATTGTGCACCTTTGTTAGGCTATGAATCAAATGTTGCTCCTAAATTCATTAATTTTCCCTATGCACAATGGGCTTCTAGATTTAAATTATTTGTGCAATCTAAAAATATTGATTTATTGGGAATTATTGATAATGCTTATATTGTACCCACTATAGAGAAATCCAAGTGGAGTAAAATGATAAAAGATTATTTACCATGAACAAGATTGTGTTAGAATATATGCTTAATGTACTTGATTCTTCTATTTCTAACAAGCTTGAAGATTGTGTTAGAATATATGCTTAATGTACTTGATTCTTCTATTTCTAACAAGCTTGCTCATTTTGATAGTGCTTACAAATTATGGATATTCATAGAAGCACATCATGGTAACTTGAAGGAGATCCAAAGGATTCCGGAGGATTCTTCCTCAAGCAATATTGGAGCTTCATCATGCACACGGCCACTAGGCGATAGCCCTAGTGAGGTTTGTGAGTTCGAATCCATAAATGATTTATCTTGTGATGAACTTACTTGTGCTAGTAAAAAATTATTGCATGCCTATAACAAATTGCATAAAGATTTTATTAATTTACAAAGCAAGCATGAGGATTTGAAATCCGATCATGAGTTGTTAGCATCTAAGTTTGAAACTATTTCTAATAAAAATGTAATCCTTAAAAAAATAATGAAAAATTAAAATTGGATCATGTCTCTTTAACTTCAAATGTTGCTAGTTTAACTCATAAAAATGATAATGCCATGTTAGAAGTAGAGAACATAAAAAATGATACTGCTTCTTTTATAAATGATTATTTATGTTCTACTTCTAAAGTTAATGCTAATATGCCTAATGATGAGTTAAATGTTATTAAAAATCGTATTTTATTTTTAGACTCAACTCTAACTACATGCATTAACAACCATAAGAAGCTTATGAATATGTGTGCTAAGTCTCATTCTACTACATCGAGACATCCCACACAACATGCACACATATATAGCAAAGTTTATAAGTGTTCTATTTGTGGCCGAATAGGCCATCTAGCTAAAATTTGCTATGATGCACACAACATAAAAATGTCAATGCTCCTTGTGCATCTCATCAAGTTTCTTCATCACATGTACACACACATGGACCCATGGTTCATCATAAGCATGCTTATGTGTATAGATGTGATCATTGTGATCGTTTTGGTCATTTGGTCAAGTTTTGCTTTGATTTGAAAAAGAACTCAAATTTTCCAAATGCTTCAAGTAGACCACATGTTTTTAAATGTGATGTTTGTGGTAGGTTTGGACTTCTTGCAAAATTTTGCTATGATATGCAAAAAGCTTCTAAGTTGCGATATATTCCAAATAGACCATTGTTTAATGATGTTTCTCATTTGCGATATAATTTAAAAAAAAATCTTTATTTGCAATTGATTCCCGTGCACGAGCTAATGGTCCACAAAAATAAATGGATCTCTTTCATTGCCCAAATTGCAATCGGAAGGGTCATTTGAGTAAATATTGCTTTGACCGTGTTAGTGCACCACATGTGCCCAAGAGGGTTCATAATCCTAGGGCTTTGAGCTTTATTGATAGGGGTCATGTCCCTAAACAATCCGGCATCAAGAAAGCTTGGGTGCCAAAATGATCTTTAAACCAAAAATTTTAGTGTTTTTATTTTTCTTTTTTCTTGGTTTTGAAAATTATACTTTAAATTTTTGAACATGAAAACAATTTTTTTTATTGATCAGTTTTTTTTTTGTTTTCATGATTATTGATTTTGCTTTGATGAGAGGCTTGTGTTTATATAACCCTCCGGGTTTATTGGGTGTTTATTCTTAAATCTTATTTACCGTGTGCTAAAATATTAATATGGGTTGGAACAAGCTTAAGAGCTTGATATATTGTTGCCTCTCTTGCATTTTGTCAAAAATTATGTTTTGATTTGTTTCTTTGAATTCATTATATAGCACAATCAAATATGCTTTATAATGTATTCTATGAGCGGTTTGATCAAGTCCTACAAAGAAAGTTGTCTTTATTGATCAAACAAATGTATTCTATGAGCGGTTTGATCAAGTCCTACAAAGAAAGTTGTCTTTATTGATCAAACATCATTTTTGGATATAAACTTTGATTTATGATTTTTTTTGGTTGATTTGTTTTCATTTGAAAACTTTTTGCATGATTCTCATGTTTCTCTTTTTTGATTTCATAAATCTATTCTTATACATGATTTTTATGTTAGCATAATGAGACATTATCTTAATAAATACATATCTATATGTGTTCTCATTGTCTTCTTGTATATGAGTTAAATTTAGCATATTTTTCATCTATGCTTGCTCACATGTTTTGCCTTGGTCTTTATTTCATATACTCCATATGGCATTTTGATAGGGGGAGCAATCCCTATATCTTTTTATGTTTTATACTTACACATGCTTACTTGTAGTTCGCTCTCTTCATTTCTTGTTTCTCCCTTTTTGATGTTGTTAAATGGGGAGAAATATTATGAGTATAGCATTTCTTGTTTATATGCATGATAATTCTAATTTATATATATCTTTGTGTAAATTATTTTTCATCATCAAAAAGGGGGAGATTGTTGGCCTTCTTGTTTTGATAATGTTTAACAAATAATTTACCACTAAAATTGTTTGTCTAGTGTTTGTGGTTTTCTATTTATTGTAGACAAACAACGCGTTAGAGGATGGATGGAATAGAGCTTCAACGATCATATCCAATGGAGGTTGGCGGAATAATGGAGTGAAGCAATGTACATTCAAGTTAAAGATACAAGTTTAAGCTTCTTCCACAAGTGTACCGAGTCAAGCTTATTGAAGATCAAGATCAAGCTTGGGTAATTTAGTTTAGGTTTATATATTGTGTGTGTTGGTACTCTAAGCTCAATCATATACACACATACATGTATTTGGTTTTATATATATATATATATTATTCTATTGTATTTAGAAAAATATTATGTTTATAGATTAAAGACTTGTTCACACTATTTTCATATCTCGTATAATGTCTACAAATCCATTCTAAAGTGTTTCCAAGTTGTTTGAACTCATTTTTGGAAAAATCAAGTTTTTTGTTCATGTATGTGCATGTGTCCGTGCATGTTTTTACAAAACAGATACATTTTCATAATTAGGAAATACAATTTGAAAAATTTCTTCGTTTACATGTTTATCATCATATATACAAATATTTTCCTAAGTTTTACTAATTTTGGAGTTGTTTTGTTATTTTCAATTGAATTTACAAAACCGTATTTTTAACAGTTTTTTCAGAAACTATATATCTGTGTTCAAACATTTATTTATCTCAACTTGGAAGTGATAACTAACGTTGAAAGGGCTAGAACTAACGTTGTAAGGACTAGAACTACCGTAGCGACAAAGGCGAACACTTGTGGATAGAAGTAACGCAGGCAAATGCTAGAACTGGCTGCATAATTGATAGAAGTAACATTAGAGGGGCTAGAACTAACGTTGCGCAAGCTAGAATTGGTATCTAATTTTAAGGTCTAATTTTAATTCCTGTGCACGAGCTAAAGGTCCACAAAAACAAATGGATCTCTTTCATTACACAAATTGCAATCGGAAGGGTCATTTGAGTAAATATTGCTTTGACCGTGTTAGTGCACCATATATGCCCAAGAGGGTTCATAACCCTAGGGCTTTGAGCTTGAATGATAGGGGTCATGTCCCTAACCAATCCAGCACCAAAAATTCTTGGGTGCCAAAATGATTTTTTTTAAACCAAGAATTTTAGTACTTTTATTTTTTCCTTTTCTTGGTTTTGAAAATTATGTTTTAAAATCTTTTGGTTATGAAAACAATTTTTCTTTAATCAAATCTTTTGTTTTCATGATTATTAGTTTTAATTTTAAATGAGAGGTTTGTGTTTATATAACCCTCCGGGTTTATTGGGTGTTTATTCCCAAATCATGTTTACCGGATGCTAGAATGATTTATATGGGTTGAAACAAGCTTAAGAGCTTGATATATTGTTGCCTCTCTTGAAATTCTTTTATCAAAGATTTTGTTTTGAATTATTGCTTTGAATTCATTATATTTCACTTATATGATGATATTTATGTGTTTGTGCTTATGGATCATCTATTCGTGCATTATAATGTATTCCATATGTGGTTTGATCAAATCCCACAAAGAAAATTTTCTTGATTGATCAAACATCGTTTTTGGATTTAAACTTTGATTTATGATTTCTTTTGGTTTATTTGTTTTCATTTGAAAACTTTTTATATGATTCTCATGTTTCTCTTCTTTTGATTTCATAAATCCACCTTTACAAATGGTTTTTATGTTCGTTGATATGAGACACTATTTTTCACTTTGATATATTTATATATGTGTTTTTATGTTCGTTGATATGAGACACTATTTTTCACTTTGATATATTTATATATGTTCTCATTTGTCTCTATGTATGTGAGTTGTGTTTAGTATATTTTCCATCTATGCTTGCTCACATATGTTTGCCATGATCTTCATTTTATATATTCATGAGGTATTTTGATAGGGGGAGCAATCCCTATATTTTTATATATGTTATACTCACCTATGCTTATTGATAGGGGGAGCTTTCGCTCTCTTAATTCTTTTGTCCCCTTTTTGATGTTGTCAAAGGGGGGAAAATATTGTGAGTATATTCTTTCTTGTTTGTATGCATGATACATTATACTTTGTATATTCATTTCCTTTCATGCATATATCATTTTTGTAAATTGTTTGTCATTATCAAAAAGGGGGAGATTGTTGGCCTCTTTGTTTTGATGATGTTTAACAAACAATTTACCACTAATGTTGTTTGTCTAGTATTTGTGTTTTCGTATTTATTGTAGACAAACAACGTTGTTGGAGGATGGATGGAATAGAGCTTCAACGATCATATCAAATGGAGGTTGGCGGAATGTCGGGTTGAAGCCTTGCAATTCAAAGTTAAAGATCAAGTTCAAGCTTCATCCGCAAATATATCAAGTCAAGCCTATTGAAGATCAAGATCAAGCTTTGGTATATTTAGTTTAGGTTTTATATTAGTGTGCTAAGTACGTTAAGCTCAATATCATATACACACACATTTATTGGTTTCCTTGTATATATATGTAGTTACATATATATACAACACAAGTTTTGGTTTTCATGTTTATAAATATGAGATTACATATTTCATATTTATTATTGTGATTTGGTTTACTACTTAGATATGAAACAAATATATTTTCATATACATACTCCTATGTTTCATTCTCCAATATATTTGTGAAAATATCATATTCTTAGTTTTTAGACTTAACAATATTCATATACATATTTTATTAAGTCTACATAATCATTGTACAAAGTTTCAAAACATTGTTTATGTCAAAACATCAAACTTCATGTATATCACTTTTTTCATGTTTTGAACACTTTTGCAAAATAATGAGATTTCACAATTGGGAAATGCAAATTGGAAAATTCTTTTTGTAACATGTTCAAAATATCATTTGCAAACATTTCTCAAAGTTTCATCAAGTTTGGAATTGATTTGTTATGTTTAAAGGAATTTACAAATTCACGTTTTCGTTCGTGCACATGTTCGTGCATGTTTTACAAAACTGATGAGTTTTCGCAAATGGGAAGTGATATTTGAAAAATTCTTTCGCTGACAAGTTTATCTACATGTTTATAAACTTTTCTCCAGTTTTTACTATTTTTGGAGTTGATTTACTGTGCCAATTGATTTTATAAAATTGTATATGTTAACAGTTTTTCAGAAACTGTAAATTTGTGTTCAAATATTTATTTCTCTCAACTGGGAAAATATTTTTCAGAAATTCTTTCTCTGACATGTTATTCTACATGTCTAGAACAACTCCAAAAATTTTTATAATTTTTGGAGTTCATTTAAACCCTTTGGAGGTGTTTTTGGTCTTTTGGTTTGGGCTTTTGTTTGAGGTATTGGGAGGCTATAAATACCCCCTTATACCTCAGTTTTAATATATCTAAGAGAGTTTTAATAACAAGTTTAAGAAAGTTTTAATCAAGGGTTTAAGTTTATTTTTAGTGTTTTTTTAAAAAGCTTTTAAGCATTTACAAGAGTTTAGTCTGTGGAGCAAATTTCACAAGAGCAAGTGGAGATCATCCTTGGTGTTTGAGCATTCATTCTTCTCCCTCTCTCTTGTCATCTATAGAGAAGTTTTCTTAAACTCAATTCTAGCATTTTATAAGTTTGTTCTTAATTTCATAAGCTAGATTTCATATTGAGTTTATATTGTTTTATCTCTTTGTTCACACACAACCTATTGAGCTTATTGTATTTTCATTTATAGTATAATTTAGGGTTGTGGGTTTGTGACTAGGAATTGTGCTTAATTGAGTTCTCACATTGTTTAGAGAACAATCATTTGATTTATATTGTAGCTTATTGTGAGATACACTTTGTAATACACTTGTACACCGAGAGAAGTGTGTGGTGAGAGACGGGGTCGAATCCAAGAGGAGTGGCGTCGGTTGACGTGCCTAGGGAGAGGTTGTAACCGAGCACTTGAGGAGGAGGACACGGGTTAGGACCAACACTTAGTGTGTGAGGTGTGATTGCATAGTGATTATATTGTGAGATGTAAACGTTATTCGGGTGAACATAGAAAACCCGGTTGTGATAGTGGAGATCTCCTCGAGGTGAGGAGCGGAGACGTAGGTCGTGGGGACCGAACTCCGTAATCATATCGTTTGTCTGTGATTGCTTTGGCGCACTTATTTTTATGTTCATATCTTATATCGCCTTTGTATATTGCTTGTTGATTATATTGCCCACTATCTAGTTTAGTTTGTTTACCCTTGTGTTAATTATATATCCTTGCATATATCTCGATAGTACATCTCGTTGCTAGGATATATCTCTTAGTTCATATTGCTTATCCTAGCTCATATAGCTTGTTGTATTTCATACTTGCTAGGATAACTTGTTAATTAATTTTAATTAGCATATAATCGGATTAGATTAGCATAAGACCCTAATCACCCCCCTCTAGGGTCTAACACTAACACGGGCTGTATATAGAGCTGGCTGCATAAGAGCTAGAACTAACGATGGAAGGGCTAGAGCTAACGTTGGAAGAGCTAGAACGAACGTAGCGACTAGGGCGGAAGACGTGAACTGAACTAACACGGGCTGTAGGGAGAGCTGGCTGTATAAGTGCAAGAACTAACGTTAGAATGGCTAGAACTAACGTTGAAAGGGCTAGAACTAATGTTGTAAGGGCTAGAACTACCATAGCGACAAGGGTGAACACTTGTGGATAGAACTAACACGGACAAGTGCTAGAACTGGCTGCATAAGTGATAGAAGTAATGTTAGAGGGGCTAGAACTAACGTTGCACAAGCTAGAACTAACGCTACGACAAGGGCGAACACTTGTGGATAGAACTAACGCGAGCTGTAGGTAGAGCTGGCTGCATAAGAGCTAGAACTAACGATGGAAGGGCTAGAACTAACGTTGGAATGACTAGAACTAACGTTGCAACAAGGGCGAGCACTTGTGGATAGAACACATTGAATCATTGTACTTTTATACACGTTGAATCATTGTATTTGTATAAACATTAAATCATTGTACTTTATACACTTTAAATCATTGTATTTGTATTAACATTGAATCATTGTATTTTTATAAACATTAAATCACTGGATTTGTATAAAAATGTCATTCATCACTATACGCTGACCCATCTGCATGCATTTGCTTACAACCAGCTAATAATAATTGTGCGGCAACTCTCGCTCGCATTGCTTCAAGAATATCATCAGGAGGATTAACCCACAATGTCGAGCGACCTTCAATTATTGCTTGGATGTAGAGATAGACGTACACGCCACAATCATAGCTGCAACATAGAATAATATATTAGACATTTTCGCTGGCGATAGAACAATAACACGATCTAGATGAAGAAACTGTAAAACCCCGAAAATTTGAATACTTTATGATAAATAATAATAAATATGTTATACATTTATAAATAATATATTATGATGTTTGAGTATGCTAGGAACTGATTTGAGATCAATTCAATGTATATATGTATATATGTGAGTACAAATACACAAATCATGCACAAAGGCCAAGAGTGAGAATCTGGGAATTTTGACCAGTTGAAAGTTTTTATGTTTCTCTCACTGATTCATTAAGAATCTGGAAAAGTGTATAAAACAAAAGTTGTAGGTCTCTTCAATAGATTTCCAAAATATCTTAGATCACCTTATTCTAAGGTCGTATGAGAAAGTTATAGCCAAAATACCGAAGAGAATGTTCCTAGTCAGACTGAATTTCCAGTTTCGGGTTTCGGGTTTCGGGTTTCGGGTTTGCTGCTATATATATACATGTTATATCATGAAAATCCCTCTTTTCTTCTGTTTTACAAACCCTAGCAGCCCCCCTCTTCTCTCCCAAACCCTAGATCCGTTCTTGGAGGATTTTGGAGGAGTCGACGCGAGATCCATCGGTGTTCAGCGAAGGAGGATCATTCTCACTTGTTTTTGGGAGTTCATCTACACCCAAGGCGAGTAATTTCTCACCCAACCCCCACCCCTTTTGTTTTCATGTCAAGAACTGAGTTTTTATTGGTTTTTATGGAGCCAAATTCGTATTTTAAAATAGCTAATAGAGTTTTGTGGCATAGAATATGGATTTGGGATTTTATCTGTTTTAAAAACTCACCAACGTTTTCTGTTAACAGATCTAGATCTAAAAATACCTAGGAAAGGAGTAAAAACCCTGTTTTTATTATTAACGATGAGTAAATCATGTTTATACATTTATGGAATCTTGGTGGCAAAGTTTTAAATGTTTATTTTTCGTGATTTTACTGATTCATGACACCTCTACAAGTTAGATTTTGTTTAACAAAGAATTTTTGTCTCAGGTTTCTAGCTGACAGAAACTCAGATATGGGTTTCTGTCCGCTTGGCGGTCGACCGAAGCGGTCGACCGCTGAGCTTGTTTTAGGGCTTCGGTCTACCGCCAAGTTTATTCGGTCGACCGCGACGTTTGTTCGGTCGACCGCGACATTTATCCGGCCGACCGCGACGTCCTATTCTTAAAAAGATTTTGTCCAGAGAAAGATATTCTCATTTTACTAATGCTATGTTCTGCAGAAAACTGCAGATGTGCTGATTTGAGTCGACTCATCGGAGTTTTTCCTATTTCGTTTGTATTTCTGCTTGATCAACTACTATGCTTATACTTTCATACAGTGTTCATATATGATCGAGGGTTCTATTGAACTTTTGTTGAACATGAGTAGTTGCCTTGTTTATCGAGTATTAAATTGTAGTATTCATGTTTTCATCTACACATATGAGATGACTTTTCTGACACAAGCTTAGATCTGTACCGTGAGGCATGCACAAGAGTAGAATATGTATACCTTTACTTCTAGTATTCCATGGTTTATATATACAGTCCTCGTGTTGGACTATAATCCATTGAAGTCCTCGTGTTGGACTATAATCCACTAAAGTCCTCGTGTTGGACTATAATCCATTTCAGTCATCGTGTTGGACATTTACATATTTGACCACGTCTTGGACATTTGTTAAGCTATGAGTATGACACTTATCTAAATCAGGACATGACATGATTACATGAGATTTGGACATGATAGCTAC
Source organism: Asparagus officinalis (assembly GCF_001876935.1). Taxonomy (NCBI): domain Eukaryota; kingdom Viridiplantae; phylum Streptophyta; class Magnoliopsida; order Asparagales; family Asparagaceae; genus Asparagus; species Asparagus officinalis. Next base: position 65,699,330 of record NC_033798.1, on the reverse strand, counting down.
CTAGGCTGTACATGACACTTATGTAATTTTGACCTTTGACACTTATTTGGTTATGACATGACACAGTATTTAAGTTTTGAGATGGGTTGTATTTCTCTTTATTATTGTTCCTGTATTAGATTTTGGGTTTGGTGTTTAGGGATTTACAATTTGAGATACAAGGTATATACATGAGGGTTTCCTTGTTTGGATTATTTCGCTCGACGTACCTATGCTCGTGTTGTAAATTTCTAAATACTAATACCCTCTTTAGTAAGATCAATAAATTTTAGATCTATTATATATTATCGGTATTTTCTTATACAACGAGCCCTGTTCCCTTGGGGTTGGTTGTGATGTTACTCGCTAGCGCTTTGACGCTCGTTGTCCCTCCCCCTTTCAGGTAACGAGCCAGGAGCCCGGAGAGTCGCAGGTTGATAGCGACACACTTTAGTGTTTAGCTGTTTATTTTAGCTATGTTTTATTTTGGAGCTCCACTGTAGTTTTGTTAGACATTTGATAATCTTATTCTAGAAGTTGTAAAGGCTGTGTGTCTTATTTCCTTTTCGTCAGATATTTGTATTTGAGACTTGTTGAGCATTCTAGTTTATCTACTCAGATCTTAGCTATGTATTTTTGTATGTGGGATGATGAGATTTTTATGTGACTGTTATCATTCCATTAGTATATCATGTACATGTATTATCTTTTACCTGTTTTGTACCTACACCAGTTGTTGACTCTACTAGATAGATGTTAATTGTGATGGTGAAACATGTTATTGCACGGTGTGGTGCATGGCAGGTTTGACATTCTTGGTTTCACCTTGGACTGCAGCCTTGTGTGAACCCAGGGGCGTCACAGTTGGTATCAGAGCTCTAGTTCCAGTATCCTTAGGATCATCCTGTGTCGAGTCGTGGAGCTAGGATAGAGTTTCCTAGGATTCATGTATAGAGTCCGTAAGGATTTCCTAGTATGAGTGAGGACGATATATGAGTATATCTCAAAATTTGAATTTTTTTTTATGATAACTATTTTTGTATAAGTTTAAAGTATTTGTGCAAATACTATACGTTGTGAAAACTGTATTGTGATACGCTATTTATAGAGGTGTATTTTGACTCCTAAACTCTTATTTTCTTTTGAGCAGAGATGTTAGAATATGATATGTCACGTACTCAGAGATCTGGACAGGCTGAACCACAGCAAAATCCACCTGAGCCGCAACAGGCTCCCCAGTACCTGGTAGATCTTATGGCTCCCCTATTCGCTAGGATAGCAGCAATCGAGGAGCTTGTGGCGAATCACATTACACCACCACCACCAGTAGCTGAAACCGCCATTTCTCAAGAAAATGGGACAGCTAAGTTCCAGAAGGACGAGGAAGGGAGTGCTAAGAGAGGGCACGCCGGAGACAAGGGCAAGAACAAGAGACCCTTGATTGGATCCCAACAGCATCAGCAGAGCCCTTATAAGAAGGGATCTCAACAGGATCAGAGAGCAAGTCAGCAGCACAAGTTCCGAGGATCTTGTTTTAACTGTCGCAAGGTCGGACACAAGGCATTAGAGTGCCGCAGTGCACCAACAAGAGCTCAGAAGGGAAATGGTCCAACTCAGCAGCAACGGAAGACTAAAGGGCAGGTTTTAGCTGTTCAGGAGGTTTCCCAGGGGCAGATTGTCCCATATTCTCCAGCACCAGTGACAGAGCAGTCTTTAGCCACCGGCAGAGTATATGCAGTAGTCCCGCATGATCATGGAGCTAATGGAGCAGTTTTGGAGGGTACGTTCTTTGTGAATCCCTTTTTCCACCCGTATTCTTTTCGATTCGGAATCGTCGCATTCCTTCATATCGCATGCATTTATAGCTAGAATCCAGCTTGTAGCTTAGCCTCTAGACACCCCTTTTATCTGTTTCCACCCCTTTAAGAGAGGTATCGCTTCTGGAGATCGTTTGTAGGAGGTGTACCGTCAGTTTAGACGAGTCGGAGTTCATAGTCGATTTGATAGTGTTTCATATGTCCGAGTTTGATGTCATCCTTGGTATGGATTGGTTATCTTCCTACCATGTTAGTATAGACTGATTTGCGAAGACAGTCAAGTTGCGAGCGTCCGACGGGTCCGAGATGATTGTAGCCGCCTCTCAGGGCAACCGACTTGCGGAGTCATTTCTGGCGTACATCGAGGAGGTGATGCGACGGGATCAGGGTGCTGAGTTATTGGAGACTAGAGTTGTCTCAGAGTATCAGGATGTCTTTCAGGACATACCTGGATTACCTCCAGTGAGAGAGGTAGAGTTCTGTATTGAGTTGCAGCCAGGCACAGCCCCAATATCCCGCGCACCCTATCGCATGGCACCAGCTGAGATGAGGGAGCTTCAGACCCAGTTGGACGAGATATTAGCTCAGGGTTTTATTCGCCGGAGTCATTCTCCGTGGGGCGCGCCGGTCCTCTTCGTGAAGAAGAAGGACGGTAGTATGAGATTATGCATAGATTATAGAGAGTTGAACAAGGTCACTATCCGGAATAGGTACCCACTACCTAGGATTGATGACTTGTTTGACCAGTTGCAGGGTGCGCAGTATTTCTCGAAGATTGATCTTCGTTCGGGCTATCATTAGTTGCGGGTTAGGGAGATTGATATTCCCAAGACCGCCTTTCTTACTCGATATAGTTCTCTCGAGTTCTTGGTCATGCCATTCGGATTGACCAATGCACCTGCGGTATTCATGGACTTGATGAACCGGGTTTTCCGTCCCTTCTTGGATCAGTTTGTGATCGTCTTCATCGAAGATATACTCATTTACTCGAGGTCGGAGGCGGATCACGAGGAGCATCTGCGGATAGCATTGAGGACTCTTCAGGAGCATCAGTTGTATGCCAAGTTCAGCAAATGCGAGTTTTGGCTTTCAGAAGTCAGATTCCTTGGCCACGTCATCAGTAGAGAGGGCATAGCAGTGGACCCGACTAAGGTTACGGTAGTTCTTAATTGGGAGCCACCGAAGACGGTGGCAGAGATTCGCAGCTTTTTGGAATTAGCTGGATATTATAGGAAGTTCATTCAGGACTTCTCGAAGATTGCGATGCTTATTGCACACCTTACGAAGAAGGGTGTACAGTTCATATGGAGCATGGAGTGCCAGAAGGCCTTTGACATTTTGAAGACTAAGTTGACTACAGCGTCGGTTTTGACTATTCCGAGCAGCAACAGGACATTCGTCGTATATACAGATGCATCGTTGGCAGGCTTGGGAGGCGTATTGATGCAGAATCAGAGGGTAGTAGCTTATATCTCACGGCAGTTGAGGATGCATGAGCAGAACTATCCCACTCATGACTTGGAGTTAGCAGCAGTGGTATTTGCACTGAAGTCATGGAGGCACTATCTATATGGAGTGCAGTTTGAGTTATTCACAGACCACCAGAGTCTGAAGTATCTCTTTTCCCAGAAGGAACTCAACCAGAGACAGAGGAGATGGATTGAGTTTATTAAGGACTATGAGTTCGTGATCCAGTATCATCCGGGGAAGGCGAACGTCGTAGCAGATGCATTAAGCAGGAAGCGTAGACATCAAATTTCAGCTTTGAGATGTTTATTGCATCGGGATCTTATCACTCTTAGCCAGTTTGATTTTAGACCCGAGATTGGAGGAACCAGTGCATTTTTGGGAGCTGTGACAGTGCAGCCATCTTGGAGTGACAGAGTTGTCAGAACTCAGTTGGAAAACTATTGAATTCAAATCCAGAAGGAGGAAATTTCCAAAGCGCCTAAGACTGATTGGGCCGTTAGAGCAGATGGAAGTCTACGGATGAAGGATAGACTGATTATGCCAACCAGTGCAGAGCTTAAGAGGGAGTTGCTAAATGAAGCACATCGTACTCAGTTCATAGTACATCCAGTGACCCCTAAGATGTACAAGGACCTAAAGAGACACCTTTGGATGGAGTGTTATGCGTAGGAAGATTTCAAAGTATGTAGCTAAGTATCTTACCTATTAATGAGTAAAGGCGGAACACCAGAGACCAGTAGGATCACGTCAGCTTTTAACCATTCCGGAGCAGAAGTGGGCGGACATTTCTATGGACCTTATTGTAGAGTTGTCGAAATCGAAGAAAGAGAATGATTCGATTTGGGTGGTAATGGATGGACTGATGAAGTCAATACATTTTTATTCCAGCAAGGACTAACTATACAGCTGAGATGTATGCGAGGATACCTATTCAAGAGACTATTCGACTTCATGGAATTCCAGATGCGATAGCATCAGATTGAGATTTCAGTGTTCATTCCACATTTTTGGAAGGGTTTCCAGGATTCTTTTGGGTAACAGATTTATCGTACTATAGTGCATTTCATCCATAGATGGATGGTCAGACGGAGAGAGTAAATTAGATGTTGGAAAACAGATGCCGGGCTTGTGTCATTGACTTTCAAGGTAGCAATTCGGAAGACGGAAAAAGGTTACGACGAGATACATTGGACCGTATCAGATTTTGGAGAGCATTGGAACTGTGTCATACAGACTAGATCTTCTAGAATCGATGTCTAGTATACACAAGGTATTTCATGTTTCTATGCTTAAGAAACAATTACGTGATGAAGAACAGTAGTGAGTGTTGAACGCATTAGAAATTTAGCTTCAGGATGGTTTGACTACGATTGAAATCCCAGTTTGTATACTTGCTAGAGAAGACGAGAAATTTAGAAACAAGATATTTTTTTTCCCTTGGAGAAAACTCAGTGGAACCAGAAAGGAGTTGAGATGATCTTCAGGGTCGCGAAGATGTTATGCCGCGCGACTTCCTGAACCTATTGAGGAAGTGCATTGATTTATGTGTACGATTATTTGTGTGGTTATATTTTGATTTAACGCTAGAATGAGGATATTTTTACTTAATTCTTAATCTTTCGGAGCACATGGTATATATATGGGGGGTTCCTTGTTTGGATTTTTCGCCCGACGTACTAGTTCCATTCGATTAAGCGTTGAGTGGGAATATATTCATCCTCGACTGTTAAATATAAATATCCATATATGCTTATCAAGAGTAAAATTCTAAATGTTTCTGGTTGCGGGTTGAATTAGACCCACTATGTGTTTTCTAGTATTATTATTTGCTTAAGTATGATTTTTGAATTTCGAGGACGAAATTCTTTTAAGGGGGGAAGAATGTAAAACCCCGAAAATTTGAATACTTTATGATAAATAATAATAAATATGTTATACATTTATAAATAATATATTATGATGTTTGAGTATGCTAGGAATTGATTTGAGATCAATTCAATGTATATATGTATATATGTGAGTACAAATACACAAATCATGCACAAAGGCCAAGAGTGAGAATCTGGGAATTTTGACCAGTTGAGAGTTTTTATGTTTCTCTCACTGATTCATTAAGAATCTGGAAAGGTGTATAAAACCAAAGTTATAGGTCTCTTCAAGAGATTTCCATCAAATCTTAGATCACCTTATTCCGAGGTCGTATGAGAAAGTTATAGCCAAAATACCAAAGAGAATGTTCCTAGTCAGACTGAATTTCCAGTTTCGGGTTTCGGGTTTCGGGTTTGCTGCTATATATATACATGTTATATCATATATCACGAAAATCACCTCTTTTCTTCTGTTTTACAAACCCTAGCAGCCCCCCTCTTCTCTCCCAAACCCTAGATCCGTTCTTGGAGGATTTTGGAGGAGTCGACGCGAGATCCATCGGTGTTCAGCGAAGGAGGATCATTCTCACTTGTTTTTTTGGGAGTTTCTACACCCAAGGCGAGTAATTTCTCGCCCAACCCCCACCCCTTTTGTTTTCATGTCAAGAACTGAGTTTTTATTGGTTTTTATGGAGCCAAATTCGTATTTTAAAATAGCTAATAGAGTTTTGTGGCATAGAATATGGATTTGGGATTTTATCTGTTTTAAAAACTCACCAACGTTTTCTGTTAACAGATCTAGATCTGAAAATACCTAGGAAAGGAGTAAAAACCCTATTTTTATTATTAACGATGAGTAAATCATGTTTATACATTTATGGAATCTTGGTGGCAAAGTTTTAAAGGTTTATCATTTATGGAATCTTGGTGGCAAACTTTTAAAGGTTTATTTTTCGCGATTTTACTGATTCATGACACCTCTACAAGTTAGATTTTGTTTAACAAAGAATTTTTGTCTCAGGTTTCTAGCTGACAGAAACTCAGATATGGGTTTCTGTCTGCTTGGCGGTCGACCGGAGCGGTCGACCGCTGAGCTCGTTTTAGGGCTTCGGTCGACCGCCAAGTTTATTCGGTCGACCGCGACGTTTGTTCGGTCGACCGCGACGTTTATCTTTAGTATGATTTTTGAATCGTTAAAACTCTTGTTATCGTAGAATATCAAATCTTGTTTCAGGTTTCGAGCTGACAGAAACCCAGAATTGGGTTTCTGTCCGCTTGGCGGTCGACCGGAGCGGTCGACCGCCGGGCTCGCTTTAGGGCTGCGGTCGACCGCGACGCTCTGTCGGTCGACCGCGAAGCCGCAGCGGTCGACCGCCAGCCGCGTATCAGAGAGCGGTCGACCGGTGCGGTCGACCGCCGCTCTGTCTGTTGTATAACCCCTGTTTTGTGTATTCTGGGGTATTTCACTCATGTGCGAGAGTTCGCCTGGATTATCTGACATTGGTTTTAGTCTTATTATGTATCCATGCATGATAGATGACCTGAGGGTACCAAATGTGGATATACATACTGATTTGATTGTGAATTGATATAGGTAGATTTCACTATGTATCCCAGTGATATGTTCACCATTTCACAGTCCTCGTGTTGGACTAAAATCCACAGTCCTCGTGTTGGACAAGCATTACCTTTTAGTCCTCGTGTTGGACACCCTTCCCACTTAGTCCTCGTGTTGGACATGCATTGCTATTTAATCCTCGTGTTGGATATGCATTACCATCCGGTCCATGCGTTGGACAACGGTCACATCCGGTCCATGCGTTGGACAACGGTTATTTTCAGTTCATGAGTTGGACGTTTACTTCATGCAGTCTATGGGTTGGACGTTTAATTTATATAGTCTATGTTTTGGACACTTAATCGTTTTCTGACATGTCACTCATGTGAGTTTGACATGACACTTATGTAGATTTTGACATGATATTCATGTAAGTAATAACATGATACTCATGTGGGCTATGTCACAACACTGTTTTCATGCTCTGGTGTTCGTCGTATTTCTTTTATTATTATTACTGCACTAGAACCTTGGGTTTGGTATTTAGGAGTTTACAATTTGAGATGTAAGGTATATACATGAGGGTTTCCTTGTTTGGATTATTTCGCTCGACGTACCTATGCTCGTGTTGTAAATTTCTAAATACTAAAACCCTCTTTAGTAAGATCAATGATTTTTTTTGATCTCTTATATATTAACTGTATTTTTCTTATACAACGAGCCCTGTTCCCTTGGGGTTGGTTGTGATGTTACTCGCTAGCGCTTTGACGCTCGTTGTCCCTCCCCCTTTCAGGTAACGAGCCAGTAGCCCGGAGAGTCGTAGACTGATGGCGATGCATTTTAGCTTCAGCCTTCTCTTTAGTTATATTTTCTTTTGGAGTTCCACAGAAGATTTTTATTTAGACATTTGAGAATCTTGTTCTAGAAGTTGTAAAGGCTGTGTGTCTTATTTCCTTTTCGTCAGATATTTGTATTTGAGACTTATTGAGCATTCCAGTTTATCTACTCAGATCTTCGCTATGTATTTTTGTATGTGGGATGATGAGATTTTTATGTGACTGTTATCATTCCATTAGTATATCATGTATTATCTTTTACCTGTTTTGTACCTACACCAGTTGTTGACTCTACTAGATAGATGTTAATTGTGATGGTGAAACATGTTATTGCACGGTGTGGTGCATGGCAGGTTTGACATTCTTGGTTTCACCTTGGACTGCAGCCTTGTGTGAACCCAGGGGCGTCATAGGAACCAACCTCCCTCTTTGTTGCTTGCATTTGATGGCCCTGTATTTAAATACACTGGATACATTTGGCCTAACAAAATCAACTTGTTGTTCATTAAAATAGTTTATGATTTTATTAACCGGCTACATCCACGCTTCATGACCAGCAGAGCTGTAGTGGTTGACGACCTTTTCATTCAGATCAACTTCAACTAGATCCCAATGGTCGTACCTGACCAACGGGATCAACAACTTCCCTATGCAGACGGCGATGTATTTTTCAATATATGTCAAAAATAACTCATAAAGCGATGAGTCGATAGAGTACGGTGAGTGCCGCCAAGAGTAGAAAGTATACATTACAAGAACTAACATGTAATTTAGAACTAACACGATAATTTAGAACCAACATGTACTTACAAGAAAGAACACCGAGACGACTCCAAATTTTGTCATATGCCTTTTGTTGGATCGTGTCCAACAATGCTTCCTCCATCTGTAATATCAATGAAACATTAAAATCCAACATGTAAACAACAAATTATACATTATTAAACATAGATAATCTAACCTTATCGTTCACCCGACCACCACGAAGTAAGTACAACAGCTCTTCCCGATTAAATGTGCTATTATCAATCTTAATAACATCATATCTCCTGAAAATCAGAACTAACATGGATTAGGACTAACAACACGTAATAAATTAGCATATAAATAGTCAATTGAATCTACTTGTGAATCTTTTGGGAGCAAAATTTGGCTAGAGAATTATTTTTAGCTGCGAAGAGTCTAGCTGATACTATATTTGGTATTCTAAAATTATTTACAAAAGCACCCATGCTATCTATTATACGGATGCTAAAAATTATGGGTCTGGAATATCTTTATTTAGCTCGCCCAATAGAACTTCCTCATCAGCCGTCATTGGCTTCAAACTCAATTCATTCCAAGTGGGATATTGTTTGCCGGTATAAAAATAGGTAACTTTGTCATCTGTATGTACATCACCAGGACTTGAAAGTATGTCTACAATAACCTATTTTTGCTTTTGCTTTGCCTTTCCCTTTCCCTTTGCCTTTGCCTTTCCCTCTGTGTATAGGGTCTGAACCCATTTAGACCGCTTGCTTGCCCTTCGCAACTTCCTCAGTGGGGCTGCTAGAACTTTCTCGATTTTGAACATCAGTTGACAGAACTTCTATGATTCTGTCCACCTGATGTGAAATATCATCAATGGCCTTAGCCGAACTGTCTACATGCTCCTTTTCCGTATACACAATCACCTCCTCTTTCTGTACATTCTCCTCCTCTTCCTTATGTACAATCTCCTCCTCTTTATGTACAATGGCCTTAACCCTGCTATCCACATCCACATCCCCCCCTTCTCCACTAACAATATCCTCCTCCTTCTCTGATTTCTCCTCACCCGTATTATCTACAATAACCTCTGTTCTATTTACATTCTCCTCACCCTTATTATCTGATTTTTCCTCACCCTTATCTACATTCTCTTCATGTACAATCTCCTCCTCTTTATGTACAATGGCCTCAACCCTGCTATCCACATCCACATCCCCCTATTCTTCACCAACAATCTCCTCCTCCTCCTCTGATTTCTCCTCACCCGTATTATCTACAATAACCTCTGTTCTATCTACATTCTCCTCACCCTTATTATCTGATTTTTCCTCACCCTTATCTACATTCTCTTCACCCTTATTATCTACAATAACCTCTTTTCTATCTACATTCTCCTCATCTTTATTCTCGTCATCTTGCATGATGGGATCTTCCTTATGTAATCTGCTTGATTTGGATGGTTGTTCCTCCTCATGAACACGTGGCTTCGGATTCATTTTTTTAACAATTTTCTGTTTGATATTTGCCTTCAGCACCACCGGGTCTATGACTTCATCATGTCTTCCAAGTTCTTCAATTATTTTGTTTAGCCTATTGATCTCAATCATAAATTCTTTACAATATATACTCTTGCTCTACTTTGTGGCAAAGAGTAGTCGTTTGAGGAATTTAGCAGAATTTCTCCAAAATGTAAGTTGTTGCTCAATGGATAGATCATTCACCTCCTCTTCATCTTCAAATGCAATTTCAATATGTTTTGAAATAATCTGAAATTATTAAGGGATTATATTATAATAAAATAGGATTAGACATAGGCGAATATTGTTTACATTAAGCTATAGACAACTTAGACTTAATAGGATACTTACATAGCCTATTGAGAAGTTCTTCGTTTCCTCCACATTAAGCTTCCTCTTTAACTTCGGCACCCGACGGGCTGTTTCACCCCCCTGGGGGGCAGGAAGTGCATGTATACTAGAAGGAGCAGGCCTAACTTTCGCAATAGGCCTATGAACTTCAGCTATGGACGCTGACTTAGCCTTTGATGCAATGGTCCTCAACATCATAGATGTGACTTTCTCTATGTCTGCTGCCCAGTTTGTCATTGGAGGTTTGGATCTATCGACGTAGGCATATTTCTTTATGCCCGTCATCTCGTAGTACCAAAGCTGAAGAAAATACATTAAGCATTCAAATCAGGACTAAGAAGGCACATATTAGAGCCAACAAACAGAAACTAACATGAGATGCAATAGGACTAGCATGCCTCCTCTTAGAACTAACACGAGATGCAATAGGACTAACATGATGTGTTAACATGAGATGGAACTAACCGACCTTTGTTAGAAATAGTGTGATCCAATCCTAAACTAAGATTACGCCATTTAAATCTTAGCAGCACGACTCAAATAAGGACTAACATGAATACAACAAGAAATGACATGAGTGCAGCTAGATCTAATATGGTGGAGATTAGAACTAACATGGCATAAACTGGAACTAACATGGCATAAGTTAGAACTCACATGTTATGAATCAGATATAGAATGAAACAAAGTGAGTAAAACATGGCACTTACACACAATAGTGTCATGCAACCTGGGACATATGTGATCCCTGGCCTCTTCTTGCCCTCTAAGGCAACTCTAATACCCCTGATAATTTTTGAATAAAAGAATTCAGCCCATGCTACATTGTTGACCCTCTCAATGCTATCCAGATATCTGAGTACAGGTCTAGGGATACCCTCCCTACTTCTGGGGCACCATATCATGGAGCATTGGTACAAACTTTGCAACAGAACAAAGTCTTGCACATCTTGCTCTTCTGTAGATTCTACGAGCCTTTCCAGTTGCCCGTCAAGGTATCTTCGATGGGTGATTGGTACCTTTTTTAACTTCGTCCCATCTTTAGTTTTGAAAAGATAAGTGAAGTATTGCAACCAGATTCTATTTCTTGAGTCCCGGTTGATATGTATGACTTCCCCATAAGCTGGGAAGTAAGTATGGTTATGGACCCATTGCAAATCAAATTTAACACTTTTCATGCCACCAGCCTTTGAGTCAGGGATAGAAAATATATCATTTGCTCTAGCATAATAACTTAGCAGAATTTCAAGTGTGGGGCGATCACGCGCAGGAGCACCAAATGAAATGTAGCGCTGAAATATAGATCCGCGGTATACATCCATGTGACATTAACACATCTTCGGAGCAATACGTTTCATGAACTGACAATAAGGCCCAATATTGGCGGTTAACCTTATTAAATCAGCATGCTCAGTTACAACAATTTTTTCCTGTAAAAAACCAAAAAATTCCAAGTTCATTTAGAGCTAACATGAACTGATTTAGACTTAACACTACCCGACATCTAATAGAACTAACGTTGTCTGTTATAATACTAACATTGGACTCAATCTAGAACTAACATGGAAGCAGTTGGCTAATTTTTAAATAGGACTAACATTTTTAAATAGAACTAATATGGACACAAACTAAAACTAACATTACCTTAATGAGTTTTTGGGGAGTGTTAGCTCGTTAAAATTGGGGCACATTATGGTGAAAAACAGTCTAGTTGAAATTAGGGCACTTACTGTTTTTTAGTGTGGGTACGATGGTACGACCAACCCTTACCATTCTTCTTTATCGCCCTCGCCATTCTACCGCCTGCCGTTGCATGACCAGGAGGGTTTGAGTGGCTTTCTCCGTGCTGCCAACACCAGAGGAACCAATATTTTGGATTTCGTAGTCGTTAACGAATTTTGCTTCCCTGGATGACATTTTGCCGACGAACAACCTATTTCCAACAAACAACCTAGCACTTGCAAAAAACACTGACGAGAGAAGAAGTAGTTCTAGAGTTTCGTGAATAGGGAGGCGGTGGAAGAGAGAGATAGAGGTGGGGTTCTTGAGTAGGTGAGGGGGCGTATTAAACGGGTATAGTCCCATCAAAGGGGCACGTTAGTAACTTCCCATGGGTGTTTTTCAAAAATCGGTACTTTAGGGCCTCGTTACAAATACTATAAGTTTTTAGGGCTTATACACACGGGGAAAAATACAATGAGCCTCATCACATGATTTTTCAGCGTTTGGGGCCCCGCCACATTTTTTTCCATCTTTTAAAGATATTTCAATTAATTATAACAAGATTAAAGTGAGATCCTATTAAAGATATTTCTATTAATTAGGATAATTTGACATGTATGAAATTCCTTTGGATCTTTTTTAAAATTTTGTAAAATATATAATTTTTCTGTAAATTTTGAAAAAGATAGAATTTTTCTGTAAACTTTTCAATACTTTGAAGTCTTTTGGTTTTTGAATTAAAAAAATACAATTTCTAAAAGTTTTTTAGATAATTGTACTAATTTTTTAAGTTCATTTTCTTGTAAAATCTTCAAAGTATGGGTTTTGAGTATTTCTAGAGATTGCGTAAATTCTATGGATTTTAGATATTTCCTAGCTGAGTCACTCACACATAATTAACATTTGTCTCCCTAAATTATGAAAATAATTAGAAGGTGAGAATATTTTATAATATCATCTAATCTTTATTTTTCTTTCAAAATTTAAATATAAAAAGAAATAAATGGTAAGATAAAAAGTTCAAATTTTTTATCTTAGATATCAAATTTAAATCTTTAGATTGTCAAATTTTTAAATCTTTCTCTCTTTTTCTAGTAATAAATGATTTTTTCCAGGGAATCATCCTAACTTAGGTCCTATTTCACATTACCACCTTGAATTAGTCAATATTTAGAAAAACTCCCCAAGAAAATTTAATTTTGATTAACAACGTTCAACAAATTTTAATTTTTCTACAAATTAAACAAAATTTGATCTTGATATACTAAATTTCAATAAATTTTAATATTGATTGACAAAGTTAAAAAAAGTTAAAATTTTTATTTTTGATACCAAAGTTCAACAAAGTTAAATTTTGATACCCAAATTTAAAAAATTAAATATATAGGGTAAAATCGTTGAAGTATTAATTTATGGATAGAAAATTATGTGGAAAAGGGTATAGGCCGCTTTATGTTAATGAAATAGTAGTCATGGGTGGGTTTCTGAAACTTGAGTAACTAAGGATAGTAACGTCAAATAGGGTCTAAATTACTGGTGGTTTCCTTAAATAAACTCTAAATAAATCTTGTAAGTTCTTAAATTTTCTATTTTGTAATTTCTAGAGAAGTGGCAGAATGTGGAGGTTGAACAGTTATCTATAACTTCATATAATTTGATATGCTTAAATCAAATCTTAGCTTATATACAATTTAATTAGGATATGATAGGATAATTGAAGCTTATATTTTATTAAGGAGAGTTAATTAGGATAGGAAAATAATAATATAATATCTAAAAGGATGAAAGGTATTTTGTTCATGAAAAATATTTCCCAAACTCCCACTTATAAAGGGAGTATGATATATATACAAGAGGAATATGGATAACCTTGGTACAAAGGACTATTTTTTATCCTTACTAGTGAGGTAGCTCATTCTCAACCATATATTCAAAAGGGAACCACTTGCACATGGATTGGAGAGGACTATTTTCAAATGGGAACCACTATGACGAGTGGCTAAGTTTCAACCACCTTGCTACAAAGGATCAATTTCATCCTCGGTATATATATATATATAAAGAGAGAGAGAGAGAGAGAGAGAGAGAGAGAGAGAGAGAGAGAGAGAGAGAAATGGATATACTTGGTACTAAGCACAAGGTTTTGAGCTTAGTAGTAAGGTGGCATATTCATCTTTACTCATTATAATTGGGGCCCACATACACATGCGTTGGGGACTGGTTAAGAATTAGGGGTGTTTGTTTCAAATCCTATAATTTTAGGGTATAGATTTCAACATGGGATTTGAAATCCATTGGTTTTTTGTTATGGGTTGGGATTCCTAAAATTATGTTTGTTTCATTAATATTTTTAGATTTAAAATGCTATAATTTGTAAATTCTTGTTTGTTTCAAACTCAAATTGTAGCATTACAAATTTTAGAATTTGAAATCCATAGTTGTAACAAACAAGTTTTAGGATTACCAAAATAATAAATGGTGAATATAAGAACTTTGGTGATCTTACCTCCCACAAAAAAATAAATACAATTGTATAACATACAAGGTGCAGGAGAGAGAGAGAGAGAGAGAGAGAGAGAGAGAGAGAGAAATGGATATACTTGGTACTAAGCACAAGGTTTTGAGCTTAGTAGTAAGGTGGCATATTCATCTTTACTCATTATAATTGGGGCCCACATACACATGCGTTGGGGACTGGTTAAGAATTAGGGGTGTTTGTTTCAAATCCTATAATTTTAGGGTATAGATTTCAACATGGGATTTGAAATCCATTGGTTTTTTGTTATGGGTTGGGATTCCTAAAATTATGTTTGTTTCATTAATATTTTTAGATTTAAAATGCTATAATTTGTAAATTCTTGTTTGTTTCAAACTCAAATTGTAGCATTACAAATTTTAGAATTTGAAATCCATAGTTGTAACAAACAAGTTTTAGGATTACCAAAATAATAAATGGTGAATATAAGAACTTTGGTGATCTTACCTCCCACAAAAAAATAAATACAATTGTATAACATACAAGGTGCAGATTCAGTTTGTTTCAAGCCCCTTTAACAAAAATTAAACAAAACCTGTCCAAACACAAGTAATTTGGACCTAAGAACACAAGCAAGCAACCGCAAACAAGAAAAATTGACCCAATAACACAAGCAACAACACCCTCATGTAAGCTCAGGCCAGCTGCAAAAATTGAAACAAAACATTCGCTGCTTAATAGCATCTCATCCAAGACCTATCAAGCAATGCGAATACAAATTAAACATGGAAGTAAATGTGTACCTACATATTCTCGATAATATTCTCAGGAGCACTTTGAGCATGATGGAATGCAAATATAATGTCATATGCCACATCTAACGCTTCCTGCACAGCTGGATCTAGCTGCATTTCAGTTAACAGATAGTAATGTTACTCATTCAGCACAAAGCATTCAGAAAATTAGCAATAATGCTAGATAAAAACAAATGTATATTAATAACTTCTATCTAGATGCAAATAAACATATTATGAAATATTTTGTTAACACTAACCTACCTCTGGGTCTAGAAGATCAGAAACAACCTCTACCACTTTGTCCAATATAACTTTGTCAAACATTCAGGTATAACTGCAAGATTGAATTGCAACTGATCAAGCAACCAAAGCTTCAAAGTTCATTAAAACTAATGCTATAAAATATTATATATGGGCATTATATTTGAGCACATCGAAGGAGAACCAACTCTACAACAGCAACATCTCCTCTACTTTGCACATCATCCACAATGGGTTACACCTAATTCATTGACACACATTAAAGTTAGTCAAAATTTAGTAGTATCAATCAATAGATAATTAAAAAAACTCACCACACGGAAAGTAGAAGTGAAATCAATGCGAGGTCAAGCCTTAAGACCATTGAGCTAATCATGACTGAGCTCCGACAGCTTGTAAGATTAACCAAAGCTCAAACCCAAATTAACCAAAGCTCAAACTCAATTAACCAAAGCTCAAAACCAAATCCCATCAAAACAATTAACCAAAGCTCGGTTGAAAACATTATAATTGAAGACATGTTATTGCATTTTTTTGTCCTATACAATAAAATATTACAAAATTAGTTTACACATAAGTAAACCACACCATTCAAGCATTACAATTGAAATTCCAAGCCTCAGTTGCAATTTTAGTGAGTTCAGCATGTACCCAACTACCTATGAATACATAATAGCCAAAGAAAGATTGAGCACATGATAACGGTGCACTGAAAAAGCTTTGGAGGTAATAAATAATAACTTGATGTAAATGGACCCATCATCATAGCCTCAAATTCTTACGTGACCAATCATCATAGCCCCCATCAAAAACATGCTCAGTAACAAGCTCACAAGCAACTATTAGATCATAGCCCCCATCAAAAACATGCTCAGTAACAAGCTCACAAGCAACTATTAGAAAACAAACTGGTTTTGAAACAAACTGAAGCTAAAACAACCTGAATAACAAGCTCACAAGCAACTATTAGAAAACAAACTGGTTTTGAAACAAACTGAAGCTAAAACAACCTGAATCTGAAATAAACTGAGTACTGAAACAATCTGAATCAAGCTCACAAGCAACCATTAGACAAAGAATACAACCTTTTCCTGAGAATAAATATGAAACTGAAACTGAAACTGAAACCATAGAAAACAAGCAAGCTCACGAGCCAATAAGCAACTAAGTTCAACGTCAAACTTAAACTGAAACAACCAAGCTCACAAGCCATTAAAAACAAGCTTAGTGCTTAAATAACCAAGGCTGTAACAAACCTAGGCTGCAAGTAAACCCACAACAAACCTAGGCTGCAACAAACCAAGAAATGAACAAGGCTACAAGCAAGCAGCTCAAATAACCAAGGGTGAAACAAACCAACAAGGTTGTGGTCTACTTGCAACTCAAATAATCAAGTATCATAGCTGAAACTGAAACTGAAACCATGGAAAACAATCAAGCTCACAAGCAACCAAACCTGCAACAGAAGCAACTCAAATAACCAGTCTGCAAACTAGCCAAGTGCAAACAAAAGCAGCTCATATAACCAAGGCTGCAAACAAGCAAGCTGCATATAACCAGTCTGCAAAAAAGTCATATTATTCCAACAATAGCACAATATGTAATTGAAAATAGCCTGTGAAGACCAAGCAACCAAAACATTCAAGGATTGTGGTAGGGACAGATATGATCAGCCTTGTGCTAATATCAAGCAAAAATGTCTCAACTGCCAAGCAACACCACAGGTGCTAAATCTGAGAGACAACCCCTTCAGGGAACAAACATCAGAGAAGCATACCATTATTAAAGAGAAGTAAAAGAATGCGCTATGAGAAATACAATTTCCTACAGAATATAAAAAACAGTGTCGTAATTCCCCAATATTTGTCATAATAGGACCAAGGTAGGGGCTCAGATACAAGTATTAAAATTGAATACATGGATTACCTCATCTAACATTGTAAATGCAATATAGGTTGCAATCACAAGAATGGATTACCTTACCTAATATTGTAAATGCAATGTAGGTTGCAATCACATGAATAGATTGCCTTACCTAACATTGTAAATGCAATGTAGGTTGCAATCACATGAATGGATTGCCTTACCTAACATTGTAAATGCAATGTAGGTTGCATTCTCATCCTAAATTGCCCTACCTAAACATAGCAAAACATTGTAGATTGCATTCTCTTAACTAAGACCATCATCATTGCCCACATTGAAGACAACCATATAGACATACCAATACATATCGTGCAATGTAGGTATTCATAAAAACGTGTATATATATATATATAAACCTGCAAAAGAACCAAAGTTATAATGATATTGCAATTAGAGTAGTGAAATATGCAAGATATTGGCAAAAGCAGTGAAATATGCATAAAGTTACACCCGCTAAGTGTTCAACTTACATAATTAGAAACATAAAGCTACACCACTAAGTGTTCAACTTACAAAATTAGTTACATCATTAAGTTGTTAAATATACAATGAGTTTACAAAAGCAATAGATATGTCAAGTCTTCAAAAGTAGTGCAATATCAAGTTTTCATAAGTCAAACCCTTGCTCGTTGACAATCTTCTCTATAAATAGCTTTTGAGAATTTTTGGTTTTGATGATCAACCTCCTAGATTCTGATTCATGGTCATACAAGTAATCAAGCACTTTATCCAATGTCTCCTCAGAAAACTCATTCTCATGCGTCATTAGAGCATTCGCCATGGTCTCACTCTAATGCACAACACGTTGATTTACACTTTGATTTTGAATTGAGAACGACATCGTGTCAATGAAATTGTGCATGAGAGTCTCATCATCTTTAGCCTTGCTACTCTTCTTCCTATGAGTTAATATTTCAATTGATGCAGAAGCTACCCCACTAGAAGTCTTCAATTTTTTAGCTTGAGAGTTATGGTTTTGCCCAATTTATTTCTCGGGCTCAAGACGTAGGCTTGAGGACAAATCAACCTCAGTATCACTAAGTGTTACATGATCCTCATCAACCGTATCATGTTGCCTAGAGCCAAGCTTTTTAGTCATATCTTTGGTAAAATCACCCTTTGCTTGTCATCTCCTGCGATATAACACAAGTTCTCATAGTGAATGAGAGGAGTGTTCAAATACTCCTTCAACCTAGAGCTATTGCATTTTTTATCCTATACAATAAAATATTACAAAATCAGTTTACTCAGAACTAAATATTCAAAGTTTGCTTATTTAGAAAAAATATTACATGTGTCCACCTATCAAAACAATCTGGATCCATGGTGACAATCTTAGTTTGTGGATCATAACCAGCCCCACTCATGTTCATGACAGTGCACATATCAAAATATTTACCCTTCAAGGACTTGACATGGTTCATGACATTCTCCTTTGTGAACTCAGTGCCACATTTCTTGTTGACCTCCTCTGTAGCTCTTCGATATGCGAGAACCTTAAAGTTTTTATCAACTTTGAGTCCATCCTTTGCCATCTGAGTAAGGAAGGGGATTAACACATCATCATTTTCTGCAGTCCATTTAGCATTAGGCACCCCCTTGTATTCTCTTTCTTATTCAAGACTTTTGGTGGTATTTTTCTTTTAGTAACTACCCGCTTCTTGCTTTTGCTTGGTGAGGTAGCGTCAGCCTCAAGGTCAATTGCAATTGGCCTCTTCAAAGAAGGAGTCTCACTTGAATGGGTACCAAGGGAAGTATGGAAAAGTGGGTGGCCACTGTTAAGCATATTCACAAACGACATGGGTTCTTGAGTCATAAATGAGTAGTTCATATCATAAGGATTGTAAGATGGATAAGTCGGTGGAGCAATGTATTAGGGTGGAGGGAATGGTTGTGTAATGGGTGGTGAGGGAGCCGGGAAGTATGGATAAGTGGGTATTGTTGGTGTTCTAGGTGAAGTATTCTTGAACTTATCACTTCCATTAGAATCTACCATGACTGATTGCTACAAATGAAAACAGACAAATAACAAATTTCAAATCTCATGTTAGTACAATAATAGAGTACGAACATCAAAAAATAGCATTCATAAAGCCCAATCATCATAGATAAATCCGGAAAACTCAAATAATCCAAGAGCATGAAAAACCAGTATGCAAACAAGCCAAGCAACTCATATAATCAAGGTTACAAACAAGCAAAAAATAAAACAGAACCGCAAACTAGCAAGTTGGATATATGCAAAAATAGCATTCATAATGATAATATACCCATTTATCCATGAGTACAGTTGTAATATCAACAAATACATAGAGGTAGTAGACAATATATCAACGAGTACAATAATACATGGAAAATATAACTTAAATTACATCCCAATCTCGGTTGTGTCTCCACCATGATATTTATCACAATAATTTTCCCACATTTCAATTGCAATTTGATCCCTCTTTGCTCTCCATTCATATTTTGGATCTCCTTCCTCTCTTTGTGCCATAGTTTGAGTAAAGTCAACAACACCCTCTTCACCTTCATTTGCTACTTCATCTCTATCCTCTTCAATATGGTTGTCCTCATGCAACAACTCATCGCCCGGGTCTTCTATGGCGATGTAGTTATGAAGTATAGTACATGCAATAACTATATCAACTTGAGTTGGAAAAGGGTAATGCGACTTCGCGGATAGGATTTTGAAACGATTTTTCAATACACCAAAAGTTGATTCAATTTTAGACCTTAGGGATGAGTGTCTTAAATTGAACAACTCTTGTCTATTATTAATTGGCCTACCCTTGTGCTCATTTAGATGATACCGTACTCCTCGATATGGGGAGATAAAGCCATGCATAGTAGTGTAGCCCGCATCACACAAATAATATTTTCCTACAATTACCAAAAAAAATTTAGTATATTTTTTAATTATAATTAAGTAGACATACTTTATTTGATTGATTTATTGCCGTCATAAACTCTCAATCCGCGAGGTTGTGGTCTAGATAACGCATCTTGCAAAACACTATAATCATTTGCGGATTCCTCCCATCTAGCTAGAACATACAAAAATAACTTGTTGGGAGTGCATGTAGCTAGAACATTTTGAGTTACACCTTTACGACCTCTAAAACGTGCAACAAGGCTAGCGGGAAGCATGGTGTCGATATGGGTTCCATCTATCATGCTAATGCAATCTTATATGATACATTAAACAGTTATCAATAATAGAAAGGAAAAATTAACTGTTATATTATGAGTAGTTATATTATAATAATGATTACCTTGAAATAAGGATAGTATAACGGGTTAGTGGCAATCTCTGGCGATACTTCACTTGTAGCTTGCTTCATGTACCGCCCCCTTAAACGACCCACAGCTTCCAAGCACTTATTAAAGTATTTTGATACAGTTTCCCTCGATCTTATGAAATATGACCTAACAATTCTATTTTTTGTTTTATGGCCTAATATATTAAGGAACATGAGCAATTGTTCTTCTACTTTAACACCTCGTGAATCTTTTAGTAGGCCGGTATATCTCATTATGCTAACAAGATTATGAAATGCATGCGGCCTCATTCTAACATAAGCCCTACAACTCTCATTATAGCCATTAAACACACGACTAATGTGCCTAGCTCTCATACCTATCTTCTCTCTATTGTGCAATGTAGGTTGATAAGTGATTGATTTTCTTCTACTACGTATCCTCATCAAATAAGCAAACACACAAATCACCGCGGAGATAATAGCATTAGAAGCCATCCTCATTAACATCTCTTCATCAATGTCCTCCATCTACATTATTTTAAAAAACTCACAAAGTCACAAAACTTCATTAATGAATCTTTATATATTAAGAATAAGAATAATCCAAGCAATAGATAGAGAACAATTTCATCCCCAAATCTGCCACAAATTTCACAGTCTAATAATTGTGCCAAACCAATTTCACAAAAACCCTGTGTGGTGAGGGTCATGCATATATGATGATTATGATCCTATTAACGTGAGGGTCATGCCTATGCCTGAAGTACAAGAACATTGAATTTGAATCACCACTCTTTGCAACTATGCTATTCCTACCAGGACCTTTTTGCCATAAGCCAGCAAAGAATTGCGGTTGACTTGTAAGGGAGAGTTTTTAAATTTATTTGGCTGAGGTTAGTTAGCTATAATTTTCTCAAAATTTTCCTTTACTAGTCCTTGCATTTCTTTCAAATATATTTCCTTCTTAAGGACTGACTAATAAGTCAAGTAGATTCATCTCAACTTTCGTGGTAGGAATTCTGTATCCTAAATCAGAACAAATAAGATACAGAGTAACTTGTAAACCCTTGAAAAAATAAGCTGAAATATGAAAGAAATCACCAAGACCAAAAGAACTCACACCAAAAGCATGCACATCTAACCTCAAACAATCTTTATAGCATGCAATAGCAGATCGGTTATCTCTAGAGATACGATAAAGCTTCCCCATGGTAAGATTCATACATAGAGTTCTTGCTTTAGATGGGATTCCTCAAATACGAGTACATAAAAAAATCAAATATGCCTCATGTAAATGATGAATGCAGAAAAAAAGAAAAAAAAGTCATAAGGGAAAGGAGAAATAAAGGAGAAAAAAAACTCCAAGCAATAGAACTAATTAATTTCATATATAACCCCAAATCTGCCACAAATTTCACAGTCTAATAATCCAAGCAATAGAACTCAAGTAAATTTCACAATAAACTCCCGAATATTTTCACTAATTCACAAATTACAAAAGAACTCTAATTTTATGAAGAAAGGGAACGAGTTTACCTGCCGCGGAGGAGGCTTAGTTGTCGGAGAACTATTCGGCGCAGCCTGAGAATTTCGGTAAAACAAATAGAATCCCAAATCAATTTACACCCAACTAACGTTAGGGAGAGTTGAGGAGAGGAAAGACCGTGGATCTGTGAGATTGGGAGCGCGAGGAGGAGGCGGAGCCCGGCTGAGGTTGAGGGTGGAGAGGAGGGAGAGGGGTGGGGTCGTTGACAGCAGGAGGAGGAAACGATTCTACGGCGTTTTCGCGTGGTGATAATGAGAGCGACGGGTTAAAAGAGGATGGAGACGAATATGGACGACGCGGTGATTATGAGGGTTGGGTCCTGGGAATCGTCGAGCGAGAGTAGTTTTGTGAGTTGGATGGGTTTTTGTTAGAGATCCACCAAATTACTATAAGAAGTAGGATTCTTGCAAAATCCTAAAAATATTAGTAGATTTCATAATTTTGGGGATCAATATTCTCAATTTGGTTTGGAAAGCTAAACAAAGTTTATAAGATTTCTATAAACCCCAAAAACTCACTTTTTGATCTAAAATTGAATCCCACTCAAATGCAAATTTTTTTGAAACAAACACCGCTCTTAGAATGAGAGGAGAGATATAGGACACCTCACTCAACCAAGCATAAAATTTGTGCTTGATAGTGAGGTGGGATATTTTCCCTTCACTCATCTGAAATTGGCTTCACATTCACATGTGTTAAGGAAGTGGTTGAGATTAGAATGATGAATGAGAATAGGACAGCCTCACTACGTCAAGCACAAAATTATTTCTTGGTACCAAGCATACACAATTTTTTCTCAATATATATATATATTATATAGATATAATATACTATATATCATTATACTATAATATATAATACTATAAACTAGTATAATATATATAATTATATACACAACACACGAACACACACACACCACACACACACAACACCCACAAGACACACGACACACACGACACGCACACACACACCCACACACACACAGCACCACACACACAGCACACACAGCACATCACCACATATATATATATATTATATAATATAGTATAGTATATATATATATAGTATCTAGAGAGAGAGAGAGAGAAGAGAGGCAGAGAGAGAGAGAAGTGTGTATGTTTGGTACCAAGCAGCAAATTCTTTGCTTCGTAGTGGAGTGTGCATATTCTCATCACTCATTCTAATTTCCCAACGAATGTGAATGTGGGTCCCAATTTCAATAAGTTGGAGGGGAGTATAGCCACTTCACTACAACGCACAAACTTGTTGGCCTTGGTATCTGAAGCATAACCAATTCTTCTCCATATATAATATATATATAGTAATATATATATAATATATATAATTAAAATTACTCATATAGTATATATATCTATATATATATGTACATATTAAGATTTTTTGGTTAAACTACTTTTTAAAAATGAGTATTTAGTGCTTCAAGCAGTCTGTTGTTCGAGGCTTGCCAACGGCAAGCCAATAATTATTTTTATTCAATTAATCCTTCATAAGTTCTAGTGGGCCGTGGGCCATAGGCTCATGGGCTCGTGGACCATGGGCTAATGGGTAGGGGATCGGGGCTAATCGGGCTGAGGCGCTAAGTGATGCTTTGTAACGCGCACTTTGCACTTCGTACGGAGGCATCGGGGCTAAGTGGCACCCTTTAGCACTACTGTGGCCGCCAAGAAGGCTGCCTCGCAGCAAGGGAACACGACCCTCGCGTTCGCACGAGGGTGTGACCCTCTTATTCGCGAGAGGGAACACGACCCTCGCATTCGCGAGGATAGACGTGACCCTCGTGTTCACGAGGCTAGATGTGACCCTCGCGTTGGGTAGAAACGTGACCCTCGTGTTCAGACATTTCTACATGTAGCAATTAAAACTGCATGTAGTAGTTACAGTAATTAAGTTATTTATTGTTATAATCATAATTGTCATTATGATTTGTAATAGTCAAATGATTCTTGAGCTAGCCTTAGAGACCTATAACTAGAGTCACTTGGGGCAGCTCTCATAGATACAAAAAATAACACATTGCAGTATTTAAGTTGTCCTGTTGCTGCTGTAGAGTTTGAAAAGATGCAAGTTTTAGTCTGTACCCAAAGGAATATAGCCCTGAACCGAAAGGTTATTACGAATTAAAAGATCTTTGTCTTAACCGAATGGTTTTTGAACTGAAAGGTTTTAACATATCAAGGAGATCTTTACCTGAATCGAAAGATTTAAACCGAAAGGTTTAACAGATTGAGGAGATCTTTGCCTTGACCAAAATGACTTATAGATCGAGGAGATCTTAACTATACTTGGTCGGTGCACACCAGTGTACTGTACTGCTGTTCGTGGAAGCAGTTTGGCCTTGGGATCATTGTACAAGAGTAGACCAAATATTACTTTAAGCACATCGTTTCATAAATGCATAGCAGCTAAACTTAAAAAAAATTAAAATATAGTACTTGGAGTGGACTGTCTTAAGTTAGAGAACTTTAACGGATCCAACTTTAACGCATGGCGTCGAAAAGTAATTTTCGGGATGCAACTCCTGAAAATCTACTACATGGTTTCTATGGAGAAACCCGACTCTGAAGAAGATTCTGAGTCTGAAGCCTCTTAGACTAGAGATGATCACTTCTGCAGGAGTTATCTCCTTAACTGTCTGGCCGACCATTTAGCAGATACTTACACCAACAAACCCTCTACAAATAAAATCTGGAATGCTTTCGAGGACCAGTACAAGGATGAGGAGAACCTATCCAAGTCTCACCTCATTGACAAGTTTCTAGATTTTAAATTCAAAGATGACACTGAGATTTTACCTCAAGTCAAAGAGATTGAAAAACTTGTTATGAAGCTGAAGCTGAAAATATCAATATTTGTCAAACCTTTATTTCTGGTGCAATTATAACCAAGCTTTCTCCATCTTGGATGTCATTCTCCACTAACATTCAAAGAAGGAAAAGACAGATGGCTCTGTCTGATTTGAAGAGGCTCATTCGGATCGAGGACGAGATTCGGACTCGCACGAAGAATGAGCTCCTTGCTAAGCAGAAGGCGCCTGCTAACATGGTGGCTGCTAACTTTGAGAAGGATACTAGTTCTTCTTCCAAGAAGAAGAATAAGTCATTTAACAAAAAAAAGAACCAAAACCCGAAGAATCTAAATGTTCAGAAGAAAGAGTTCAAGAAGAGCAGCAAATGCTTCAACTATGGGAAGCAAGGATAATTTGCCAAGGACTGTAAAGCACCAAATAAGGGAACATCACACAATGTTAATCAAGTTGACAATTATGTGGCTATGCTCTTTTAGGTGACAACTCCTAACAACATCTCTGGTTGGTGGTCAGACACAGGTGCTACCTGTCATGTCTACTCCAACAGAGATTTGTTCTCTTCTTATATTGCTGCCAAAGAGAACGTATCAATGATAATTATTCTGTAGTGCATGTTCTTGAAACTGGGATTGTGGTGCTGACTCTCTCTTCAGGGAAGACTCTCATATTGAAGGATGTGAAACATATTCCTTTAATTGCTAAAAACTTAGTCTCTGGAAGTCTACTATGTATCACACGTATGAGGCTGGATTTTTAAGGAGGAAATGGTGTGCTATCTTTTAAGAAAATATATTTTGGAAATACATATCGTACTAATGACATGTATAAGATTAGTATTATTGTACCTAACTCTGTTATAAATGAAATATCTTCTTCTGGTTACTTCTCTGAATTATGGCATAATAGACTGGGACATGTAAATTATAGAAAACTGTCTAGCATTGAGAAGTTAGGATTACTTCCAAAATGTGGGGGTAACAAACCTGAGAAGTGTGAAGTCTGCGCGTAAGCAAAATTGACAAGGAAGCTCTTTCCAAGTGTTACAAAAAGCACCAACCTATTGGATCTGATTCACTTAGATACTTGTGACTTCAAGAACTTCGTCTCTCGATGCGGCATGAAGTACTTCATCATCTTTATTGATGATCATTCTTACTTCTGCCACGTCTACCTGCTGAAATCTAATAATGAAGCCTTCAGCAAGTTTATCGAGTTTCGAACTTGTGTGGAGAAGCAGCTTAGACTTCAGGTGAAAAGACTCAGGAGCGATGGGGAAGGAGAGTAGCGATCTAAGGAGTCAGAAGCATACTTCAAGGAGCATGGAATCATTACTGAAACTACTGCTCCGTATTCTATGCAATCCAATAGAATTGCAGATAAGAAGAATCACACATTGATCGAGATGGTGAATTCGATACTAATCACATCTGGTCTACCTACCTGGTATTGGGGAGAGGCTATGCTGATGGCTAACTGAATTCTAAACAGAGTACCCTATCCAAAACTGACAGTACTCATCATCAATTATGGTTGGAATATCCAGATCCTTTGGATAGTCTCAAAGTGTGAGGGTGTCTCGCATATGTTCGAGTTCCATATATCAGAAGGCCTAAGCTTAGACCAAAGGCAAACAGGTGTGTGTTTCTTGGCTTTGCTGAAGATAGCGATGCTTATAGATTCCTGAACCTTGGAACCAACTCCATCATTGAAACTCGGGATGCAGAATTCTTTGAGGACAAGTTTATCAAGGAGAAAGGTTTATTGCTTAAAGATATACCAGAGATTGCTGGTACGTCAGATGCACCAGAGATCATTGAAGCTCGGGATGCAGAGAACGCTGGTACGTCACAAGCACAAGAGGAGCTAGTTTTGCAAGAAACTAAAACTGTTAATGGTGAAGGAGTTACCGAACCACCATCCAAGCGTGTCAGGAGACAGAAAGATTTTGGAGGTAACTTCATCACCTATAATGTGGAAGGAGATCCACAAACTTTCCAAGAAGCAATATACAACAAACGTTCTTCTGTGGAAAGAAGCTATAGATGATGAGATGGATTCATTGATCCAAAATCATACTTAGGAGCTGTTGGATGTATCTAAAGGTGCAAGGCCTATCAGTTGCTAGTGGATCTTCAAGAGGAAGCTTCGTCCTGATGGTACTATTAAGAAGTATAAAGAAAGACTGGTGGTAAAAGGAATCTCTCAGAGAGAAGGAAAAGATTTATTTGATATCTTTGCACCAGTTTGTAGGATTACTACCATCAGAGTGCTTATCGTATGGGCAGAGATAAAAAGATTTGTCATACATCAGATGGATGTAAAGACTGCCTTTCTCAATGGAGATCTCAAAAAAGAGATCTACATTAAAAAAACCAGAAGGACTTGATGCTCTAGCTGGTAAATTTTGTAAACTTGTTAAGTCTCTATATGGACTTAAGCAGGCACTGAAACTCTGGAATGAGAAGTTTGATGGGGTTATTCGTAATAATGGGTATTAAGTCAATGAATTTGACAAGTGCTTATACATCAAGGTCGCTAAAGGAAAGGTAGTGGCTATTTGCCTCTATGTGGATGATATGCTCATCATCGAGAGTGATTCGGAGATAGTAATATCTATCAAGAAATTTCTTTCAGTATAGTTTAGCATGAAGGACCTTGGAACTATGGACATGATTCTCGGAATCAAAATCATGTACTCTAAAAAAGGGTATTGGATTGTCCCAACCTCATTATGTTGATAGCATGCTAAGTATGGCTACTACGACCTGCCAGAACTATCAGTGTCGTATGATTACAACAAGAAGCTATGACCGAACACTAAAAGACCAATAGAGCAGCTAAGATACTCAAAGATCATTAGGAGTCTTATGTACGCGATGAGCTGCACAATGCCAGACATAGCATTCGTTGTAGGAATGCTTAGTAGGTTCACAAGTAATCCTGGAAAGCTTCATTGTGATGCTGTTCAGAGATTGATGAGATACTTGAAAGGCTATTCAGATGAGAGGTGGTGCTCACAACCAGATGAGTGCATATTTACTAGAAATTTTTTCTTTACCATGGGTGGAGCTATCGTCTCGTGGAAGTCTAAGAAGCAGACTATGATTGCACAGTCATCGATGAAATCTGAGTTCTTCGCACTCTGTGCTGTAGGGGATGAAGCTGAATGGCTCAGTTGTTTTCTCCGAGACCTTCCATTGATAGAATTGCAAGGCACAATTACTATCTATTGTGATAATCAGGCAACGAGTTTTATGGCAATAAACTCGATATTCAATGGAAAGAAGCGGACCATTCGTCTGAAGCATGGCTATTTGAGAGAACTCATTTGCCAAGGAGTCATCTTTGTGATTGACGTCTGGTCTTCAGAGAATGTGGCTGATCCTTTGACTAAGGGTCTGAAAAAGGATATAGCCAAAAGAACGTCTGCAGGATTAGGTCTCAAAGTTTTGTGAGTCTTACAAATACTTACCATGCACATTAAGTTATTAGTGTTAGGTCTCATATTTATGAGTCTACTATTTAATTTAGTTTTGATGATTAACAAACAATTCCTAACATCGTTTGTCGAGTGTTTGTATTTACTTGTTAGGAATCCTACACAAAGATTCTTGGTCGGAGGTTGGTTGGACTTGCGCTTTTAGGATCACATTCAAAGGAGGTTGGAAGGAAATAGGAATGAAGTCGTCGCATTTCAAGTCAAAGATTCTCTATTGCGCTTCATCCTACCAAGTCGAGCTTATTGAAGATCTATAGCTTGGTAAAGTGGTTTGTTAGTCTAGATATGTTTACTTTATGTGTTATGCTTATAAGCTAAATATTACACACATACACGTTTTTGTTTTATAGCTTTCAATTTAAAAAATAAAACAAATAGTTATATTTACATACATATACATTTGTTTCATATTTATCATCTTTGTTTTGAAAAATAATGTATTTATGCATTAAAGACTTGATTACACTATTTTATATTTTTCTTCAAGTCTATTAATCTATTGAAAAGTTTTTTAAAATGTATTTGAAAAGATTTCATCAAAATCAAGTTTTGACGATTTCGTATTCTTGAACAGTTTGAAAAATACATGAGTTTTCACAATTGGGAAATGTAATATAAAAAACAAATTCTCTAACATGTTCATCTTCATATATACAAATATTTTCCCAAGTTTTACTAATTTTGGAGTTGTTTTGTTAATTTCAATTGAATTTACAAAAATAGATTTTCAGCAGTTTTTTAGAATCTGGAATATCTGTTTTAAAATAGTTATTTCTCACAAATACGAAGTGATATTTTATAAATTTTTTCTCTAACATATTTATGTTCATGTGTAAAAATATTATTCCAAGTTTTACTATTTTTGGAGTTGATTTTCTATTTTTAATTGAATTTAGAAAGTCAGCTATGTAAAATTTTCAGGTTTCATGTTTTGTGAATGGTGTCTGTGAATAGTGTCGATCAACCGAACAGTGATCCATTGCAAATAATGGCTAGCTTTCCAGATTTTTTTTATTGGGTTTGCCTCATTTTTTTTTTTTGCTTTCCTTTGGTTTGGGCTGATATGTTGAGAGACTATATATAGTCCTCAACACTTCGATTTTGTCATGTAAGTTTTGAATAAGTTTTACATGTTTTTGAGGGTTTTAAAGATAAATCAAAAGTGTTTTCATTTGTGTTCCCCAATAAAAGAATTGGTACAACATATTTGGGGATCTCTACCTCAAATTTCTACCTCTCTTGTTTATCGAAAAAGTTTTCTAAACTCCTTTCTTCTAGCAAATTATTATTGTCGTTTTTCATATGTTTTTGCTAGATTAATTTGAGTTTAAATTTCATTATACTTCTTGTTTCACACACACCCATATTGAGCTTAAGTATTCTACACACATAGTATATGTGGGTTGTGAGTGTGATTAGTTGAGTGAGCTTACACTTTAGTTCTCATTCACATTAGAGAACAAATTTTGTATTAAGCTTATCATTGAAAATCACATTGTAATACACAATGACACTTAGAGGAATGGTTGGTGAGAGATGAGGTCAATTCAAATAGGAGTGACGTCGTTAGTAAATCCTAGGGAGATGTTGTAATTCTGAGCACTTGAGAAAGGTGACACGAGCTAGGCCAACACTTAGAGAAGTGTGTTGTGTATTAGCAATTGTGAGAGTTGTAAAAGTTTTTGGTGAACTTGGAAAACCGATTGTGTAGTTGATTTTTGAGATAGTGTAGATTCTCCTCGAGAGTGAGGAGCGGAGACGTAGGTCCTGGACCGACCGAACTCTGTGATCATTTGCTTGTGTTTGCGTTTGTCAATTTACGCACTATCTCTCTTATTCTTTTGTTTATGTTTATTTCGCCCATTGTTTAGTTGTATATTTTGCATATATCATTTGTATAGCATATTGCTAGGATATATTAGTTAATAAGTTTTAATTTAGTATTGTCATCAGATTAGATTAGCAAATACCCTATTCAACCCCCCCCCCCCCCCCCCCCCCTTAAGGGTAATTTTATTTGGTATCAGAGTAGTTTCAATTAGTTCAAAGCTTATACTACTAATGATAAGATAATTGGTTCAAAAGTCAAGTAAGATTTGTAAAGTTTGGTAAGAGTTACAAATACTTATCATTTACATCAAGTTATTAGTTCAAAGCTTACGCTAAAGAGGATGGCTGTTAAGCCTTAATGAGTCCAAAGCATTTCGGATGCGGGCTGTTGGATAGGTAACATGCCTAAAGGACTCACCGATGATCCTATCATGTAAATAGGATGGTTGTTAAGCCTTAATAAGTTCAAAGCATTTCTGATACGGGGTGCTAGATCGGAAACACGCCTAAAGAACTCACCTGGAATCCTATCATGAGAGATGATGGCACTCAAGCTTTAATGAGTTCAAAGCATCTCAGATGCGGGATGTTTGATAGGATACATGCCTAAAGAACTCACATATGCCTGGGTGAAGATTTGGTCGTCTCCAATGGTGTCTTGTGGAAAGATACCTAGAACCCTAGCAGAAACCAGGACATGCAGAGGGCTATATATGTGTAAGGCAAAGGCAAAGAAAAAGGTAAGTGTGGTTCAAAATGAAAACTACCACAAATGAGTTTGATCTTGTGTGATCACTGGATTTTAAACATGTGCTGGTTCAAGTCTTTGCGACACCATACATCTATCTTTTATTCAATTAGTCTGAGGGGGATTCAAGTCCTTGTGACATCTATCTTATGCACAACGATTGAAACAATGGCACCGTCACAGGACACTAGTTTAAAAACTTGTGACGGATTGTTGGGTTTTTTGGTCAAAATCGCTTTCCAAAAATGAGTTTTCAAACTATGTATTTATTAATTACTGGTATTTTTCAAAAACCCTTAGTAGCGTAATGGAAAGTTAAAGTTTTGGTGTTTCGAAAGGCTATATGTTTGAGGCTTGCCAACGGCAAGCCGAGAATTGTTTTTATTCAATTAATCCTTCATAAGTTCTAGTGGTTGTGGGCCGTAGGCTGTGGGCTCGTGGGCCGTGGGCCATGGGCTCATGGGTCGTGCGTCATGGGCCATGGGCTCGTGGGCCATGAGCCAATGAGCCGGGGATCGGGGCTAATCAGACTGAGGCGTTAAGTGTCCTTTGTAAGGTGTACTTTGCACTTCGCACAGAGGCATCGGGGCTAGGTGGCGCCCTTTGGTCATTGTTGTCGCCACGAATGCTGCCTCGCAGCAAGGGAACATGACCCTCGTGTTCGCACGAGGGCGCGACCCTCATGTTCACGAGAGGGAACGCGACCCTCACGTTCAGACGTTTCTACATATGCAGCAATTAAAACTACATTCAGCAGTTACAGTAATTAAATCATTTGTTGTTACAATCATAATTGTTATTATGATTTGTAACAGTCAAATGACTATTGAGCTAGCCTTAGAGGCCTATAAATAGAGCCCCTTAGGGCAGCTCTCATAGATACAAAAAAAACACATTGAAGTGTTTAAGCTATTGTGTTGCTGCTGCAGAGTTTAAAAACGTACAAGCTTTAGTCTGTGCCCGAAGGAACAGAGCCCTGAACCGAAAGGTTATTACATATTGAAAGATCTTTTTCTTAACTGAAAGGTTTTTGAGTCGAAAGGTTTTAACAGATCAATGATATTTTTTCCTGAACTGAAAGGTTTTGAACCAAAAGGTATAACAGATCGAGGAAATTTTTGCCTTGAGCGAGGTCTTATAGATCGAGCAGATCTTGACAGTACTTGGTCGGTGCACACCGGTGTATTGTACTACTATTCCTGGAAGCGGTTTGGCTTTGGGATCATTGTACCGGAATATGCCAAATATTATTTTAAGCACAACGTTTCATAAACGCACAGTAGCTAAACTTAAAAAAGTTTTAAAATATAGCACTTCAGCTTTCATATATATATATATATGAGAAAAATGAAGAACCTTGGTACCAAGTTGCTTAAAGCAACTTGGTAGTGATGTGACCTAATCTTGTCCCTACATCACACCTCGAAGATAGTGCCTCAATCATCCTTCACCAACTCCAATGTAGATGTAGGGATAAAATTAGGTCACATTACTACTGTTTTCGGTAAAAGTTGCCTTCGTTGTTGAATTCATTATAATCTGGATTGCTTACAAAGAATTCAAAATATTCAATAAAAAAGAATAACGAAAATAAAAGATTACAACTTTTCAAAAATAACGCAAGATCCGTTCGTCGTTTCTTGCTTGCGTGGGTCTTTAGCTGGTGACAGGGACGTAGATATCCGTGGACTACCTGGCAATCAGATCAGGTCCAGAACTTCGTCGATCCATGAAAAAATCTAGAAGCAGAAGCGCTTATCTCGACAACAGCGAGATAATTGCTCTTCTTAGAATTACCACAACGGGATAATACTAAGGATCGGATGCGGGTGATACAGATCTGACGACTCTCGATCTCTTGCGTTGAAGAACTCGATCACTCTTCAATCCGGCAGGGCTTCGCCAATTCTCCAAAAATCCAGATCTGAAAAAAGTGAGGATCCGGGGCTGTATTTATAGGCTCCAGGAGGTTTCGGGCGGTTAAAACTGCATAACGGGCCTTTTCTGCGTTGGAGACACCCCAGGGTGTCTCAACCTGAGCCGAGACACCCTAGGGTGTCTCGTTGGTCCGAGACACACCGTAGTGCCTATTTGTCCGTTTCCACTGTAGATTCTTCGTCTGAACTCGGATTTGAGTGGTTCGAAGTGCGTTGGAAAGCCGATGAGGAGTTCTATCAGCTCCGATGGTTGGATCATCTTCGTTATTCCAAAATTCTGTTAGTTCACGTAGTTCGTCGATTCACTTCAAGCGTTCACCGACATCAATCGAACTCCTGTGAACCGGATAGTGACGTTCATCGTCGTTCCTTAACACTGAGGTGTTTGTGGAGACCTATAGGTAATTTTTGATGCCTACAGATATCCCCTCCAAAGCGTTCCAGACTTGTTTCTTTTATAGAAGAGGTTGGAATACTTTGGATGTGATTGGTCCAACCTTCAGTCGGCGTAAGGGACCTGTCGTTAGCTTCGATTCTTGACTCCTTTGATTTTTAGTCTACTCGATGTTTTGGTGAATAGCTAAAATTCTTCCGACGCTGCGTTCATCGTCTGGCCGTCGTCGAAGTCTCAAATCTACAACTGATGAGTTGAGTTTGGCTCATGTCATTGAGTTGATTTTTTGATCGCAACGCGTTGACTGGCGTTGACCTAGGGTTACACGTTGACCGGCGTTGACCCTAGGGTTTCGAACGTCGAATGTTGACTTTTTGGTCGCAACGCGTTGACTGGCGTTGACCTAGGGTTACGCGTTGATCGGCGTTGACCTTAGGGTTTCGAACATCGAATGTTGACTTTTGGTCGCAACGCGTTGACTGGCGTTGAGCCTAGGGTTTCGAACGTCGAATGTTGACTTTTTTGTTACAACGCGTTGACTGGCGTTGACCTATGGTTACGCGTTGACCGGCGTTGACCCTAGGGTTTCAAACGTCGAATGTTGACTTTTTGGTCGCAACGCGTTGACTGGCGTTGACCTAGGGTTACGCGTTGACCGGCGTTGACCCTAGGGTTTCGAACGTCGAATGTTAACTTTTTGTCGCAACACGTTGACTGGCGTTGACTTAGGGTTACGCGTTAACCGGCGTTGACCCTAGGGTTTCGAACGTCGAATGTTGACTTTTTGGTCGCAACGCGTTGACTGGCGCTGACCTAGGGTTACGCGTTGACCGGCGTTGACCCTAGGGTTTCGAACGTCGAATGTTAACTTTTTGGTCGCAACGCGTTGACTGGCGTTGACCTAGGGTTACGCGTTAACCGGCGTTGACCCTAGGATTTCCAATGTCGAATGTTGACTTTTTGGTCATAACGCGTTGACTGGCGTTGACCTAGGGTTACGCGTTGACCGGCGTTGACCCTAGGGTTTTGAACGTCGAATGTTGACTTTTTGTCGAAACGCGTTGACTTAGGGTTACGCGTTAACCGGCGTTGACCCTAGGGTTTCGAACGTCGAATGTTGAGTTTTTGGTCGCAATGCGTTGACTGGTGTTGACCTAGGGTTACGCGTTGACTGGCATTGACCCTAGGGTTTCGAACGTCGAATGTTGACTTTTTGGTCGCAACGCGTTGACTGGCGTTGACCTAGGGTTACGCGTTGACCGGTGTTGACCCTAGGGTTTCGAATGTCGAATATTGACTTTTTGGTCGCAACGCGTTAACTGGCGTTGACTGGCGTTGACCTAGGGTTACACGTTGACCAACGTTGACCCTAGGGTTTCGAACGTCGAATGTTGACTTTTTGGTCGCAACGCGTTGACTGGCGTTGACTTAGGGTTACGCATTGACCGGCGTTGACCCTAGGGTTTCGAACGTCGAATGTTGACTTTTTGGTCGTAACGTGTTGACTGGCGTTGACCTAGGGTTACGCGTTGATCGGCGTTGACCCTATTCGAACGTCGAATGTTGACTTATTGGTAGCAACGCGTTGACTGGCGTTGACCTAGGGTTACGCGTTGACCGGCGTTGACCCTAGGGTTTGGAACGTCGAATGTTGACTTTTTGGTCACAACGCGTTGACTGGCGTTGACCTAGGGTTACGCGTTGACCGGCGTTGACCCTAGGGTTTCGAACCGTCGTTCGTTGATTAGTGTTGATTTTGTCGGAACATCCACCAATCGACGAAAACGGGCGAAAACGGACTTCAAAAAGGGATCTGGGGGGCTCGAACTGGGTTGAAACACCCGAGCCTTGGCCGAGACACCCTTGGGTGTCTCGGCCAAAACCGAGACACCCTAGGGTGTCTCGGTTCAAGGCCGAGACTCCCCCCCTATTTTTTTTTCTTTTTTTGTTTTGTTTCTTTTCTTGTTTTGATTTTGTTTCCTCTTTTGTTTTCCCCTTCTTTCCAAAATTTCAAAAGAGTCCTATTCCCTCTCAAAAACCCTATCTTCTACCCCCATTTGGCCGAATTTGAAAGGTGCTTTTATGCAAAAGAATCGGCATTGTTTGAGGGGTTTATTTGCAAAAAGCAACCCAAAACTTGTAGAAGGGTATATTTGCAAAAGGGCTGAAATCTTAGGGCTGAAATTCTAAAAGTTTAGAACAAACCCATGACTAAAGTTTTGAGAAGGGTATGCGAAAACCAAACCGAAATTTGTGGAGGGGTTTATTCCATGACTAAAGTTTTGAGAAGGGTATGCGAAAACCAAACCGAAATTTGTGGAGGGGTTTATTTGCAAAATTGGCTAAATTTTACAAAAGGGTTTATTTGTAAAATTAACCAAAATTGTGGGATATTGGGGGTGTTAGATGAGCAAATATGATGACCATGATCCAATTCGAACGTGTCCTTGACCCGAATTTAGCCTTGAACACGAGGGGTATTTTGGGTATTTCACCAAAATTTACCGCAAAATGACAATCATTGTTTTGTATGCACGAAATTTGTAGGTTTATTTAGACTTCAACTATAAAATCCTATTTATTCATAGGACTTTAGTTCAAGTTCTTAATTTTCCTTTTAAATTTCGTGTATTCATATTTTAGATTGTACCTGACCTGCTGCTTTTCATTGCAGATTCTCGATGTCTCCGCGTCGACCTCGACTTCATAGGAGTCGTTCCCTTTCGCAGCATAGAGAGGGAGAGGTTCCCACTGCATCCTCTCTAGCGGCATCCTTTTTCGGGGGTGAGCATTTGTACTTTGTATATCCCTGATTGATCCCTTCGCGGGTCATTAGCGGCATCCTTTTTCGGGGGTGAGCATTTGTACTTTGTATATCCCTGATTGATCCCTTCGCGGGTCATTCAGGAAGAACCGACATCCTCCTTCAATCCCTTCGCGGGTCATTCAGGAAGAACCGACATCCTCCTTCACGGGGATCGAGGTTTCAGGATATTCATAGTTCTAGTATACCCTCGTTTGGCCCCTTCGCGGGTCATTCGGGAAGGACCGACACCTTCCTTCGTGGGGGTCGAGGTTTCAGGAAATTCGCGGTTCTGTCACACCCTCGTCTGGCCCATTCGCGGTTCATTCAGGAAGGGCCGACATCCTCCTTCGCGGGGGTCGAGGTTTCGGACTTGTTTTGCTTAGCTAATTCAAGTCTTTCGGTATATTGGGGCGATTTTGTGTCATCTTACACTTTGTAGGTCGGTGTATGTTACCACGTTATTTACGTGATGATGCATACCGTCCTTCCAGTGTAAGACACTCAAAATCGTCTCTCCAATTACCCCGTGGATGATCTTATCTCGCTCTTTTATGAGATAGATTTAATTCATGGATAATTTTCTGACTCTATCTTTGTTTTGTTGCAGTCGAGTTCCCCACGGACAGTCTCTCTCCTCATGCTACTACCGGTTGTAGTGGGGAGGTTTTCTCTGTATGATCATATTCTTGCCGTTTTGTCTGATTCCGATCCCAGCAGAGAGGTATTCTGGATGGATCTTAACTCCTTCGTCGTCATTTTTAATAGCATGATCGAGAGGGTTCTTCATCAAGGATACGGCTTTGATCAGTTCAAACGTTCTCTTTCTCGCTATGCGACGATGATCCGAGATGACGGATATTTGGAGTTAGCTGACTCTCTTACTGTCGATTTTATTATCTTGGAGTCTGAGTTCCGAGAGCTAGAGGAGCTAAAGGCTAGCGGAGCTTCTTCTTTTGTGTCCTCTCAATTGGAGCATAAGTTGTCACAATGGCGTGATTTGAGATCTTCCATTGGCAGTTGTAGGCGTCAAAAAATGTTGAAAAGATATCCAAATACAGCTCAAGAGGAAATCATCCAAAAAATTAAAAGAACACAAGTATAGACTGTCTCGCACGTGAGACAGTCTTTGCTGTCTCGCCGGGCGAGACAGCCTTTGTTGTCTCGCCGGAGAGACAGTTATTGACCGGCTATTTCTTCAGTTATCGTCTAAGGAGGCTATAAATACCCCCCTATGGCCATCATTGACAGGGGCTGAGCATTTCCAGAGCAGATTAGAGCAGAGAGCCTTGAGTTTTGGTGAATTAGAGTAAAAGAGAGAGTCTTCCTTCTTCACAAACATCTTCAAGAAGCTTTTGGTGATTCCTAGAGATCTAAGCTCTGACTTGATCTTTAGAAGAGTGAACATCTTACATCGATAAGATATTCGCTTCAAATTCTTACTTCGATAAACGAAGGAAGAATCATTAAACCCCTTACGATTCAATCGGAATCTGTGATTTGGTGGTCCACGAGTCAAAGCGCTCCCGGCACAGGCAAAGATCCCACGCAAGCAGTGATCCAAACAACGATCCTGCGTTTGTTTCTCAAGAGTTGTAATTTTTATTTTTGTTGTGTAAAAGAAGTCTTATAAAAAGACTATTTCTTTTGAATTTATTGTAATCGACTGAAGATATAATGAATTCCATGACAAAACCAACTTTTGACGCAAACAAATTGGCGACCACAGTGGGAGCTAACGGTCTCGCTGCCGAGACCGTCGTGTCGCAGCCAATCATCAAGATCCTGGTTGAATCAACGATCGAGTACGAGTTCAACCAAGCGAAGTTTGAGGAGTATTTGTCATTCTCATCTGTAAATTCTTCCTCGCCTCGCAAATGCAGGAAGATTTCATATTTGTTGAAGTTGTCAAACACTACAGATGAAGACTCTTGCTTAATTATTGCTGAGGATTCTACTCGCAACCTCTCTGCTCATAATGACTCTTCTTCAATTAAGGAGTCATTAAATCAAAGCCCGCCTGCATTGACAAAAAGGGCTCGTCAGAGACAACGCCAACGCCGCGCTCGCCAAATGGCTAAGGCCTTAGAACAACCCGACGGAGTTCGTTATCATGCGGACTTAGAGTCGAGGAGGCATCGAGTGGTTTAGTTATCTCAACGACCAATCACTCATGTCTCTGCTAAACTCACGATGGAGGAATGGACTATTGTCAAAAGGGCTCGTTCGACCCTCGAAGAACGTATACAAAAACATCGTGCAAACGCTGCTCATGCCCGTGCTCTCTTACAACAAAGACGAGAAAGGAAGAAGGAAACGGTGGCCAAAGAACCACCAAAACTCTGCCAAGTTTGGATTCCAAAGTCTGGAGTTGTGAAAAATCAGCATTCGGAACCCGTTAAGACTCCACACCCGCAAGGGGGTGGTTATAAACTTATGACTCTTGACATAACCTTGGATCGCTCAGAGGAGACGACAAGTCATCCTGAGTATGTTAACAAGGTTCAAACACAAAAACAGAAGATAGGTTGCTCTGGTCACCATGCTGACGAGTTGTACTATCAAACTAAAGGTGGAACTGTTCGAGAAACGAATCGTCATTGTGTATGTGAAAAACTTATCAAAGCAGTGTTGTCCAAATGCAACTACTTTAAAGCCATTCCGCTGAAAGTTTCTGTGTTCCAGAGACTTTCTACTGAAATGTCGAAGTCTAAGCCGAGACATTTCCGCAAGAGAAAATCAGCCGCCCAAGATGATGAATTTCCTGAAGTCACCATCAACGTGGCTGATAAAAGAAAGTCTAAGCGGCATTCAAGTGACTCAAATCCCAACTTTTCCCCGAGAGGAAAGTCAATCCAAGAATTGCTCAAAGGATGTCTCGACTCCAATTAGGAGCCATCAGACGCAGAGATTCCAAGAATTGCTCAAAGGATGTCTCGACTCCAATTAGGAGCCATCAGACGCAGAGATTACAAGAGAATGTAAGAAGGAATGTCCTCGGA
This sequence comes from Asparagus officinalis, assembly GCF_001876935.1. NCBI lineage: Eukaryota > Viridiplantae > Streptophyta > Magnoliopsida > Asparagales > Asparagaceae > Asparagus > Asparagus officinalis. The sequence goes on along the minus strand of NC_033798.1, from coordinate 65,660,153 downwards.
GGATGAATTCTCGGACACTTGTTCTGCAATCGCTTCTGATGATACAATGTCTAGCACGGGACAAACCAGAGAAGTACTCACGATCACCTCTGATCAATTTGCTCAAATGCTTCAAGAAGCTCTAACGAAGCAACGTGAAGAAATTAGAGCTGAGATGAAGACAGAGATGGAGTTAGCTATCCAACAAATGAGAGAATTGCTAACTCAACGGCCTCAACCTCCTGAGTCCAGTCAGCGAGCTGAATCCAGCCGCCACACTCAGAATGTTGTAGATGACAGTGATCCAGAAGTGGATGAAGTCATTATGACTGATACACCTCCCAATGGCAATAACGCTGGGGGTGGTCTAACGGATTCTCCTAATAACGAGATTGGGGGTGGTTCAATAGCACCTCTCACAGGGGATGGTCTAACTCATTCTCCTCAAAGTTCTTCGAATGAAGACATAGACGATAAAGGGAAAATGAAAGAGCTTGAAAACAAAATCAACGCTTTGATGACGGCTCAAGAAGTGAAGAAGACGGGTATTCCATGTCCCTATCCAAGAGAATGGGATTTAATACCGTATCCGGCAAAGTTCAATCTGATTAACTTCACACCGTTTGAGGGGAAGAGTTCGCCGATTCAGCACTTGATTTATTTCAAGTCTCATTTGGGCATGATCTCTGGAAACGAGGCTTTAATGGTCCGGTCATTCATTGGCACCCTTCGTGGGCCCGCCTTCGATTGGTACCGACGGCTCAAGCCAGGGAGCATCAATTGCTGGGATAAGGAAAGTTTGTTCCTCAGTAATTTCTTCGATGATGACGCCGAAGTGTCAATCGGAACCCTTTTGGATGAGAAGCAAAAAGACGAAGAGTCAGTTGACAATTTTGTCAAGCGCTTCCGTAACATGGCAATGAATTGCAGAGATCCTATCACGGAGGAGTTCATCCTGCAACCATGCCACAATAACCTCTCCATCGATGTCCTGGAAGCTCTGGGGGTCGTACCATCCACCACTTGGAAAGAGTTAAAACTACGTGGCGAACAAGCTGAACACTTTCTTAAAAGAAAGAAAGCTGAGAGAAGCCGACCGATGACGTCTGCAATCACCGGGAACGCGACTCCCGATCCGAGGCTTCAAAAGGAGTATTCTTTCGAAAACGATGAAGCTCCAACCATATTGAAATACCTCCTCGCCAATGGCAAAATTGAGCTACCACCTATCAAAGATCAGGAGGAAGCTAAGAGGATTACGGATCCAAACTACTATGCGTACCACAGAAGGGTTCTTCATCCCACTGAGATTTGCTTCGGACTCAAAAACAAAATCCAAGCATTAATTGACTCCGGCGTCGTAACGGCGAAACAAGCCAACTAAAGACGACTCTAACTCCATCGGATACACGAGTATAAACTGTTTTCCCAAACTCCATTGGGTGCACGAGTATAAACTGTTTCCCCTCACTCCAAAGAGTATATGAGTATAAACTGCTTCTTGGTCATCCAACTAAGTACAATGTTAATCCAACTGAGTATAATGTTAAACCCGGTTTCGCAAAGGAAGCTGGGGGTGGATGATTTATGTAACGGGAAGTTCCTGGAGAATCTTATATTCTTAAGGATAACCCGAACATGCGACTGAGGATAACGTACTCCTCGTTACACCCAGTTTTGCAAAGAAAGCTGGGGTGGATAATTCATGTAACGGGAAGTTCCCGGAAGAATATTAAACGTAATATTCTTAGGGATAACCCGATCATTATGAACAAAGTGATAAACACTAAACTCCTATTATGATTTCCGAACACTCTTTTGCTGAGATGAGATTCGATCACCTCTTTAAATCAATCTTCCCTCACAAAACTCATATTTTGGTCAAACCTTTAAACAGTTAGGACCAAAACCAAAATCCCCTCTCGATTCCTTCCATGAACGAGAGGTCCACTCAAATTGAACGATCAAACCTTTAAACAGTTAGGATCGTCTCAAAACTCCCACTTGGTCAAACCTTACTATAGTTAGGACCAAAGCCAAAATCCCTTCTCGATTCCTTCCATGAACGAGAGATCCACTCAAATTGAACGATCAAACCTTTAAACAGTTAGGATCGTCTCAAACCCCTATTTGGTCAAACCTTTAAACAGTTAGGACCAAAGCCAAAATCCCCTCTCGATTCCTTCCATGAACGAGAGGTCCACTCAAATTGAACGATCAAACCTTTAAACAGTTAGGATCGTCTCAAAACTCCCACTTGGTCAAACCTTACTACAGTTAGGACCATAACCAAAATTTCCTTTCGATTCATTTTTGCGAACGAAAGGTTTACTTTTGAATTGAGTAATCAAACCTTATGACAGTTAGGATTATTCAAACCAATCCAGATTCTCTAAGTGGAGATCCCACTTCGAGTTTCCTTTGCACTAGGAGATAGAATATAAAATTCTTCCTCTCTAATTTCGGGTTTATCTCTACCAACAAACAAGAGACCAGGAGATAGAATATAAAATTTTTCCTCTCCGATTTCGGGTTTATCTCTACCAACAAACAAGAGACCAGGAGATAGAATATAAAATTCTTCCTCTCTAATTTTGGGTTTATCTCTACCAACAAAAAAGAGACTAGGAGATAGAATATAAAATTCTTCCTCTCCATCATTGGGTTCATCTCTACCAACAAAAAAGAGACCATGTTACTCCAATAGGTACACGAGTCTAAACTGTTTCCCTACCCTCAACAGGAAGTTTCTGGAGAATATTACTCAAAATATTCTTAAGAATAACCTGATTACCTTCTAACGGGTATATGAGGTTAAACTATTTCCTGAACACTCCAATAAAGTATATGAGTATAAACTATTTCTCCATTCTTCAATAGCAGTTCTAATTCAAGACTTCGACAATGGCCACGCGAGAAGCGCAGCACCGGAGGAATTCTAGCTATTCTGCAAAGCACTGAATAGGCTAAAAAGATGAAAGTTGAAGCCATTTTTGGGTCCTTCCGTACGATCTACTCAATCAAGCATTGAAGGGAT
>NC_033798.1:65652457-65656137 GCF_001876935.1 Asparagus officinalis | reverse complement strand
AACGTTCATTAGTACTCAAATCATCGAGCTAAGAATGTCGGTAAAGCCTAAATCGATTGTTAGTATCGGCTAAAATACTAGGTTCTTGGCAACGCTGTCATTGCACTCTGGCTTATACATAAATCATGAGTAGAAACTTTCTCTGGATTCCCTGCATTGTTACGACCGCATTCAACCACACAGCTTTTCAACAGAAGAAATCTGCGAGCGTGTATCAGATATCTTACATGTAATCGGAATCTTTCTGCTTCCTATAGATCACATGCTATAGTGTGCTCCTATTCTTTTATTACGATTTAACATGAATCATCCTAAAAACAAAGTGGATAAACAATAAATCCCCACTGGTGATTTTTCTGAATACTCTTTTGCTGAGACTCCAATAACACATTTTCATGTACACAGATGTAGCGACCTCCGCCTCCTCGAGCCTACCCCGTCTCCCATACCCCTGGGTGTTCTTTCCCTTCCTCCCTCCACCGCTCACCTATCGCCTCTCCGTCTCTTTGCCGTCATCGCTCCTCTTCTCCTCCTCGTGGCATCCTTCCCTCGTTTCGTCTCCGCTCTCCTCCCCTTCGCCCTCCTTCCTGAGTTATTGCCACGCTCCCCCACTTTCCTGTCGGCGCCATTCCCGGTCCCCGTCGCCCCTTGCGTCCCTCCTCACTCCCCCTCGTCAGCTGACTGCTGCCATTTCTCTGTGCTTTCTCCTCAACCTCACTCTCGCCCCACCCTCACTCACACGGTCTCTACCCGCTCAACTTCTCTTCACTTCTCCTGCTCTCCCTCCGCCCTCGGCTGCCTTCGCATCCCCACGCTCACTCGCTCCTACTCCATCTTTCTGCCCCCCTCTTCTGCTCCTGCATTCCTCGCCTCAATTCTTCCTCACCCCCTGCCCCCTGTCTCCGCCTCACCTCACGCTTCACCCTCTTGCCGCCACCCACTCTCTCATCCTCCGCCTTCTCTGCCCGCCGTTACCTCGCCCCTCCTTCTCTGTCTTGGGCCGTTTCCTCCGTCCTCAGCTCTTCTTACGCTCTCCCCTCTCTTCCTTCCTTCTCCCTGCCGCACTCCGTTTCTTCCTGTAGCTTTCTTCTCCCGTTCCTTCCGCCCAGCGTCCTTCCCTCTACTTCTCAAAGTCCGTTTTCAGTCGCACCCGCTCCACCCCCTCCTGACTGTTTGCGCTTCCCCACCGGCGCATAATCTCCTCAATCACAACTAACCTTTTTTACCTGTTGGACCCTTCACCTCATTGGGCTTCTCTCACCGACTTCTTCCCTTCCACTCTCTCTAGCCATTGCCCCACGCCATACCCCTTGTCGATTCAACAGTCAAGATCCCTCCATTTCCATTTGCTCACTGCCGAGAGCTGGGCTCAACTCATGTCCGGTTCGGTGGCGCGCATTCATCTCTTGCTTTGCTTGCACTCCACATGTTGCGATGCTCCATGGCCCAAGTCCCGAAGACCCTGCAGAATCCACGCATGCCTCCCTGATTATCTTCCCGCTCTCTGCCACGGTTAAACCGGTCCGTCTCAGCATGCCCAGCCGATCCACCTGAGCTTCGTTTGAGCGTGTCCTGTACTGCTCTTCCGCTCCACTGCCCTGGTCCCGCCTCCTTCTCCCCTCGCAGTTTCTCCGTCTTTTACGATCCGCCTTCCTCGTTGTCTCCCGTTGGTATTCATACCACCATCACTGCACTACGATCCGCCTGCATCTGTGTGTCTGCTCCCCGTTTGGCTGCTTCGCACTGTTCCTGTCTTGTCCCTCCCATTCTCACCTCTCCTCTCTCGCACCATACCCCTGCATCGCCTTCTTGCCGGCCTTCACACCGTTCTACGTTTCTTCTCCATCCCCCCTACCGCTACTCTGCACTCTTCCTTCGTCCCCTGCTGTGTCCTTTCCTGCACTATCGCTTCCCTTGTCTCTGCCTTATCACTGATTGCACCCTCTGCCCCCCAGACCCGAGAATCTCTCAACGTGGCAGCGCTTCCTTCTTAACCCTCCCGAACCTCCTTCCGGCTCCCCAAGTTCACTGCCTGATGCCCGTTCTTTCTCAGACAACCTGTAACATCTGCTACGTCTGCCCGACCGCGCCTACCTTTTTATGTCGCCCTGCCTATGTCAGCATGCTCCTCGCTCCAACTTCTGCCCACTGTTCTGATCTCAATATACACTCTCCTCTTGTTCCGTCGTTCCTGTTCCACCTCTACCCAGCAGGAGTCGCCCCTTCTCTCACCCGCTCCGTCTTCGCCAGCTCCGCACCTCATTGACCACTCCCGTTCCTATTCTCCTCATCTGTCTTGACTCTTACCCCTTCCTCTTCCAGCCTTCTCTCATTCTCCCCCTCGGCTCCTTCCCCTTGCTGACGATCGCTACCCCTCTGGCTTCTGCTCGCTCTCATGAGTACTCCAACCCCACCCCCGTTCTCCCAAGTTCTCGTCGCTACCGGTGCTGTCGTACCGTATGTCGACCCTCCTCCGAGCCGCCCACGCTACGACTGGATCCCCTCCCTCTCTCTACCACGCTTCAGCCTTTGCTTTTCCGGTTCTTCCCCTTTCGCCACCTCTCTCCTTCTCTGCTTCTCAGCCGATGCCTCTTTCTCCCCCTCGCTTCCCTAGCCCTGCCTCGCCGCGTTTTCCTTCCTGAGAGTGTGACCTTTTTCCAGTGAAGCTTCATTTCCCAACTCTACAGTCTGCCTGCCCGAACGTCCCAACCGGGCTTCGTTCTTCTCTGCACCGCATCTCCTTACTCTCTTCGATTCTCTCCACACGGCTCTTTGTAGGTGCCCCGCCGCGCGCAATTACTCCTTTTGCGACCTTTGTTCTGTTCACCTCCCACTCTGCTTCCGACGCACCGGTCTATATATCATCCTGGTTCCACGCCCACTCCGTGCCTCCGGCAGCTGCGACGGGTGCTTGCCCGTTTTACGAGCTCCCAAACCACCACCCCACAGCCTACAACCGCCGCCCCTTCACTTTTCCTCCCCTCCTGCATCCCATCCATCCACTCCTCTTGTTCTCTCTCCTTAATATCTGCCCTCTTCCTCATAAATATACAAGACACTCGAATCCCGGCTTCACGGAACTCATATCACCCGATTCTATCTCCTTTCTCTTAACTAACATCGGACCAAACCTCAACCTCTCCACTGCGCCTCTAGTCCCTCCTTCAGCCGCAAGGCTCGAACACGTCGGCGCACTGACAAAACCTCCTCCGCCCTTTCGCAACTCTCCGTCGCCTCGCGCAAAGCACGCCCAACGGAACTTCACCCTCCATCTCCTTCTCGACCCCCCCAATCTCTCCTTTCTCTCCTGGTTCTCTTCTTCCCTGTTCGTCTCCACCTTTCGCCGCCCCCTCCCCCACCACTCACTACCCCTCATCCGCGCAAAACCTCTCTCCCTCCTATTCCGCGTCGGCAACGCCGGCATCTCGCCTCCGGTCTCTGCGCCGTCCTCGAGCCCCGCCTCCCCAATAAGGCACCGCCGCGACACCAGTCGTCGCCCCGCCATTGCCCTCCGCCCTCCTCAGTCCTCGTCCCACCCCGCCGTCCTACTCCCTCCCTCGTCTCTCCCGACTCCTAACTCTCGCAACTCAGGCCTTTATTCGCAGGCTTCCAGCCCTCTGCTCCCTTCTCTCTGCATTCTGAATATCATGTTCTCCGCTCCGCAGATGCGGGCACCGCAC
>NC_033798.1:65462457-65647457 GCF_001876935.1 Asparagus officinalis | reverse complement strand
CGTGTCGCAGCCAATCAAGATTCCAGTTGAATCCACGGTCGAATACGAGTTTGACCAAACCAAGTTTGAGGAATATCTCTCATCATCCTCTTCAAGATCTTTATTGTATCGTAAGTACAAGAGGATCTCAACATTGAAGAAGACTTACATGCCAAAGAAGGCACAAAATGAAGACTCTCGCCTGATTGTTGCTGAGGATTCTACTCGCAACATCTCTGCTCGCGATGACTCTTATCTAGTTAAAGAGCCATCGAATCAAAGCCCATTGGCACTGACGTAGAGGGCTCGTCAGAGACAACGTCAGCGCCGTGCTCGCCAAATAGCTAAGGCCTTGGAACAAACCGACGGGGTTCGTTATCACGCGGACCTAGAGTCGAGGAGGCATCGAGTGGTTCAGTTGTCCCAACGACCAATAACTCATACCTCTGTTAAACTAACGATGGATGAATGGACTTTTGTCAAGAGGGCTCGCTCAACCCTCGAAGAACGTATACAGAAGCGTCGTGCAAACGCTGCTTATGCCCGTACTCTCTTACAAAGACGAGAAAGGAAGAAGGAAACGATGGCCAAAGAACCGCCAAAACTCTGCAAAGTTTGGATTCCAAAGTCTGGAGTTAGGCAAAATCAGCATTCGGAGCCCGTTAAGACTCCATACCCGCAAGGGAGTGGTTCTAAACGTGTGACTCCCGACATAACCTTGGATCACTCAAAGACAGTAATAAATTGTCCTGAGAATGCCAACAAGGTTTTACATCCCCAGAAGAAGACGCATTCACTAAAAGACATCGTCATACCTGGGAGGTCATGCTAACAGACGATACGATTTTTTGGCACTCATACCGATGAATCGTATTATCAAGTTGGGGGTGTGAATAAATTTTGAAAGAGAATTATTCGAGAAATAAGCTCTCATTATTCCTGTGCACGACTCATTAGAGCAGTATTGTCGGAATATGACTACTCTAAATAAGGAGCCATCCTACAAAGAGTCCCAAGGTTCCAGAGACTTTTCACCAAAATGTCAAAGCCCAAGCCGAGACATTTCTACAAGAAGCTTGCTGTTCAAGAGGATGAATTCCCTGAAGTCACCATCAATATGACTGATAAAGGAAAATCTAAATGGCATTCAAGTGAATCAAATCCCGACTTTTTCACCATCAATATGACTGATAAAGGAAAATCTAAATGGCATTCAAGTGAATCAAATCCCGACTTTTCACCAGGAGGAAAAGTTAACTCAATAATTCCTCAATGGATGTCTCGACTCCAGTTAAGAGCCGTTAGACGTAGAGACTACAAGAGAATGCATGAAAGAATGTCATCAGAGGATGAGCTCTCGGACACTTGTTCTGCGATCGCTTCGGATGATACAGTATCTAGCACAGGACAAACCAGAGAAGTACTCACAATCACCTCTGATCAGTTCGCTCAAATACTTCAAGAAGATCTAGCCAAACAACGTGAAGAAATTAGAGCTGAAATGAAGACAGAGATGGAGTTGGTTATCCAGCAAATGAGAGAATTGCTAGCTCAACGGCCTTAACTCCTGAGTCCAGTCAGCGAGCTGAATCCAGCCGCCACACTCAGAATGTTGTAGATGATAGTGATCCAGAAATGGATGAAGTCATTATGGCTGATGCTCCTCTCAATAGTAATAACGCTGGGGGTGGTTTAACGGATCCTCCCAATAACGATATTGGGGGTGGTTCAATGGCACCTCTTACAGGGGGTGATCTAACTCATTCTCCTCAACGTCATTTGAATGAAGACATAAACGATAACGGGAAAATAAAAGAGCTTGAAAACAAAGTCAACGCTTTGATGACGGCTCAAGAAGTGAAGAAGACGGGTATTCCATGTTCCTATCCAAGAGAATGGGATTCAATACCGTATCCGGCAAAGTTCAATCTGATTAACTTCACACCGTTTGATGGGAAGAGCTCGCTTATTCAGCACTTGATTTATTTCAAGTCTTATTTGGGCATGATCTCTGGAAAACGTCTCAAGCCAGGGAGCATCAATTGCTGGGATGATATGGAAAGTTTGTTCCTCAGCAATTTCTTCGATGATGATACCGAAGTGTCAATCGGAACCTTTTTAGATGAGAAGCAAAAAGACGGAGAGTCAGTCGACAATTTTGTCAAACGCTTCCGTAACAAAGCAATAAATTGCAGAGATCCTATTACAGAGGAGTTTATCCTGCAAACATGCCACAATAATCTCTCCATCGATGTCCTGGAAGCCCTAGGGGTCGTACCATCCAAAACTTGGAAGGATTTGAAAATACGCGGTTAACAAGCTGAACACTTTCTTAAAAGAAAGAAAGTTGAGAGAGGTCAACCGACGACATCCGCAATTCCTGTGAACGCGACTCTCGATCCGAGGTTCCAAAAGGAGTATTCTTTCGAAGATGATGAAGCTCCAGCCATCTTGAAATACCTCCTCGCCAATGACAAAATCGAGCTACCACCTATTAAAGATCAGGAGGGAGCTAAGAGGATTACGGATCCAAACTACTGTGCATACCACAGAAGGGTTCTTCATCCCACTAAGGTTTGTTTTGGACTCAAAAACAAAATCCAAGCCTTAATTGACTCCGGTGTCATAACGGCCAAACAAGCCAAATAAAAATGACCCCATACTCCATCGGATACACGAGTATAAACTGTTTTCCCTCACTCCAAAGAGTATACGAGTATAAACTGCTCCTCGATACTCCAATAGGTATATGAGTCTAAACTGTTTCCCACTCTTGACGGGAAGTTCCTGGAGAATTTTTACATATAATATTCTTAAGAATAACCCGGTCATGTAACTCGGTATGATGTTAGACCCAGTTTCGCGAAGAAAGCTGGGGGTGGATAGTTCATGTAACGGAAGTTCCCGAAAGAATGCTATAGGTAATTTTCTTAGGGATAACCCGATCATTACAAACAAAGTGATAAACACTACATCCCCACGGTGATTTCTGAATACTCTTTTGCTGAGATGAGATTCGATCACTTCATTGGATCAATCTTCTCTCACAAAATTCTCACTTGGTCAAACTTTTAAACAGTTAGGACCAAAACCAAAATCCCCTCTCGATTCCTTCCATGAACGAGAGGTCCACTCAAATTGAACGGTCAAACCTTTAAACAGTTAGGATCGTCTCAAACCCCTATTTGGTCAAACATTTAAACAGTTAGGACCAAAACCAAAATCCTCTCTCGATTCCTCCATGAACGAGAGGTCCACAAATTGAACGATCAAACCTTTAAACAGTTAGGATCGTCTCAAAACTCCCACTGGGTCAAACCTTACTACAGTTAGGACCACAACCAAAATCTCTTCTCGATTCATTCCATGAACGAGAGGTCCACTTTCAGTTGAATAATCAAACCTTATGACAGTTAGGATTATTCAAACCCGTCCAGATTCTTTAAGTGGGGATCCTACTTTGAGTTTCCTTTGCACTTAGGAGATAGAATATAAAATTCTTCCTCTTCGATTTTGGGTTTATCTCTACCAACAAACAAGAGACCAGGAGATAGAATATAAAATTCTTCCTCTCCGATTTCGGGTTCATCTCTACCAACAAACAAGAGACCAGGAGATAGAATATAAAATTCTTCCTCTCCATCATTGGGTTCATCTCTACCACCAAAAAAGAGATCATGATACTCCAATAGGTACACGAGTCTAAACTGTTTTCCTACATTCGACAGGCAGTTTCTAGAGAATATTAATCTGAATATTCTTAAGGATAACCTGACGAACTCTCAAGGGACATACAAGCATCAATCTGGAAATACTAGCCTCGATTCAAGATCTCAACAACGGTCAAGCCATAAACGCAGTACCGAAAGAGTATTAGCTATTCTACAAAGAACTGAATAGGCTAAAGGATGAAGAGATCAAGAGCCGAAGCCATTTTATGGATTCCTCTACACGATCTACTCAACCAAGTATTGAAGAGATCGTAAGTTAAATCTATCTTATCCAAAGTATCCCAGACTCCTCTATACAAGAATGAGTCTGGAATACTTTGGAGGGGGTATCTGTAGGCATCAAAAAATGCTAATAGATATCCAAATACAGCTCAAGAGGAGATCAAAAGAACACAAAAGACAGTGTTTACTGTCTCGCATAATAGATATCCAAATACAGCTCAAGAGGAGATCAAAAGAACACAAAAGACAGTGTTTACTGTCTCGCAGGCGAGACAGTGTTTACTGTGTCGCACGCGAGATAGCTTTCAAAAGTTCGAAACTGTTTTATAAACCGCCGACATGTGGCCACCAACTGTTCAAGAACGTGGGAAACGTCGTGGGCGAGAATCACATTGATAACTGCCAAAATAACAGAGTTGTAAACCGTGGGAAGGCAGTTACAAGAAAACTGCTGGGCGGTTGAGGATTTCCGAGACAGCATTTACTGTCTCGGAACCCGAGACAGTGTTTACTGTCTCGGAACCCGAGACAGTCTTTGCTGTCTCGATCGCCGAGATAACAAATACTATCTCGGAAGTGTTTATTTGTCCAGGGGTTATAAATACCACCCTATGATCATTTGTTTGGGGGGCTGATCATTTTGAGCACTTCGGAGCAGAGAGAGCAGAGTTCTTGAGCTTCCGGCAATCCCTTGAGATTCGAGCTTTGACTTGATTTCAAGAAGAACGACTATCTTACTTTGATAAGATATAGTTTCAAATTCTCACTTCAATAAACGAAGGAAGAATCATTAAACCCCTCACGATTCAATCAGAATCTGTGATTTGGTGGTCCACGAGTCAAAGCGCTCCCGGCACAGGCAAAGATCCCACGCAAGCAGCGATCCAAACAACGATCCTACGTTTGTTTCTCAAGAGTTGTAATTTTTCCTTTTGTTGTGTAAAAAGAGTCTTATAAAAAGGCTATCTCTTTTTTGAATTTATTGTAATCGACCGATGATATAATGAATTCCATGACAAAGTCAACTTTTGATGAAAACAGCAGTGAGCTTCTGTCATATGAGCATATTGTTGCACAGCTGATGGCTGGTATTACAAGAAAGGATACTGACAGAGCCGAGTTACTCAGTTCTTTAGACTCTCACCGTGAGGAAGTAGACAAGTTGAGGAAGGCCTTGAAGCATGCCGAAGAGTCTGTTGTTATCGTGGCAGAAGAGTTGGCCGGACTAGAGAAGTCTCGCGAACAGATGCTTGAGAGATTAGGGCCTACGCAGGAGAGATTGATGAAGCTGAAAAATAAAGCTGCGAAGATCTTGAGCAATTCTGAAGAATCCATCCAAGCTGACCTGCAAGCAGAACTTGAGCAGAGTTATACAGATAGGCTTTCTAAGTTAGAATCTTGTATTCTTAATCGCCGACTGACTTCGGGCTGATGAGCTTCTTTTTTCTTTGTATGCTCTGACTTAATCTATTGATAGAGACACAGTATTTGATTTTATTATGATATTTCTTTTTTTTTTCTTTTTTTTTTTTTGATTGTGAACTTAATTGACATAATGCTTACAGGATTTTTGGCAAACCCTCAGCCTTCAACGGATTTGATATGCCTTTACCGATTACCGTTTGAATCGGGCTAGCATGTGAATTTTAAACCCGTCTCACATGTAACGTTGTGCTAAGAGGATTACTTCTCTCAGACTTTATGCTATGATTTTGAATACATAGACTTCACCATTTCTTATGGGAAAAGGTACCCAGCAACACGTGTTAGGCGATGACTTATCTTTTCTTAGGTTTCAGGATAAAATTCTCAGACTTAAACTCTGGTATCTTTTTCAATCGGTAAAAGACTAAACCGGCAATGTGTGTTAGACATAGACTTTAGGATTTTTGGCAAACCCCCAGCCTTCAACGGGTTTGGTGTGCCTTTACCAATTACCGTTTGAATCGGGCTAGCATGCGGATTATTTTAGTCCGTTCTGCATGTAACATTGTGCTAAGAGAATTACTTCTCTTAGACTTAATGCTATGATTTTGAATACATAGACTTTACCATTTCTTATGGGGAAAGGTACCCAGCAACGCGTGTTAGGCGTTGACTCATCCCTACTTAGGATTCGGGATAAAAGTCCCTAGAATTATACTCTGGTGTCTTTTTCAATCGGTGAAAGACTAAACCGGTAACGCGTGTTAGGCGTAGGCTTATCTCTATTTAGGAGTTTGAGATAAAATTCCCCGTGCACAAAGTGCACGGATTGGAAGTTGGGAATTGTGTCTTTTCTCAGAGTAAAGACGGACTGGAAACATGGAAGAGGAAAAATTTTATATTCTATCTCCCAGTACCTGAAGAGAGAGAATTTTATATTCTATCTTCAGTAGGAAAGGAAAGTCAAGGTGGGATTGCCACCCCCAGAATCCGAAGAGATGAAACTAAGAGTGGGATCTCCACTCCGAGAATCGGAAAGATTCAAACGACCGTAACTTTTATAGGATTGGCCATTTGATCCAAAAAGAATCTCTCATTTATTGAGGAGAAAGCCCAATTTCGACCCTAACTTTTATAGGTTTGGTGGAAAAAGGAACAAAGGCAGATTTTCGTTTATCAAAAAGGAATGACTCGGTCTTAGTCCTAACTATTTATAAGCTTGACTAAGTGAGATTGGGAACAATCCTAACTTTCATAGGTTTGATTGTTCGAGTTGAAAGTGGACCTCTCGTTCATGGAAGGAATCGAGAGAGGAATTTGGCTTTGGCCCTAACTTTTATAGGTTTGACCTGAAAGCAAAGAGAGTGGAATACAGGTAGCAATGAAAATGCCAACTCGCATTATCACTCAAAGGAGGACTTTAATGCTAGGTGATTAGGACCTAACATGTTGAGTCTGAGAATTGCCAATAACTGGCGGATAGAAATTTTGGTGGATCCTCCGTCGATTAACTTGATCAGCGGATGGTTTGGTGAGGAAAGATTAACCTGTCAAAGGATTGAATCTCGTCTCACAAAAATAACTCATGAGAGTTAGAGAATTTGACAATAATAAGAAGAAACATTCCAACATTCAAAGTTCGAACGTGGATTTCTTATTCATCACTTCTACAGTGACTGGGTTATCCCTAAGAATACCACATGTAGTATTCTTCCGGGAACTTCCCGATACATTAGTTATCCTGAAGATACTAAGGATAGTATTTTTTCAGAAACTTGTCGTTTATCGGTATCATAAACCGGTCGCCGTCCTTAGTGACTAGGCGATATGCGCCACTCGAGTAGACTGTCTCTACTACGAATGGTCCCTCCCATTTGGGTTCAAATTTGTATTTCTTCTTGGAGTTAAGGATCATAGGTCACCTCTCAGCTAAAACTAAATCCCCTTCTTTGAAACTCCGTTGTCGAACCTTTTTGTCGAATGCTCGAGAGATTCTGGCTTGGTAGAATTCGATATGCTGTTGAACTTCTAAACGCTTCTCATCTAGCCTTTCAAGTTCTTCAAGGCGCTTCTGATGTTGCTCTTCGGTCGTCATTTGAGTCGCGAGGGCGATTCGAAGTGACGGGATTTGAATCTCCAATGGAAGAACGGCTTCACATCTGTATACCAGTGAATATGGGGTCGCTCCCGTTGGTATGCGCACCGTAGTACGGTAGGCCCATAGAGCCGCGCCAAGCTTGTCATCCCAGTCTCGTTTATTAGTTTTTATGAGTTTTGACAAAAGCTTTATGATAGTCTTATTGAAGGCTTTAGCCAATCCATTCGCTGTGGGATTGTAAGCTGTCGACGAGATATCTTGAATTTTAAACTTTTCGCAAAACCTGATGAATGCATTGCTGACGAATTGAGGACCGTTGTCATGTATGATTCGTCTTGGGACACTATGCCGGTAGATGATATGGTGTTTGATGAATGCAATGACATTGCTCGTTTTAACTTCCCTGAGCGGAACCGCTTCAACCCATTTGGAGAAGTAGTCGGTAATTGCTAGGATGAACCGGTCACCTTTGACTGACGGGGGATTTATAGGACCAACTATATCCATTCCCCAGGTCTCAAACGGCCATGACGTAACTGAAGGATGCAGATGCTCCAGAGGTTGGTGCATATAATTCACATGTATTTGACATGCATTACACTTTCGGGCATACGCCACTGCATCACTCATCATAAAAGACCAAAAGTATCTCATTCTTCTGATGCGGTCATAAAACTTGGGGCCGGGTTGGTGCGTGCCACACTCTCCTTCGTGTGCCTCTTTAAGGACTTCTTCAGCTTCTTTAGTCGATAAGCAACGTGCTAGCAATCCATCATACCCCCTGCGGTATAGCGTTCGATTCTTCGTATTATAGTAGAATCTCGGCGCTCTTCGTCGGATTGAATCTCTTTCTTTCACATCTTCTGGAAGGATTCCATGCAAGATGTAATCGATGATGGGGAAACGCCAATCTCGGGGCTCAAACTCGACTTGAGTTGAATGTGTTTCCTTAATATCTTCTTCTTCGCTATCTTCATCATAGATCGGCACTAAGAGTTGGTGAGTCCTTACTGTAACAAACTGTTCTATTTCAGGAGGCTGCGCCAGGGATACGGCTAATGCCGCTAACGCGTCTGC
Source organism: Asparagus officinalis (assembly GCF_001876935.1). Classification (NCBI taxonomy): domain Eukaryota; kingdom Viridiplantae; phylum Streptophyta; class Magnoliopsida; order Asparagales; family Asparagaceae; genus Asparagus; species Asparagus officinalis. The sequence goes on along the minus strand of NC_033798.1, from coordinate 65,638,925 downwards.
ATAGGTATTCTGCAACCGTGGAATATGTTCGATAAAGAATCCTTTGAATGATTCCGCCATCTCCACTGCCATCTTATGGTATGGTATTAAATCCTAACTTCGGACCTCGTACTCTCCCTGAACTTGTTTAACTATCAGTTGAGAATCACCGAAGGCTTCAAGATACTCAACCTCCAGTTCTTTGGCAAAACTGAGTCCTATGAGTAATGCATTATATTCGGCTATGTTATTTGAGCACGGTTCGGTCAACGAGTAAGCTCGAGGCATCACGTGTTTTCCTGGGGAAACTAAGACGACTCCAACTCCGGAAGAAATCTTAGAACCTCCAGGAGCACTCGCTACATTTGTTGCTCGTGAAGCGCCGTCGAAGTACAAACGCCATACTTGCTGGTGCGAAGTTACGTTGACTTCGTGGGTTTCATCGGGTAAGTCGTCATATATCTCGGTGGTATCCGTAGTTGGATTAGCTGCCAGGAGATCGCAGATGGCATGTCCTTTTACTGACTTCTGTTGTTTAAAATGTAAGTCGTATTGGGACAAGAGTAAGGCCCATTTTGCTAATCGCCAATTCATGAAGGCTGGTTGAGTCATGAATACTCGGACTGGATTAACTTTAGAGATGACATAAATGGTCTGCCCGACCAGATAATGCATCATGGGATATCGACATTCAGCTCCTATCATGGTTCGGCTTAAATAATATACCGCCTGCTCATGACCGTTATCATCATCTTGTGCAAGTAATGCACTTAATGAGTGGCTCGTCGCCTTGACATAAATCAAGAACGGTTTGCCTGATTTTGGTGCGACGAGTACGGGAGGTTTTGAGAGATATTCTTTAATACTCTCGAATGCCTTTTGACACGCGTCGTCCCATACGAATGACACACCTTTCTTTGTGAGCTTGGAGAATAGTTGGTATTTTCCTGAGAGGTTCGAGATGAACCGACGGATATAAGCTAACCGCCCTTGCAATCCTCTGAGCTCCTTGAGGTTTCTCGGAGGTTGCAATTCATTAATTGCATTTACTTTATCAGGGTCAATGTGAATACCTTTGGTGGTGATGACAAATCCCAAGAATTTACCACTGGACATTCCGAGGAAAGACTTGGTAGGATTCATTTTCAACTGATGGGTTCGCATCAAGTCGAACATGGTCTTCAAGTCTTTAATATGATCTTTCTTATCACGACTTTTCACGACCAAATCGTCCACGTAGCATTCGACAGTCTTTCGGAGATGCTCCTGAAAAATCTTCGACATGGTTCTCTGATACGTGGCACCTGCATTCTTTAAGCCGAAGGGCATGACCGTGTAGCAGAAAATGCCGAGGGGTATTCTAAATGCGGTATGCTTTTTATCATCTGGATGCATCTTTATTTGATTATAACCAGAGAAACCATCCATGAAAAACATCCTCTCGAACCCGCACGTATTGTCGATGATGACATCCGTGATGGGAAGGGGGAAAATCATCTTTTGGGCAGGCAGCGTTGAGGTCTCTAAAGTCGATACAAACCCTGATTTTTCCGTTCTTCTTAAGTACCGGGATAATATTGGCAAGCCACTCTGGATGTTGCTCTTCCCTAATGAAGCCCGAGTCAATAAGCTTTTTAACTTCGGCCTCGATTGCCTCCATCATCTGTGGACGAAACTGTCTTTGTTGTTGTTTAATAGGTTTGACATCCGGCTTAATATTAAGACGATGCACCGCTACATTCGGGTCGAGTCCTGGCATATCTTCATAATTCCAGGCGAACACGTCGATGTACTCCCTGATAAAAGAGATTAACTCTTCTTTCTCTTCTGGTGGGAGGTTGTCACTAATGAATATCGGCTTCGGATTTTCCTCGCTTCCCATATTCACTTGGACCACTTGATCCTCGGTAGGAGGTTCTCTTTGTTCAAACCTATCGCCGTACTGCATGTTTAGGTGATGAACCCAAGGATCTTCCCAAGTCGGCATCTGATCGTCTTCCTCTATTGTGGCAGGATCGACCGTAGCCATGTTTGACATCAACTTTTTGAACATTTCACCGATACTAGTGTCGGAATCCCAAGCTGAAGACTCAGAAGAATACCCGTTTTTAGCTTTGTTAGCAATTTGATCAATGACCTGCCAGCAACATTCATCATCGGATGAGGAGACATAACCTAAACCTCTTTTATGGTGATAATAATCATCGGGTTTTCCTTTTGGTACATAGGCCATTCGAGGCGAAACTCGCGGACCTCGACCAAAGCAAAGACCTTCTCCGAGTGTGAAGTCATATCCATACTTCTCCATTAGATCGCGCGCTTTTGTGTTATACCTGAATAGGTGAGGAGCAGGTTTATCATCATCATCTTCCTCTTCCAAGAAGTGGTCGAGTATCGGAGATTCTCTTCCTTTACCATAGACGACTTCCTTTCCACCCCCTGTCCCTGCGGGGATGACAAGTGTCATTCCGCATGGATCTTGTACCTACTTTTTCATCATGCAAAATGATTGAAGTGGCATATACAAGTCAGGGTTGTCATACAATTCTTTGGTGATATTATCAAGACACATCGAGTACTCTAAATCATCGTTTATTGATAGTTCTTCAGCAAGCTGCCAATTACAACTACTTTCCGATGATTCTTCATCGTCAAGATTGATTACAATGGGTACAATGTCATTAAGTACAAAACCACCATCATAATCAAACCCAGCTTCGGTATCAGCTTCATCTCCGCTGTCCGTTCCTTGGGCCGATGGTTCAGTATCGGATTCGGCGCCGTATAGAAGGGAATCGGTGAAATAGTTCTCCAATCCCTTAAACAGTTGCTTATCCGCGACCACCGTCTTGACCTCATTATTTGTGTCCACATACTTAAGGCACTGATGAAGAGTTGACGGGACTATAAGATTACCGTGGATCCAAGGTCGACCCAACAGTAAGTTATAGGATGTTTCTGCGTCAATCACGTAACAAGTGACTTCTGACTTTAAATCCCCGATCTGGCATTTTACCCGAATCTTCCCTAAGGGTTTGGACCCGCTGGTGTTGAATCCGTAGATTGTGGTGCCTGTGGATGCTAGCTTGCTAGCTGGTATTCCGAGATTATGCATCAATCGGAATAGCATGATACTCACAACGGAACCTGGATCAACTTAGATCCGGTTGACAACACTGGAGCCAATGTACCCTGTGAAGTACAAGGGCCGATCATGTTTCGAGTTCTTTGTCTACATGTCTTCTTTGGTGAAGGAAATGCAGGGGAAATGGTGCGCCGTGAGATTGCAGTGTTGAACTGACGGCTCCGGTTCTTCAGAAGACGGCTTGATTCGAGTTAAGAAAGCTTCAGAGTTGCTCAAGGCTTCCTGCAACGCTTTCCTTGTGTCCTTTGAAAGACGCAATAATTCGTATAGGGTTATCCTAGCTGGTATATTAGCTAACTGCGCCATGATGTCAAAATGGGGCTGAGAGCTTGAATTTCTCGGTTTGTCTTTCCCAATCGGATGATTGAATCAAGACTGCCTCGGGTTTTGGACTTCCTGATGTAGAGGCTCTTTCCCTTTCTCCTTTTGCTGGACTTTCTCCGTAGCTACAGGTGTTGGGGGAGTTGCGACAATTCCCAGTTCTGCTAATGTCTTGGAGGGAACGGTTTTGGTTACCCCCTGCTTAGCCAGTTGCTCAGAAACATCCGGATATTTGTAGTGATATTCATTCCCGCTCCGGGTTACAAAGGCCTCCTGTTCATCTTCAGAAAGCGGGAAGGCTGGAATTTCATCGTCGTCTTCTCCTGGAATAGCAAAAGCTCCATAACAAGACTTACCTTTTCCTTTTGACCTTTTCTTGGAAGAGGCTCCAGTCCATTGTTCATCTCCAATCAAATCTGGATGAACCCAAAGAATCTCACCATTCGGGGCTGTGTGTGGTACAAGTCCTTTTTGGCGCTGTTTGTGAGGATCATCGTTCATGGTCTTCACTGCTGCGTTTATTAACGGCTCATACTAGAACCAGTTCAAGGGAACAGAACCGAAGCTAATCGATACTGCATTTGCACCCACCTTCTTCTCCTTAGGTTGCTTCATAGTAATGACCCCGACGTCGATTAGGGCTTGGATCTTATCTTTAAGGGCATAGCACGCCTTGGTAGGATGGTGCACCGCTCTATGAAATGCGTAGTATTTTGGATCGCTAATTCTTTTAGCATCTTCTTGATCCTGGACCGGAGGCAATTTGATTTTGTTGTTCTCTATAAGGTATTTGAAAATACCGAGAACTTCATCCTCTTTGAACGAATAGACCTTTGGGAATTTCAGCTCCGAGGCCTTTTGCTTCTGGGGTTGTTGTTGCCACCTTGACTGTTGAGGCGCCTTCTGCTGCTACTGTTGTGGTTGTGCTTGTACTTCGAACGTTTGGTTCGCGTCCACCGTATTCGCCTGTGCTTTTCCTTTACCTTTAGGGGCAAAGTTCTGTTGTGGAGCGTTATTTGCCGTCTGACCTCTTTCTGCCTTCTTCCTTTTAAGGAATCGCTCGGCTCGTTGTCCTCGCACTTTTAAGTCCTTCCAGGTCTTTGGTGGTGCCATTCCCATAGCTTCGAGGATGTCCAATGAAAGATTATTGTGACAAGTCTCAAGGATGAAGTCTTCATTGACCGGATCCCTGCAATTCATCGCTTTGTTCCGGAATCTCTTCACGAAGTTTTCGACCGTCTCACCATTTTTCTGCTTCTCGTCAAATAGTGTGCCGATTGAAATCTCGGTGTCGTCGTCGAAGAAGTTTGTCAGAAACATGTCCTCCATGTCATCCCAACTGCTGATACTCCCCGGCTTGAGGCGACGATACCAATCGAAGACTGCTTCGCGAAGAGTGCCAACGAATGACCGCACCATTAAGGGTTTATTCCCGGAGATTATCCCTAAATGGGACTTAAAGTATATCAAGTGTTGGGTTGGGGAACCCTTCCCATCAAATGGCATAAAATTGATCAAGTTGAATTTCGCCGGGTATGGAATTGATTCTCATTCCCTTGGATATGGACATGGTATCCCAGACCTTTTCACTTCTTGAGCACTCATCAATGCTTTAATCTTGCTCTCCAAGTCCCTCATTTTCTCATCTTCACTCGTATCGGTCTTCGAGTGATTTTGGGGAGAAGTAACGTGATCTTCCTTCGCATTATTATCATCCGAGGAGCCACCCCCGTTATTGTTGTTGACGGGAGGGGTGTTCATGTTGACATTATCCTCTTCCCGTTCATTATCATCTTGATTCGGATTATTGCGACGACTAGACTCCCCTTGGTGAGTTGTTAGCGCCGCGATTTGTTGGTCATGCATTTCTCTCATCTGCTGCATGGCCATCTCTATTTCAAACTTGAAATTTTCCTTCTGCTTAGTCAGAGCATCTTCGAGCAACTTACCCACCTGTTCGGTGCTAATCATAAGCGACTCGTAGGGTTGTCCTGCACTCGATGCGGTGTCATCGGAAGCCATTGCTGAGCATGCATCCAAGTCGGCATCCGAGCAAACCTCCAAAGTTTCATCTTCTGAAGGAAGTCCCTTCTGTATTCTTTGGTAGTTCTTTCGTCTACTGGTCCCTGATCGCAATCGAGTCATACGTTGGGATACCTCGGTGAACTGATCCGGACTAAAGCGTCACGTCGATTTACCTCTCCCAGTCATATTAACTGACACTTCTAGAAATTCATCATCTTGGCGAACAGGTTTCCTCCTACGGAAACGCCTTGACTTGGTCTCGGACATTCTGGTAGAAATTCTTTCGAACACCGAAACTCTCCTTGGGGTTTTAGAACAGCAGCATTCTGATAATACCGCCTTGATTATGTTGGCACACGGACAACGAGAATCCGTGTCTTGAATGTTTCTCTTTCGAGACTTATCTGTACCCCCGGCCCTATAGTACAACTCATCAGTTTGGTAACTGGAGCAACCCATAGAGTATTGGCACGACTTCCCAGGTATAACACTATCGTCATCAGACGAATATGTTTCCCTCTAGGGATATGACGCTTTATTGGCGTCTTCAAAAGTTGCTCGTCCAAGTTTACGCTTTTGCAAGCGTGAAAGCCTAACGGGCTCTTGAACTTCAACCCGCAATCCAATGCGGTCGGTAACAGGGGCTTTCCCTTCGTTATCTTTCTTAGGGGGATTGGTACGACCCCCAGTCTGGTTTGTTGCTTGGGGACCTTTCAATGGTCCCAATCGCTCCTTGACAGGTGCTTTACCTCGATCTTCTGGTAAAGGACCGAGGCGACCTTTCAAAGGAACTCTGGATCTTGCGGGATCCACGTTCTTACCTGGCTCCGTAGGAGGTGCGGGGGCAGGGGAAACAGGATCTGGATTTGAAGTAGGCTGGACGGTAACTCCGTCCACTTTTGTCTTAGGTGCTGGTTTTGTCTTTGGCACCCAAACCTGCTTATGTCTAGGCGGCTTTTTGACCGTCTCTTCTTTCTGCATCTCTTCCGCTTTCTATAGAAGGACTCGGGCATGCGCGAGCAATGCGCGTCGTTTCTTGATTCGCTCCTCGAGAGTGGAGCGATTCTTCTTGACGCAGACCCATTCGTTTGCCTCCGCCTTAGAGGAGAGACTGGCGGTTCGCCGTTGCTGTTCTTGGCGCTGCCTTGATTTCAGGTCCTCAGTATAGCGGACTCCATCCATCGACTCCGCAGCCTTGGCCAATTGTCGAGCAAGGCGTTGACGACATCTTTGGTGCGCCCTCTTTGATAAAGCTGGAGCACTTCAACAGCTACCTTCACGGCGGAGGGGAGGTCTGGATCTGCAGCTTTGACCTCTTTGGATGCTGTAGGGACGCCACGGGGCACGGGTGCAGCAGCGGCGAGGGGATCTTGGGTCTTCAATCCTGAGGTCCCGCGAGCGTTCTTGGAAGAGGAGGTCTTCCTGCGCCTGTTTGGAGAGGCGGATCTGGAGGAGGAGGAAGAGAGGTACTCTTTAAACTTTTGTTGATCGAATTCGTATTCGATCTCTTCATTCACCCGGATCTTGAATGTCGGTTGCGTCACTTGTTGATCGAATTCGTATTCGATCTCTTCATTCACCCGGATCTTGAATGTCGGTTGCGTCACGACAGCTTCGGCAGCGAGGCTGTTGGCTCCCACTGTGGTCGCCAGTTTGTTTTCGGTAAAAGTTGCCTTCGTTGTTGAATTCATTATAATCTGGATTGCTTACAAAGAATTCAAAATATTCAATAAAAAAGAATAACAAAAATTAAAGATTACAACTTTTCAAAAATAACGCAAGATCCGTTCGTCGTTTCTTGCTTGCGTGTTTCTTTAGCCGGTGACGGGGACGTAGATATCCGTGGACTACCTGGCAATCAGATCAGGTCCAGAACTTCGTCGATCCGCGAAAGAATCTAGAAGCAGAAGCGCTTATCTCGACAACAGCGAGATAATTGCTCTTCTTAGAATTACCACAACGGGATAATACTAAGGATCGGATGCGGGTGATGCAGATCTGATGACTCTCGATCTCTTGCGTTGAAGAACTCGATCACTCTTCAATTCGGTAGGGCTTCGCCAATTCTCTAAAACTTCAGATCTGAAAAGGTGAGGATCCGGGGCTGTATTTATAGGCTCCAGGAGGTTTCGGGCGGTTAAAACCGCATAACGGACTTTTTCTACGTTGGAAACACTTCAGGGTGTCTCAACCTGAGCCAAGACACCCTAGGGTGTCTCGGCTTTGGCCGAGACACCCAAGGGTGTCTCGGCCATCAGCCGGACACCTTAGGGTGTCTCGTTGGTCGCAGACACACCGTAGTGCCTATTTGTCTGTTTCACTGTAGATTCTTCGTCTGAACTCGGATTTGAGTGGTTCGAAATGCGTTGGAAAGCGACGAGGATTTCTATCAGCTCCGATGGTTGATCATCTTCGTTATTCCGAAATTCTGTTAGTTCACGTAGTTCGTCGATTCACTTTAAGCGTTCACCGACAATCAACGAACTCCTGTGAACCGGATAGTGACGTTCATCGTCGTTCCTTAACACTGAGCTGTTCGTGGAGACCTATAGGCAATTTCGATGCCTACAACTACCAAGTTGCTTGAAGCAACTTGGTACCAAGTTTCTCCCATCTTTCTCTCTGCTTCTCTCTCTCTCTATATATATATATATATATATATATATATATATATATATTATATATATATATATATAATATATATATATATAATCCTAGATTCAAGAGTGGGTTACAATATGATCATTCATTGAAAGGTAGAAAAAAGTAACAACAATATTATTTTATTATTGAACGTGCATGGCGTGCGTCATATATATCACTACAGTTTCTCTCTTTTGATTGGAAAGTTCTCTTTCAGTTGACAGCAAGACTACATGTCCCTCTGAGGAGTGACCTATAGATTCAACTTTATTTATTTTTTGAATGGGAACGTATAAAGAATCACCCACGTTTGGGATTTTGATGAAATCGTTTCTCTTTTGTATCTTATTAGTACAGTACACGTGCTTTTGAACTAGTATATATTTATTTTATTTTATGTTTTACAATTTTTTTGTTGGCTGTAAAATGATGATAAAATCATGTATAAAGTTTGAATGATTAACTATTATAGTTTGGATAATTATTATAATTTATTCATAATTTATTCAAATAATTATCATATATTAAATAATTTCTTCTCTTTTAAATATAATAATATTATACTTGGCATACTTATAATATTATTAGTAACTATATTTTAATTTAATAATTAGTTTATTATACTATCAGTGTATAATTTACGAAATCACATAATTATTAAATTATAGTAAAATATATTAATTTAAAAAATACTATTAAAATTATTATACTATTAAATAATATTAAAATTATAATAAATACAAATTATTTTTTATACTATTATCATACTTTTAAAAGACTAATAAGATGAAAGGTAATATGTAGTCCTCCACAAGAGATGAAACCGAAAGGTACAAGGCATAAACCTAATGAATTTTTCTTATTTTTAATTTTTTCTAGATTTTTAAATATTATGTGAAGATAAATTTTAAATTTTCTATGGAAACAACATACTTAAATAATAAAATAATAATGTGACAAAATGTTTCAAAAAAGTGAGGAAATGCATAATTAATAAGAGGTTATATATAATTAGTGAATGATTAATTACAACTAACGACATATATTTGAGATTTTTCAAACCTAAAATGGTAAAAATAGAAATCAAAAGTTTTGACAAGGCAATCCTCTTTTGTATGTAGTATAGATTGTATGTATTAATTTGTATTGATGCATTAAATTGTTGGGCTATTGTCACGAACGGAAAGAATTTGGATACTCTTTCCGGATTTGGATCCTCGCCAATAAATAAATAATAGAAAATTTGTTACTTTTAATTCCAATCATTTATTGTCTAATAATAATTGTGATACATTATAAATCTAATACTCGATCGCTATATTATTATGTATTGCACTCAGTCATAATTTACACTTCAAAAAAATCATATCCACCTACTAGATAACCAATGGTTATGATTAAATAGTTCCTCTACTAATTTTTTGATAGTGGAAAGGATCAAAAATAGTAATGGAGAGACTATTGTTAATTTTTATCATAGCCAGCGTATAATTTTCTTTAGGGTTTTTTTCCATTCATGATTATGAACTAGTTTTATGCCCGTGCGATGCACGGATTTGTTTAATATACAAAAATTGATATAGCAAACAAATACAAATAGTTCAAACGAAGCGTTCAAACAGTTTACGAAGCATCTTGTTTGGAAAATTGAAAAGGCAGGGAGAGTTAGTTCAAGTTCAAACAGTTTACGAAGCATCTTGTTTGGAAAATTGAAAAGGCAGGGAGAGTTAGTTCAAATCTCAAGGAGAACTTTTTATTTTTTATTTGCAGGGAGAGTTAGTTCAAATCTCAAGGAGAACTTTTTATTTTTTATTTTTTATTTCAAATTTAATATGGTGAACTTTTGTAGAAACTTGACAAGTGGCACTTGCAAGAAGATAGCAATTGATATGTTTGCCAAGTGTTTTTTAAAATGGTATGAGCTATTTTTGCCAAGTGGCATTTTTGCCAAGTGGCGAATTGAAAGGTAACAACTTTTAGTAATAGTATATAGATATTAAAAAGAAAATAAAGAATAAAGGAGACGTACCTGACTAATTAGAAACCAACACAAATAAAACAAAAGGCTGCAGGACCTGCAGATAGAAATTAATAGGAGACTAGTAAGATAAGAATTTTTGGAAAAAAAATCATTCTAGTAGTTGCACAGACATTCATCAATTTTAGGTTATGAACTTTAGTAGGTCAATGCACTAAATGAGGACATAGAGTGAAGAGAATTTATTCCTCCCTATTTTATGTATAAATCCCTATATGTTGATGTAGACTTTGCGCGAGCTACTACTCCTAAAAGAAGACAAAAACAACAGGAGCAATCACAACTTCCTCTTGCTCAAATAAAGTTCAAGAAACTCCATACTTTACTGGGCCTGATTGGTTCTTTTTGTAAAACACCTAGATGTTGGTTTATCTAGAAAACTAACGACCCAACTAGGACATTATATCTACAGTAAATACCCACAAAAATCAGCCGTTTTGAAGGTAATTGGACAGAGCTTGTCAACTAGGACTTTAGTGGTTGCATCACCATCCTACTTGCCCAAACAAACAAGGTAATTGCCTCGGAAGCTTGATGCAGTCTGACAGCTACAGTGACTTTCAAGCGAAAAATGACCAAGGGGCCGTTTGGTTCCTGTTTTTTGAGTGGTAAAAGTGGGGAAAGCTGTCAAAAATGTCAGCTTTTTGGCAGCTTTCCCCCAAAATCACCTCTTAAAAAGTTGATTTTGGGGGAAAGCTGTCAAAAAGCTGACATTTTTGACAGCTTTCTCCTTTTTCACCACACAAAAAAACATATCCAAATAGCCCCCAACCGTATCAAATCTTGTTTCTAAAGGTCACCACAGCCAGCTAAGAGGGTTGATACGTAAGAATAGACTTCCATTCATAGAGCATCATGCCATGGAGAGAGAACTTTTAATCCTCAACCTTATGATCTCTTTATACGGTTATACCCCCCCAAAAGTATCAAACAATTATACCAAGACCCAGAACAGCTAGCTCATATTTATTTTACTTATCCGAACGTTCACTTTTTCGTTGATCTCTACGTCTATCTACCCAAGTCCGTGTCCCTTTTGGTGGAACTCTCCAGGGGGTCAAAATAAGTCGACGGCCGTCATCGTGTAAAAACGCGTGGAAAGGGTAAATTTCACAAAACCCCTTTAGGATAATCCCTTTAAGTTTTCCGTATAACCCCTTGGAACTTTTTCTATTGAACCACGCTCTATGGAATTTATTCACTTTAGTTTACCGAAGTAGGTTTCACATGTCAACCACGTGACTGAAAAGGAAGAAGACTACTTTTAGCACTCAAAATAATCACCAATGGGCTTAGGGGGGTAGAACAAATTCAAGGGGGCTTATGTGAAAACCACTCAAAGTTATGGCCATGTACCTAAGTTATCTCAGAACAACCAAATTTGAAGGGGGTTTTGTGAAAAGTGCTCCGTAAGAATTACCGGCATCCTCCAATGCATAACGGGATATGCACTATAAATAAGTAATCAGTATAAATCTCAAATGAAAAGCCAATACTAGAAAAAAGATACTTGATAATTGATGTGAAAGAGTAGTCGACCATCTGGTCCCGAAAAACAAATAAACTCCCTTTTATCTTTTTACCCCGTCTCCTCCTATTTACTTCTCTCTTTTATCTAGTTTATCACACTTCCTTTAAAAGTATAAATTCGAAAAAAAATCTTTCTATGATCAATATTATCCTTAGTTTTTTTTAAATATTATATTGTTATTATAATCTATTTGAGTTAGTAACTAAATGATTTTTTCTATTCGTAATGAGAGTTAACGTGTTATTGAATAAAAGAGGCGTTTCATATAATTCAAATCTTTTACTTATTTCAGTTCGTAAAGAAATCTAAAAAACATATGCTAGTCAGCACCTAAAAGTTTATGGACTTTGTAAAAAATATTCTCCAAATTTTCTAAATTGCAAAAACACCCCTATAAATTCAAAATTTTATTAAAACATCTTCAAAATTATAAATTTTACTTATTTCAATTCAGTGAGAAGTGTAAAAAACATATGCTAGCTAGAAACTAAAAGTTTTTTTATTTTGAAGAAAATATCTTGTAAATTTTAAAAATTACAAAAATACCCCTAAAATTCAAAATTTATAAAAAAAAAGTTAAAAATTTCAAACCATGAACACACTAAAAACCTACAAATAACACAAACCACCCTAAAAAATTTATGAAATTTGTAATACACACTGAACTTTTTACAAATTACAAAATAAAACCCTCAAAATTGTTCAATTTACAAAAATCCTAATAATTTCCAACCTATTTACTTCTCTCTCTTCTATCTAGCTTATTATAGTAATAAATCTCCCGGACATCTTGCCCTGTTTCACAAAATTATTACGTAAATAAATAAAAATTGTTGTCGATCGATTTCTATTAATCTATTTTGGAAGATTAATTAGAATCCAGTACCCATGTTCTCTATATATTTGCAGGACTACTTACATTACGGCACCAGGAGAGTCCACGAATCTTCTCTGTGAAAAAGGAGTATATGTCATAGGCCTCAATAGGCACATATGCATTGCTTGACCGAGCAGCCAACAGTGATGGTGAGCTCTGCTGTCTTGCTTGTTGCCTGCATATGAAGACGGGCGGTTCTGAACCTTACAATGAACAAACTGGGGGGGTAAAGTAGGAATTTCACCCCCACGCCCCACCTAGTGGCCTGAGAGCCGGTTCTGATAGGGCACGCAGTGCTACCAGCCCATGGAAAATGCTAATTTGAGTTACGAAAGTGAAAATAAGGGAACTAAAAGAGTATGCCTGTGACAAACAATTTTTTTTTGATATATACACTTCGACATCTGCTCTGCTAATGAGACATATACTATAATCTTCAAGTTCTTGGAGTTACCAATACAACCACAACAAATAAACACTGGCTATGTTGAATTGGAGAGGATACAGAAACTAACAATGATTTGGTAAGAACATCAATTTTCTTCCAATGCTGCTTTGGCTGTTCTGTTCCTATTTGGATAGGTTACGAATTCGGTACTAGCAAGACGAACAAATTTAATGTTTGATGGGGATCATAGAACTCTTAGCTGAAGATCAGGATATCCAACTCTGCCTTTGTACTTGTCAAAGAGATCTTGCAGTGCCATAACAAATTGTGCATGGACTTCATTGATCTGATCAAATCAGGAAGAACCACATATTAAGATACAAATCAGATGGATAGATGTAGGTGCTTCAGCTTTATAGTATTATTATTATTATTAGATTTCCTGTTAAATGCATGTGGTACCACGAAAAGACTCAGCTAAGCAACTCGACCATTAGGTCCGTGGTTCAAAACTCCAAGAATGGAAGCATCAGGGAAAACTTGACTATCTGTAATGTCTCCTCAAACCTGAGACTCGACCCGATTCTAGAGTACATCCTACAAAACTGTTGAATTATGCATAATTTTCTCCTCTGTGAATTTTAAAAATTAAAGGATGTTGGTTATATTCTAACCTTTATTTAAGTGAATAAGTTGGTTCCTTGTTTGCTCAATGATACAAGAAAAACTTGATATTATCCCTTTTATTGTCTTCGTTATGATTACAATTAAAAGAAGTCATAGATACCCCCACTTAAGCTGCAATGTTCCCCTCAATCTAAATTTTCAATTTTGACATCATGTAGGACAATCGAGTATGCATCACAAGTCCACACAGCAGCATAAGCATAATATCACTAACTATATGGAACAATATTCACCAGAGACAAACTTTCAGTGTGTGTTATTGCAGAGGTAACATGGTATAATGATTTCAGACCAACTAGAAAGGTTTAAATTTTCAAAAACATTTTGCTAAACAAACAAAAATAACGCAGAGGTTATGTACCTCATCCATTGTGGGCAGAGGATTTTTCTTGAGCTCAATAGGTCTTCCAATCACAACGTGCATCGGTTGTCGAAAACCCATATCTTAAATCGAGCAATTCAATTATACGAAAAAATGGGGGGTGGGGGGAGGGGGGGAGAAAGAAAAGGAAAAACAATATGCAACACTAAATGAAACAATATGCAACAAAAAATGATAAAAAAAAAAGAACAGAACCAGGTTTCATCAATATACCCATATCTTCCCCAAAAGATTATAGGTGTGAACTTGAGTGATCTAGCAATCTGAAAAAATAATTTTCCACCAGGCTTCCACCACTTGTAAACACAACTCTGCAGGACAACCATAGGAAGATATAAATGAAGCAGTATATCCAGTATTATCCCTGATTTGAGAGTGCAATGGTAGCCATTAATTTATTTCTCTCTGAGAAGATTAATTGAAGAGGCGTAACTTTATGAACCATGAACCAAAGAAGATTTGCAATAGTATTAACTGTATTTGTTTTCCCCCCTTTTCTTTTTCTTTTTCTTTTTCTTTTCTTATTTTTTCCTTTTTATCTATGGTGTTTCCAGATATGGTCACTTAGATCTTTAATATTTGTTAAGTTAGTCCTTCAAATCATTGAAATTGCTATGTAGTCCCCCAATTCATAAACATTAGTCTAAAGTAGTCCCTTTGTTGGTTTTTCCATCCAACTCTGGGTGGGTTAGTGATTAACCCAACATGATAGGTTACCATTTCATGTCAACCCTCCCTCCCTCTCAAAATGGGGTTAGGGGAACTATCTCTTACGAAAAAAGTTGACTGTTGTAGGGGATAAGAAGAGGGTTTCAGTTTGGATTACAAACAGGTTAGGGTTAAGTTATTTACATAAGAGGACTAAACAGCAATTATATATTTGGAGGACTAATTTGAAATATGAAAGATTTTAAGGGACCGATATCAGAAAAACCAAACATACAAACATAATACATCACCTGACCAAAGCAAAAGGCTGGAACAAGAGGTGCCCCCATCTCTATGGCTATCCGTATAAAGCCCTTTCTTGATTTGAGGAATGCAACCTAAGCGCAAACAAAACCCACAAATTTCAGAACTTAAAGTGTTTGCAGATGGAGAAATAAGTGTCTTCTGTTGCAGTGTCACTTTAGCATATACTAAGGCTCGAACAAGAAGAATCTTCAGAAAGCTAGTAAAGCCAGAATACAAGGTGTCGACAAACCAACCCCCATTTACTCATCTATGTGTCTGTGTATTTAAATATGTATACGACTTTATATTTTTACGCCCAATGTTAAATTTTATTACTTCTGCATGAGTTTCCTCATATATAATCTATATTAGAATGCTCACAATTCCTTTGCAGATATTCAAAGATATCTATATCCATTTCTGAGAAATTTCTTGAGAAAGAATAATTGTGTCCTATAAGTTCCCCAAACATCTTGTAGCCATGCTAAGTAATTAAAATTTCCCACTTCACTCAGGAGAGTAGATGTAAGTTATTTGCTCATGTCGCCCCTCTGATGCATAAGTCTCTTGTAATGGTGGTTAGTTTGGCATGTTTCGCTGTGATTAGGTTAAAGACCGATAATAATGCTTCCCAATCCAATTTCACTCTACCAGCCATCTTTGAATGTGTGCTCTCACAATATCAAGTTTATGAAGAAACTATGATTGTCTGATTTGCACAGCTGCGGTTCTTGCCTTTATTGTTTTGCTGGCGTTCTTCATGTGTCCTATATCAACTTAGCATGCTCTGATCTCCTTCAAGATTACACCTTGAGGGAGTCATATCCAGGCTTCTTTGTGACTATGACCTCAGGTTAGTTTTTTCACCTCTTAATGGTGCTTCTCACCCAAGAGATCACTCGGAAATTCCCAATTTATGTGGGACCTAGTATATTAGGGTCATCAGCGATTGACCAACCATAAAAAACTCTTGGGGTCTAAATATTGTACTTAAGTGAAGCCACATTCTCAGACCCAGTGTCAATAGTTTCTCCACAGTATTAACATTGTGGCAAACATAAGAAAATCCCATCCAGAGTAGAATTTCAAACATTTTATTTTTCTAGCTTACGAGGTGACATTAAGTTGCCATTCGGATATTCTATTAGTTATGAGTTTATTGCTAAACATTTTTTTAGGTGTAAATTGGAATAGAGCAAATTTAGTCGTGTTTAAGATGGTAACAGTGTATCCATTCTATACAAGAGAATAGCCAGCAAAACATCATGCGAAAGAACATCATATCTATACATGATGTTTTTGTCACCTTACCAGACGAAAAATATGCAAAAGAACCTCATAAATAATTCTAAAATTACTTCACTCCCTATTGACTATTAGACCCATAAATTAAATACGAGTTTTTATCGAAGATAAAGGTGCAACCTTTAGGGTTTACTGCGAAAACCTTTCAGCGAAGAACAAACAAAAGCAAAACAAACTAGCATGTAGTCACAAAACGATGAGATTTTTGTGGTTCCAAAAAGTGCTTACATCCACAGGAGGGGAGGAGAGTTCGTTTAACTTTATCAAAGAATATTACAAGATCACACAAACCCTCTCTTGCAAATCCTCGCAGGACATTGATTTTTCTTCTTCTCTCTACCTTAGCCTCTCTCAAAAACATAAATGTGACGGCATTTCTTTTAGCATGAAACCCATATCTCAGAAAACACCCTTCAAATAGGGTAGAACTCACGGGCGTAACAAAGACTTCGAAAGCCAATCAGAATAGGACAAACTATACAGGCATTCACCCAAGTAGTCCGACTGGTAGTCGGACTATCGAACCTCACTGATGATGGACTGACCTGTCCAATTGTCGTGGGTTCACTAGCAATGGATCGGCCAGTCCGGCCACCAGAACTTTCGGATCGGTTGATCCGACCGCTCTCCCACACTATCGCTGGCAGCTTTTGTTTCCGCCAATGCTTCCACTCAATTACAAAGCCACTTCAACAATCTCCACCACCATAAGTACCTGTATACCTTCACAATCTCCACTTCAAGCTGTGTACCTTCCTGAAATCCATGAGTATCTACATATCCGTCACGTTCTGCACTTGAAGTCTCATACTATCGTGATCACCCGAGTCCGCGTGCTGCTCTTACGAGTGAGTACCTAAATGAAGTCTAAGAATGTCTTGAACTTGTTCGTAGAGACAGGATTCATCATGATGTCCACTAGATCTTCCATTACATCAATTTTCACCATCTTGGTATATTTCCTTGCCTCCCATTTCCTGATTTTGCGATACATTATCTCAATGTGCTTCGACTTTCGACAAAACCCTTGATCCTTCAGTAAGTGCACTGTGCATGATGTTTTGCCTATCACAAAGTAACTCCATGATAACATGCTTGAACCAAAAATCCAAACCACTCCCTTCAATTATAAGGCCTCCTTAGATGCTTTAACGGACACCATGTATTCCGCTTCCGTCGTTGAAAGTGCAATATGTATCTATAGCTGTGACTTTTAACTACCTGACCCATCTCCAACTATGAATACAAAGCCCATAGTCAACTTCTGATGATTGAGTCACCTACATAGAAATCCAAAACACTCCCTTCAACCATAGGGCCTCCTTAGATGCTTTATCAGTCGCCATCTATTCTGCTTTCGTCGTTGAAAGTGCAATAGGTGCCTATAGTTATGACTTCTAACTAGCTGACCCATCTCCAACTATGAATACAAAGCATATAGTCAACTTCTGATGATTGAGGTCACCTACATAGTCTGAATCTAAGGAAACCTTCAACTCATAGCTTCCCTTACACCTTCTGGAGTAATAGCCCATGCAATGTTATACCTTTTGGATACTGTAGTGTGCACTTCACCACCTTCTAATGAAGCTTGTCTAGATTCGACATATATCTACTCACGAAATTAACCGCATATATTGAGTCTAGCCTTATGCACACTATAACTTAGATGAGTGATCCTACTATGATTGCATATGGCACCCGGGTCATCTGTTCCTTTTCCTCATCTATATTTGGGCACATCTGTGAAGACAATCTAAATTGACCTGCAATAGGGATGCTCACCTGTTTCGCCTTCTCTCTATTGAATCGTTTATTCACCTTTCAACATATCTCCATTATGATAACCATAGTTTTCATGTCTCAGTAGATCTCCATTTTGATGATCTTCTTGGCTTTGCCGAAGTCTTTCTTGTTGAACTCCTTGCTCACTGAGTCTTCAACTTTCGTATCTCTTGCTTACTCCTTGCCGCAATCAACATGTCGTCCACATTTAACACCAAATATATAAATTCTACCTCACCATATTGTATAAAGAATATACAGCTACCACACTCACACCTGGTGTATTCTGTCACTATCATGGACGAATCAAACCGCTAGTATCACTATCTCAGAGACTACTTCAACCTGTAGAGTGACTTCTTAAAAACACACATAGTCCTCTTTTTCTTCCTCTATAAATCCTTCAGGCTTTCATGTAGATGACCTCAAATTCTCCATGTAAAAATATTGTTTTCACATCAAGCTACTCCAACTCTATCTTATGCTATGCTATCGTCACCAACACCCTAATTGACGTATATTTGATCACCAGAGAAAACATCTCATTGTAGTCAATCTCCTTCTTCTGACCATATCCTTTTGCCATGAGGTGAACCTTGTACTTCTCATTCTCTTTCCTTTAGAACACGCACTTGCATCCCATAGCTTGCCTTTTCATCAATAGCTTGACTAGATCGCACGTCCATTCTTTGAACTAACTCCATCTCCTCTATCATGACAATCAACCACCGTGCTTCTTTATAAGTGCCCAAATCATCGCTCTTCACAGAGAAAATGCTATCTAACCATCTTCAAAACCATACCTGACCAATGCTTTGTGGATCCCTCTACGTTAGCCCTGTGCTATAGAATGCTCCTGCTAGAGTTAAGTCTCCTCATCACCATCTATGATTATTTTCTCATCCACATCCGCATCTTCCTCCTAAGGTGCATCTCCTATGTAAATGTCCTTTCACATGTATGTAGCCTTCCTTTTGTGGTTCCCATCCATTATCACCTAACATGGACTCTGTACTAAAAGTAATATCCCTATTAACAAATATAGTGTTGCTTTTGAAATCTCATAGCTTGAATGCCTTGACACCCTTTTGCAACCCGCTAAAGAAGCATTTTCTTGACTTTGTACCCAATTTGTTTCTTATGTCTCTATCTACTAGAGCGTAGCCAAAGCACCCAAACACTCCCGAGGAATCATATCTAACTGGATCTTTCATCCAAACTTTTGAAATTTGAAGATCGATGGCGATCGATGGTGAACGACTGGCCAAATAGCATGCATGATTCACCACTTCTGCCCAAAAGCCATTCAACAATATAGATTGCAGTCTCATGCTTTTGGCTCTCTCTCATAATGTCTAATTTATGCACTTTGCTACTCCATTCTTATCTAGATGCCCTAGCACTGTTAGCTAATTGTATGCCTTGCTCAAAGCAAAATTGTTTGAAAATCCTTAAGGTGTATTCACTTCTATTATCTGTTCTCGAGTACTTGATATGTTGTCCCATTTTTTTCTCTATGGCCGCTTTCAACTTCTTAAACTTTTGGAATACCTAAGACTTATGGGTTAGAAAATAAACTCATACATTTTGTTAGAAGTCGTCGATTAACATGAAGAAATATTCTACGTTACCTTTAAACTTTGTTTATGAAGCTCGCCATTCATCTGAATGAATGTAGTCCAAAACACCTTTTGTCGTGTGCACTGTTGTAGTGAAGCTCACTTTATGTTGCTTTCCCACTGCACGAAACTTGCAGAAGCAAAGCTTGCACTCCTTAACACCTTTTTACCTTCTTCTCACTCAACACTTGAAAATCCCTTTCACTCATATGTCCTAAACGTATGTACCAAAGCTTTAAGGTATTCTCCACCTGTTTCTTTGTTGTCATGATTGAAGCAACACTGGTCACCGTGCTTTTGATCAGCCAGCGCAAGTGCACCCTTCTCTTGCCTATGAGATAAATTAGTATGCCCTCATCGCCTTAAGAGTTGTGCGCTCACCTACGAACTTGCATACCGCACTCAGCATCCCATCATCCATCTTCAACTTGATGATACTAACACCAAATGTCTTGCATGTGAGTTGTTACACATAACAACTGTCACACCATTGTAATCTTCATGTGTCGAACCAATCTCTTTGTGGATACATAGGATATGGGCGTGCCAAATCAAGAATCAATGCATCTGAGTAAGAGTCCTTCCAAGTAGATGTAATCAATACATCACAATCTTTATTGTTTTCCTTCACTTCTGAAGCAACACTAGCTTGATCTGCTTGCTTTCACCATTGCTCGACGATTTTTACTTTCTTTCTAACCATTGCTTGTAGTTACTACAACCTTTCTTTATATATCCCATCGTTTTACAAAAGAAACAACTTCTGTCATCCTGATTGGAAGCACTTACTTTGGATTTGGATCTGTTTCTGCCTCGAGTATTGCCTCCATTATTCCTTAGCGATCAACTTGGGAGAAGTGCTTAGAAGAGTGACCATCACCTTCTTTATATTGAGTGTCTCTTCCATACATGATCGTTACTACCAAGCAATGATGGAGCTACATAGTATCCAATGGTGTCGTAGGACACCGCCGTATTTTATACTTTATGAGTATTTTTATTTACTTTTACTTGTAAACATTACATATGACATCACTGAAATTAGGGTAGGACACCACTAAAGAGGATAAAAATATAAAATAAATAATATGGATCTCAAACTAACCATGATATGTTACATGAGGATACCACCAAGACAATACTGGCTCCATTGCCACCAACTGCTCATACAAATCCATGAACGATGCGAGAAGGATAAGTGTTTTATCCTCTTTCTCTACATTTATTTCCAGGAATAAAATATCCCCTACAAGCTTGTCAAAAGTGTGCAACTGACTTAGAAGTGGTGTACCTTCCTTCAGCCAAAGTTTGCAGAATTGCTTCTTGATATCAACGAACTTTTTGTTATATAAATACTTTGATGCTTTCTCAATACTTCTTCTGCTGTCATCTCTGACATCACGTTGTGCATTATCTGATCCACCAAGTTCATCTTGATGGTGCCCAAAGTCTGGGGATTGAGATCATCCCATTCGTCATCATCCATGTCTATAGTCTTCTTTGCCTCTCCTTGCAATGCCTTCAAGACTCAAGGTGTTTTCTTTTGTCAAAAGCGCATTAACCCTCCTTTACCAAAAAGAGAAATTTCTCTTGCCGTTAAACTTCTCCACGTGGTACTTCCTTTGCGTTGCTATGGTTGTCATAATCTTCAACCTTTCTTCTAACTCTTCTTGAAACAATTTTTGAGCTCTCTACGGTTGAGGATGAGATGTAGAGATCAAACTTTCATCACTGATATTAATTATTGGAGATAAACATCCAACCTTTAGTGTTTACAAAAACATTTTAGCAAACAACAACAAAAAACAAAAGAAACTAGCATGCAACACAGCAAGAAGATGAGAAACGTGGTTTAGAAGAGTGCCTACATCCACGGGAAAAAGGGAGGGGAGTTTCTTTAAGTTTATCGAAGAAGATTATAAGATCACATAAACCCTCACTCAGAAATCTTCACACTAAACTGATCCCTCTTCTTCTCTCTACCTTAGCCCTTCTCAAAAGCACAAACTTGGGTATTTCTTGCAATATGAAACCCTAGATCTCATAAAACACCCTTTAAATAGAATAGAATTCGTTGGCCCAACAAACATTGTGAAAACCAATCAAAATGGGACTCAGATTGTGCAGGAAATCACCCGAGTAGTCTAACTAGTGGTCGACCACTCAAATCTGGCTGATGATAGATTGACCGGTCAAACTGTCATGGGTTCAATACAGCTAGACAATTGGTCCAACCATCAGGCGGCGCTCTCCTACACCGTCATTACTTGCTTCTATTACAATTTTCGCTTCCGCTCCAAAGCCACTTATACAGTTTTTGCCAATATACCCACCAAATCTGGCAAATTTGCATATTTACTGCTCAAATCCACATATTTGCTAATTTACCTTCCGAATCTCCTACATTGAATTTTTATACCCCTCAAATTTTCTTTTTGTGCCCAGAATATTGCCACCATTTTTGTTAAGCTAATTAAAAATTTTCAATATGACTAATATACTCCTAATTAAGTTAATTACTTTTTTAATTATAATTAGTTAGAGATGAAGAGAGAGGAGAGGAGATAGGGGAGGGATGCGGCAAGAGCATCCATTGTCTAGGGATGGGTAGGTGTCTGCCACATGGGATGGGACATATCTTGGGTTATGGTTAGGGTTAGGGGGGAGGGAGGGAGAGATTAGGGGAGAGGCTGGCACTGTCGCCGCAACAGGAGGGGTTGGGTTAGGGTTTGGGTTATGGTTTTGGATCTGGGGGGAGAGATGGTGGGGGGAGCGACTGTGGTTGCAGGGCAAGAGGTTTGATAGCTAAGGGAGGGAGGAGGGGTAGGGAGGGAGAGATTAGTGACAAGGGGGAGCATCGACATGGCTAGCGACGGCTTCTTTTCTTTTGTCATGAGAGGAGGTTATTGTTGACATTTTTTACCTTTACTAGAAATTTAATGACGTTAAATTTGACAAGATAGAAAAAGTCAACGTGGTCGATTTTGAGGGTAAATTTGGAAAAATCTAGATTTGGAGTAAACCTACAAATACTATAGAATTGTACATATTTAGGCAAAAACCGAATACAACCAACATTAAAGTGTTGGCTTTCCTGTCTTCATGTTCACTGAATGATAAACAGCAGCACATCAAGAAATCTCTAATTTAAACCATACACAATATGCAAGTGTGGAAAAATCACTCTAGATGTCTGTATCTTTAAGAAAGAAAAGCCTCCATGCAACTCAAACCTAACACAAATCAAACCTAGTTTGCTTGAATCAAGAAGAACTGCAATGCTAAATGCATGGATAGAATCCACAGGAAACCAAGGAATTCTAATTTTCTAAAGCCAAAAGCTGGAATCATGTGCTTCGGAACAGATAAATTCAGATCTTAACTCATTTCTTTGAACCTTTGCATCAGTTTCAAAGTTAACTGCCTAAAATTCCTATACTAACTCGATTAATCCTCAACAGAAATCTCTAAGTGGAAAATGTATATCCTTCCAATGTTAGTAATTTTTGCGCAACACTTGTTTACTACAAACTAAAATAGTAAATACTCCAAATACATTGTCAATGAGGAGGTTCAGGTGAATTGTACAGTTACTTTACGTATTTTTTTGCACAACCATTGCATAACAAACTTTAGTTAAGAATGAACATCTTATACCTAAACATTCAGATATCCCTCGCCAAATTTATCTGACTAAACCATATCATAATTGATAAGAAATAAGTGAAATATTCTACACTTTAAATGGAGAAGAGGTACCAAAAGAAATGTTTAAAATAATCAAATAATAAACACATAATGGATCTATAAGAATTAATGGAATGCATGAGCACTTCTCCTACATAGATAACAATAATATTTAAGGCAAATTTACAATCAACCAGTGGCGGAGCCAGGAATTTTTTTTGCCCTGGACGAAAAATAAAGGGTTTCGGAGATGATGCAGTCGGGGAATCGGAGATACCGTTCTCCTTCTCGATCTCTTGGTCCGGCATGACGGTGTCGGTAGAGACGAACTGGACGGGCTTCGTGAGGTCGGGCTTGCCGATGAGATCGCGACGGCGGCGGAGCAGAATCTCAATCAGAAAAGATCACCGTTAGTTGGAGGTTTGAACTAATGGGCGGTGGAGCCTTTTGGATTTTTATTAGGAAGGCTGGGATTTGAGTTGGGGCAGAATCTCAATTAGAAGAAGAAGGCTAGGATCATATATAGGAGAAAGCAACTGGTCGGCGCTCAGAGGACTCGATTGATTAATTTGGGGTTTTCGGTCCTGTCTAAATTGAAATAGGGGCTAACATGGAAGTAGGGTTCTTGCTCTTCATGGTTTCTTATATGCATCTTAGTGTGAATTCTTGCCCTGGGCAGCTGCCCAGGGCAAGTCTTCACTGGCTACGCCTCTGCAATCAACATGGACAAAATATACTGTCGAAGGTGAAATGTCTCCTTCACTGCAAAATTCAAATTGTGGGGAGGTTTGAGTTTTATAATTTTATATTCTTAGCAAGTCCCGAAGGTTCAGCGCCCTTTCATGGGACGAAATTAGATCCATGCAAGGGTATACTTGGTGGGATTTAAACCAAGGCTGCATTGATACCACGCAAAGGTTCCTTCAATGAAGTTGTGGTGAGAGCTTAGAGTTATAAATTCTACTCTTAACATATGCTCAGAAGAACAGTTTAAACTACTTAATTGCAAAGCAATAATCCTTGGGTTCAAAGCACACCTCAGAGTTATGGTCCATATGGAGACACTCCTGAACACCACCCGGGACTACTACACAGCTATAACCAGCTTTCAAATGCGAGTAAAAAGTCTTTCTTGACGCGGGCACCAGCCCTAACCATGTCCATATATGCCTCAAGAACGGTGTGTAGAATACCTACATTATTGTGATCAGCAGAAAAAAAAAATTTAAGCTAAATAAAATTTAGTGTCAACACCCAATTTTCCCAACAAAAAAAGAGGTTATAGCAAGAACCTTACAGCACTACTCGCAAGGACCTTGATCTTTGGCAATGGCATGAAACCAGTGTGGTCAGCAAGAGCACAGACAGCAATCGGTAAAACCGAGTGCGGCTCGTATCCAAATACTGTAATTTACCAATTCGTAAACTTCTTAGGATAAAAAACAAAAAATATTGTAATAAACCAATCTCTGAACTACTCGGAATCAAAGTAACCTAATAGCACTGCTGTTAATCAATCTCTGAAGTACTTCAAAAGAAGACTATTAGCACGGTAATTAATTAATCTCTGAAGCACTTCAAAAGAAGCTAATAGCACTACCATTAATCAATCTCTGAAATACTTCAAAACAAAATATAATAGCACCGCCGTTAACCAATCCTTAAGACTACTTAGAATCAGAAGAATGTGAATAATACTGCGACTGACCAATCTTTGAACCACTCAGACTTGAAACAATCTGAATAATAATGAGACTGACCAATCCATTACCTACTTCAAATCAAATAAGCTGCAGGTACATTTTGCACCTCACCAACAAATATCATTAGAATCCAACTGAAAGAAAAAACTTATGGTTACTGGAAAGTAATAGACTGTGATCTAGCCTCCTAAAAGGAGGAATTATCTCCAATTATGCAATGATCACCAAATTTCACTGAAACAAAATCAACTCAACAAATGTAGATCTACCAGCATCTCACTTGAGCTTCAATAGTTACCAAAAATTAATCCAAAAAAAAAAACAAAATCAGTATCTCACCATAAGCTTTGTTTGGATCAAATGCCTTGATGTCCTCCACATGAAGACTCACTGGGAAATACCCACACGCATATTTACAAATAAACCTGCATTTTCTCCAATCGACAAGAAAAAAAAAATAATCGCCAATAAATTCCCCAAAAAAAGTAGTAAAATTTTATGGGTTTCTTTAACCATTTACACCTCGACAATTTCCTGCCCCATCTGCTCTCATCATTCAAGGGAATCACCATAAAAAACAGCAGCAATCCAGATACCCTGCAAAAAGAAATGGCAGAAAAAGTAAGCAACCACAAATCCCGGGGGGCGGAACGGGAAAAAAACCAAATCATGAGCAGCGCACGTGACGGAGAGGCGAAGGGGGAGAACGAGGGCGGCGATGAGGACGAGGGCGGCGTTGAAGTGGATGGCGCCGAGCCAGATTAGGAGGGCTACGGTGGTGCGGATAACAGAATATTCCGTTCCCGTGAAGACGGAAGGCGCGCCCATGTTGGACTTGCTCGCTCGCTCGCTCGCTTTCTTCAATGCGAGAATAATAAATTCAAGTTTGTTGGGGATCGTAACGATTGTTATTATTATTGTATATATAAGCGGTGCGTATGTGGCGAGCGCCCATGCAGCTTTCTAGTTCGGTGCTTTTTGGTAGGACTGGCCGTATTCGGTTCGGTTCGGTTTTAAGCCCAATCCGTATCCAATCCGAATTTTTCGGATTCTCAAAACTCTTATTCAGATCCAGATTTTTTCTCCTTCATCCGAATATTTGGCCCAACCAAAATTCGGTTCGGTTCGGTTCGGTTTGGTTTCGGTTTTGAACCGAATTAACTCCATTTCACAAAAATCTGGGTAAGTTTTAGTTATATCCAAAACTGAAAAGAAGCAATCAAAACTGAAAAGAAACAATCAAAACTGTACTAAGCCACTTAATCAAATTGTATGATCTGAATATAACTAGCTTAATACACTAGGAGGACCATGTAATTATGTAGCCTTTTTTAGAGAAAGAACAATGTTTGGCAGGCACACACACATTTTGATGATTTTTGTTAATTTTTAGCAGCCTTTTTCTCATCAAGAATTATCTTATATCCTTGACAGCCTATACTATAGGTTAATTTGATATCCAGCACCAGCAAGCTGTATTCATGTTATCACTGAAATTTGACCAAAACACTAAATTTATCCTTCAACCTCAACATCTTGTATTGATTTACGGAAATCTCACTTAACTATATCAGCGTACTCAAATATATGTTAGTATAAACTCCACCCCATAATTCTTAAATGCTAAACATTCAGCCATAAATTTTCTTCACACCCAAGGCTCGCAGCTACTTTTTGTTTAAGAATTCGGTTCAGTTTTTTTTGGGCGGTTCAGGGGTTCAAACCGGATCCAGACCGGTTTAATTCGGTTCGAGCGGTTTAGAGACTTCTTCTCATCCATTTAATTCGGTTCGGTTAACCGATCCGTTTTTTCGGGCGGTTTTTTCGGTTGAACTGGTTTGTTTCGGTTTTTGCCCACCCCTACTTTTTGGTGAATGATGACAGCTGCAAACTCCTAACCATAACCCTAATCACACCCTCCTCTCTGTTTTGCTACAGTGCACCGGGCTTCACAATGGATTTTAATTTTTAAAATCCCTTGTGAGGCCTGGTGCACTGTAGCAAATAAGAGAGGGAGTATGGTTGTGGTTGTGAGTGTGCCCCTAGTGTCACCCGGAAAGGAAAACGGAGTGCCCCTAGTGTCACCCGGAAAGGAAAACGGACTCACTGTTGGAAATTGGTTTTACTTTTTAATCTTTTAATCATCTAATTGCTGGGAAGGAGGAGTATTGGATACAATAGAGTTTATTAACATGTTTGTTATATCTAAAAAGCTAACATTAGATCCCTTAGATCATCAAAATAGACCTCAAATCCATGGATCTAAGGGTTAAAATTGCAAATGTAGGACCAATATATATATTAGAATATTTCATATACGGATCCAAATATTTTACTACAAATGTGTATTCAATAACCATATATTTAGTAATTGTATATGCATCCTATCAGATATGAATATATCTCCCAATACAAATAATTTTTAGTATTCCTATTGGAAAGTAATTCAGAAGTGAAGAATGCCATTTTTCTTTCTTAAAACTTTTAAAAGTCGATGAAAAGTGAATGACCAGAGAAATTAACTCTATACTAAATCCTTTTATAAATTTTAATTTTAAATATTCAGTATGCCAAGGAAACATGTTATCAAGAATATTGATAAAATATCTGTTATGGTGTTTTTAGTCGCCAAATTACGACCATTTGCCAGCAACAGACATGTGTCCCCCTACATGCACCGCTCAAATCAGATCAACAGTCAGGACCAAGAATCCCGACTCGGCCGACTCGCCGAGTCAACATCTTATTAGGACGACTCGAATGGTGGTACTTGTAGGTTCTCTCGTCGAAGACGACTCACTACGAGCCCACTCGACCAGTTATTCGACGCCTTACGGGGTCGACTCGAAAGGTGCTACTTCTCGGCCAAGCCAAAGGACGACTTCAACCTCGAAGTTCCCCCGATGACAACGTGTCGACATTACATTTAATGCTTGGCAGGCGCCATCATGCTTCTAGCCTCGATAGTCTTCATGACTCATCAAACCATGTCGGCACTGCCATGCCTCCGGTCACTTCACATTAAATGCTGAGGTGACCTCTCCTCCACTCATCGATCGACACCTGTAAAGTAGGTGCTTATGTAGCCCCCAGGCCATACTCGTTTGTCGTCATCCTATACTCGGCAGAGATTATCATTCTACCCTTTTTCCACCGCTATAAATAAAGATACTATCCTAAGCTATTTCCAGGCAATCTCGGAGAATTCCACTAACACTGCACTTTAGAACTCACACGGTTCTTCATTTTCTCACTCAAGTCCATCAACTGACTTGATTGTCGGAGGAACAACGAGAGAACTAGTCATTGTCCTCTCACGACTTGTTATTTGTGCAGACTGAAGCTTCTCAACTCAAAATCAGATATTCGAAGAAGTTAGCGGCCCCCTAATCAACCTCCCCCTCCTTATATTACCTGTTTGATTATTAACATCAACAGTTTGGCGCCCATCATGGGGTCTCTTTCTTGTTCAAGCAAGTATGTCTGGTTCTAAGTATAGGGCTGACCAGTCTCACCCTAGAGGACCACACAAGAGCTACGTTACTCAAGCTCAACTTGAAGAAACGGTTCAACAGATCTCTCAATCCCTCCAATAGTAACTCGCTACCTTCACTAGCGAGCTTCTCAGCCAGCTTCCATAGCCGCAGCAAGCTACTTTCGCTGTCCCCCCGCCTTCTGAAGACCAACGATTGGAGACTCACCCTTCTTCTAGAGCATAGCAAATAGTCCTGCCTCAGACTCCTCATGCTGCTGCCAAACAGGTGAGGGATTGGGTCGAGTACGCGACCCCGCCGCCACATTGGTCGACTCGCCCCGAGGAACCTCGCCGACGTCTCCTCCCACATCCTGAAGTCACCGGCGAGAGTCCCGGCCTTGATCACCCTGGGAACCATACTAAGGGAGCAATCTCTAAGACTCTCCCCCACCACCGTGCCTCTCCAGCCCCCTTTGCCACCGTGGCGGCTTTCAGATACGATCGGGTGTACATACCAGTCGCAGAACCCATCAGGGGGAACACCCCCCTTTCTGATGATCTCATGAATGCCTCATGTGAGAAGTTCAAGATGCATCATGTGGAGAAGTATAAGGGCGAGAGAGACCCCTCCAAGCATGTCCAGAACTATTATGATGTGATGAGCATGCTCCAAGCATCAGAAGCGGTTATCTGCCGATGCTTACCCATCACTCTGTCGGGGAACGCCAAGCTCTGGTGGAACACCCTCGAGAAGAAGTCCATCAGCAGCTTCCAGCAACTCAGCCGGAAGTTTATACCACTTCCTAGCTGACACTAAACAGAAGATACCCCCTCATGTATTAATCCAGATGAGTCAAGAGCCTGGAGAGAGCCTTCGAGCCTACTTCAAGAGGTTTCAGGTGAAGAGGCTGGATGTTAATGACCTAGGGAGTGTGGTTTCTATGTCTGCCCTTGTGGCCGGCTTGCAGATCAATGAGTTGGCCAACTCGCTTGCCAAGAAGCCGGTCGCCAATTATGAACAGCTGATGTCCAAAGCTCATGGGTACATGGACATGGAGGATGCCCGATCTTATAAGGCGGCAGTCAGGGTCGCAGAGACCTCCATGGCCACAACTTCAGTAGCAGCAGCCACAAACAGCAGTAGCACCAGCACTACTTGCATCGCCAACACCTGCAGCAACATCAACGGTGGCGCCGACACCAGAGTCTGCTACAGCCCCCCTACGAGGCAAGAATGGCCGAGAGACTCCCGAGAGTCGACTCCTACTCAATTCGGTCTGACAAGAGGGACCCACGGAGGGACTCGACGCTGAGGCTCACTCTCACTGTCCTCAACACCTTCCTCGTAGAAGCTCTCACTAGGGTCCAAAAGTAGGGGGCACCTCAAAGATCATGCTCCCAAGATGAGGTCGGATCCCTAAAGCCGAGGCACTAGGTAGTATTTCTACTACCACAAAGATCATGGCCACCTCACCAACAACTGTCGTATCTTGAAGAAGGGACATTGAGAACCTGATCGAGAGAGGATACCTAAAGAAGCTTGTCTCGCAAAGAGAACGGAGGGAAGCTCCCCCAGTAAAGGCAGATAGGCGATCCCACTTGTGGTCACCTCATCCTTGATCAGTGGTAGCCCCACCGCTGGAGGGTCATCCAACAACGCCCGAAAGAGGTATGCTAAGAGGATGTTGCGGGTCGACCAGTGTGACAAGAGGTCAAGAGAGAAGGAACCCATTCCTGTTAGGTTCTTTTGTTTTGATGATGATTTACAAACAATTTATATATAATGTTGTTTGTCTAGTATTTGTGTTTTGTATCTATTCTAGGCAAACAATAAGTTAGAGGTTGGATGGAATTGCGTCATAACGATCATATCAAATGGAGGTTAGCGGAAATAGTAGAGTGAAGCAATGCAATTCAAGTTAAAGATTCAAGTTCAAGCTTCATCCGCAAGTTTACCAAGTCGGGCTATATTGAAGACCTTCAAGCCTGGGTATAGTTTATAGTATTTGTAGTATAGGTTTATACTTTTGTGTTAATACTTTAAGCTCATATTATTCACACACACGTATTTGTTGATTTTATCAAAATATAGGTGTTTTTAATAAAATATTGTTTTATTAGTTTATAGACTTCAATATCACTATATATATAGTTTATTAAGTCTATAAAATTATTTTATAAAGTTTTAAAACATGGTTTATGTCAAAACATTACATATCAAGTATATTAAGTTTGCATGTTTTGAACATTTTCGTAAAATGATAAGTTTTCATATTAAGAAGTGTAATTCCAAAAATTCTTTTTGTAACATGTTCATTTACATGTTTATAATGATTTTCTAAAGTTTTACATTTTTGAAATTTATTTGCTATTTTTTAAGACACTTCAAAGTTGGTTTTTACTATTCAAATCAGGCTGATACAGTGTTAACAGTCGACTGATACATGTGTTCAGTCGACTGATAAAAATATCTAGAATCATCAAAAAGCCTCTGTTTCTTTTCAGCCGACTGATCAGTTGACTAATGAGGTCATCGGTCGACTGATCAGTCGACTGATAAGCTCATAACGGCTAGTTTTGTACTATTTCCAGATTTTTAGTTTTTAACTAGTTTACTTAATAATTTATTTCTCTCAAATGAGAAGTGATATTCATGAAATTATTTCTCTAACATGTTCATCTACATGTTTAGAAACATCCTTCAAAATTTCATAATTTTTGAAGTTGATTTACTATTTTTAATTAATTTTATAAAATCAGATACGTAAAATTCCAGAATCTGCCAAATCTGGAACTGTCGACTTCATCAGTCGACCGACGCACTGTAGTCAATCGACTGATGACCTCTTTTTAGCCTATAATGGCTAGTTTTAGAGATTTTTTCTTTTTGTAATTTTTCTTGGGTTTTTATTGGTTTTTGGGGTTGTTTCATGAGCCTATATATACCCCATGCCCTCATACTTCTGAGGTAACAAAAAAGAAATGTTTTAAACAAGATTAAGAATGTTTTAACAAGGGTTTAAGTTTTGGTTTGAGTTTGTTTAAGAAGCTTTTAAGCATTTTTAAGTTTCGGTTTGTGAAGATAATTTCACAAGAGCTAGAGGAGATCATCCATTGGTGTTTGAGCATTCAACTCTTCTCCCTCTCTCTTGTCATCATATAGAGAAGTTTTTCTAAACTCAATATAGCTATTTTATATGTTTGATTTTCATTTCCATAAGCTAGAATTTATTTGAGTTTAGTTTTGATTTATTAAATCTCATTGTTACACACACTTACTTGAGCTTTTAGTATTTTCATATATAGTATAATTGGGGTTGTGAGAGATTGTAACTTTGAGTTGTGCTTAATTGAGTTCTCACCTTATTTAGAGAACAATCATTTGTTGTTAGTATGCTTAATTGTGAGGATTCACTTTGTAATACACTAGTACACCAAGAGGAGTGTATGGTGAGAAACGGGGTCATCCCAAGAGAAGTGGGGTAGGTGGTAATGCCTAGAGAGAGGTTATAATTCCTAAGACTTGAAGGAGACATGGGCTAGAGACCAACACTTGAGGTGGTAGTTAGTGTAGTTTTATTGTGAGATTGTGAATGTTGATCGGTGAGCGTTGAAAACCAATATTGTGTGGTGTAAATGTTTTCGGGTGATCATTGAAAACCCGGTGTGATAGTGGATTTCTCTCCGGGAGTGGGGAGCGGAGACGTAGGACGGAAGGTCCGAACTTCGTGATCATATTGTGTGTTTACATTGTTTATTGTGCACTATCACTCTGGTTTGTTTATTGTTTATTTTACTCTTATGTTAATTTATATATCCTTGCACATATATTGTTCATGTCTCATTTGCTA
This sequence comes from Asparagus officinalis, assembly GCF_001876935.1. Lineage (NCBI taxonomy): Eukaryota > Viridiplantae > Streptophyta > Magnoliopsida > Asparagales > Asparagaceae > Asparagus > Asparagus officinalis. The sequence continues at coordinate 65,606,530 of NC_033798.1, read as the reverse complement.
GGATATTTGTTAATAAGTTTTTAATTTGGCGTAAATCGGATTAGATTAGCATAAACCCTATTAACCCCCCTCTAGGGTTCTTTCCTAGTGGCATTAGAGTACTTTCAATCCCTTTTGGAGATGCAGACCTGAAGGGCGTCGAGACGCCTCATGATGATCTTATTGTCATAACAAACGGGATTGATGGCTTCCAAGTGAAGAGGATCATGGTCGACACTGGAAGCTCAGTGGATATCCTATATGTCGACGCCTTCAACCAGATGGGCATCGATAAATCTCGACTGCTCCCCAATAGAGGCCCCCTCCTTAGATTCACTAGCCACTCTCTTTTGCCGAAAGGGATGATTTCTCTCCCCCTAATGGTCAGAGAGTACCCCAGACAATCCACCTTCCAAGTCTAATTCCTGGTGATGAATCCTAAGTCGGCCCATAATATCATCTTGGGCCGAACCGCCCTCCACCTTTTGTGGGCCATCCCTTGGACCTACCACCAGATGTTGAAGTTCCCAAATCCTACTGGAGTCGGGTTCACTAGGAGCAATCGGCGAGAGGCCAGGTCATGTTACCTGCTCTTGACCAAGGGTAAGGGTGTGCAAGATGCCTTGCCTATTGAGAAAGCTTGCCTCCAGTTGGAGAAAGCAACAGAACGGCAGAGGACAATGTCGGTGGAAGAGTTCCAGGAGATACCAATCAACCGGGAAGGGTAGAAGATGGTCAAGATTGGATCCAGCTTAGTGGAGCCTTTACGGGGAGCACTGACAAAATTCTTGCGGGCAAATGCTGATATATTCACCTAGGGAGCAGAAGATATGCCGAGGGTTCCCCCCGAGGTGATAAGCCATGAGATGGCTGTCGACAGGCACACTAAGCCTGTGTGATATAAGAAGAGATATATTGGTCTCGAATGACAGAAGGCGGCTGCCAATGAAGTCGAACGGCTACTTGCTACTTAGAGTTGGTTTCATTTGGGAAGTCCCATACCCAGATTGGTTGGCTAATGTGGTGTTGGTGAAGAAGGTGATAAACAAATGTAGGATGTACATGGACTTCACTGACCTCAACAAAGCTTGCCCTATGGATAGCTACCCCCTACCTCAAATCAATCAGCTGGTTGATGAAAGTGCGGGGCACGAGCTACTTAGTTTTATGGACGCCTTCTCCGACTACAATCCAATTTTCATGGTAGAATATCATCAGGAGAAGACCTCCTTTATCACCAACGACAAAACCTATTGCTACAAGATGATGCCATTCAGACTGAAGAACATCGGGGCTACTTACCAGAGACTTGTCAACAAGGTCTTCAAACACCAGATCGGTCACAATCTGGAAGCTTATATGGACGACTTGCTGGTGAAGTCAAAACAAGCGTCGAACCACATATTAAATCTGGACGAGACCTTCTCCACCCTCCTACGCTACCGTATGAAGCTCAATCCTGCCAAGTGTGCCTTTGGGGTGCAATTGGGAAAATTCCTGGGGTTTATGATCATACAAAGAGGCATAGAGATCAACTCCGAGAAGATAGCCGCCAATTCCTGGGGTTTATGATCATACAAAGAGGCATAGAGATCAACTCCGAGAAGATAGCCGCCATAGAGAGACTGCCCGAGCTACGCACCTTGAAGGATATTCAGAAGCTGAACGGGAAGATAGCGGTGCTGAGTCGATTCCTCTCCAAATCTACCGAGAGGTGCCTCCCATTCTTCAAAACTTTGAGGGGAAGCAAAAGCTTGAAGGAGAGCATGATTTGGATGGATGAATGCAATGCAGCTTTCCAGGATCTCAAGGCCTATTTGAGCACCAAACCATTACTGAGCCAACGCAGGGGTGGGGGGACTCTGTACCTATATATAGCCATCTCCTTCGAAGATGTCAACTCCATCATTGTTCGAGAAGAGGAGAACGTCCAAAAGCCCGTAAACTACATGAGCCGAATTCTGAAAGCGGGCGAGCTCTACTACCCCTTCATAGAAAAGGCTACCTTCACCCTCATCACCACCGTGAGGAGATTATGCCCTTACTTCCAGGTCCATACAGTAATTATACGGACAAGTTTGCCTCTGAAGAAAGCGCTAGGTAGACCCACAACCTCCGGGAGAATGGTCACCTGGGCAGTCGAACTCAATGAGTATGACATATAGTTCAAGGCAAGAACGACGATCAAAGCTCAAGCATTGGCCGACTTCCTCATCGAGTCGACCTCACCAGGCGACAAATCGGACGCACCCTTGCCATCAATTTAGCAAGAGTCTCCCACACTTCCAACAGTCCAAGCATCTATCCCATAGATCTATCACACTCCAGAATATGCTTCACCCGAGTTTGCCTCATGGTGGTTATTGAAGGTGGACGGGTTCTCCGGAGAAGCCGGTAGTGGAGCGGGAGTGGTCTTGCGAAGCCCAGATGGTTTAACGCACGAGCACTCCATCTCCTTTGATTTATTGGCCTCAAATAATAAAGCCAAATATGAGGCTCTTCTTGCTGGCCTTCGATTGACACAAGCGGTTAAGGCAGAACACCTCTATATATTGGCTGACTCGTAGTTGGTCGTGCATCAGGTGAATGGACGATATGCGGCTAAAGACCGGAGGATGGCATTATACCTCAAAGCGGTTATGGAGCCATTGGTCGGCTTTATAGACTTCAAGATAGCCCAAGTCCCCCTGCTCTCAATGCCCGGGCAAATACCCTCTCTAAGCTTGGGTCAACAAGCTCACGAAATAGCTCAGGGCCCGTTTACACCGACACTCTTGAGTGACCCAACATTTCTAAGCTGCTAGAGACCGTCATGGAAACCGAGGCACTTGTGATGTTATATTGGTTGGATCCCATTACCCTCTTCCTGACACAGGCCACCTTACCTGAAGATTCTGCTGAAGCTAGGCGTATTCAAAGGAATTTTGGTTGCTATCTCATGATCGATGGACAGCTTTATCGGATGTCATACTCGGGCAGCGGTGTAGGACCTTATCTACGGTGCCTTCGGCCACCAGAGGCCAGCTACTTTCTCAGGGGGATCCATGAGGGAACATGTGTGAACCATCCTGGGGCTCGTACCCTCAGGCAGAAAGTCATCCGCCAAAGGTACTACTGGCCCACCACATTGGCTGAGTCAAGGTGACTCGTCTTTCAATGTAAGAAGTGCCAGTTTTCTCATCCATCCCTCAAGCAATGGTCATCGAACTAATGTCCATTTTGAGTCTCATACCATTTTCTCAATAGGGGCTGGATTTGCTGGGTCCTCTCCCCTAGCTTCAGGATAGAGGAAGTTTCTCATTGTAGAGATCAACTAATTTACCAAATGGATTAAAGCTTAATCCCTAGCCAATATCGGTGAAAGTAACATCACAAATTTTGTATGGAAGTCCATCATCAGCCGCTTTGGTGTGCCCCTTTCTTTCATAACTGACAATAGCACTCAGTTCGACAGCGGAGGCTTCCAAAGCTTTTGTGAGGAGTACAACATTTGCCTTAAGTTCTCCTCAGTCGCTTAGCCCAAATCCAACAGACTTGCAGAGGCCACTAATAAGTGTATTCTCCAAGCATTAAAGAAGAAGGTAGACGCGATGGTAGTGAACTAGATTGAAGAATTACCTGGTATCCTTTGGTTCGACCGCACAACCCATAAGGACTGAACCGGGGAGACTCTATTCAAGCTAGCCTATGGTACCGAGGCGGTTACTCTAGTCGAAGTAGACATGCCAACCATCCAACTACAACACTTCGATGAGGACTTAAATTCAGAAGGGCTTCGGGTCGAACTTGACCTCGTGGATGAAGTCCGAGAGAAAGAGCTTCGGTCCCAGGTCATTAATCAGCAACGAGTCACCCGGTACTGCAACAGCAAAGTCCGACCTAGGAGATTCAATGCCGGTGACCATGTCCTCTGCAAAGCCACTTTCAACAAAGATACCTGGAGAGGAAAGCTATCTCTTAACTAGGAAGGCTCGTAAATAGTCCTTGAGGAGTTGTGAGTAGGCACTTATCGGCTAAGAGCCCCGGATGGAAGAATCCTGCAACACCCTTGGAATGTTGAACATCTTAAAAGATATTTTCAATAATCATGTACAAAGTTTCATTCATTATAAATGAATTCCTTTTGAAACTAACTCTTGTGTCGCACTCTCATGGTGCCAAATCTATATAGGAATCCTAAGCCTTTGGTGCCTTCTCAGGGTAAGCCCAATGCACACTTGTCATTCGACCGTCTCCAGTATTCACAACTCGACCACCATAGTAGGGCGAAAAGACCTAAGCATCCTTATTAATACCTAGGCATCCAACCTTCGGGTTTTCATTTACCAAAAAGACCTAGGTGTCCTCATTAAGACCTAGGCACCCAACCTCTGGGTTGTCATTTTACCGAAAAGACCTAGGCGTCCTCATTAAGACCTAAGCACTCATTAAGACCTAGGAACCCAATCTCTAGGTTGTCATTTTGCCGAAAAGAGCTAGGCGTCCTCATTAAGACCTAAGCACCCAACCTCCGTGTTGTCATTTTGTTGAAAAGACCTAGGTGTTCTCATTAAGACCTAGGCACCCAACCTCTAGGTTGTCATTTGCCGAAAAGACCTATGCGTCCTCATTAAGTCCTAGGCACTTCAACTTGTCGGTCTTCCTTGACAAAAAGATCTGGACAACTCACTAACAAAAGGCGTAAAACGAGCCAGTCGTCCGGACCCCTCAACACTCAAGTCGTCACAACACGACCGAATCACAACAGCCAACACTTGTTCTCTCAATTGGAACAAAGCTACAAGCAAACAAAGAAAAAATAAGGAATAATTGAAGGAAAATTCTATAATGACAACGAAGTCCAAATCTTCATTCTAACATTAAATTTTATTACAAAGTATATTACATTATCCATGTAAACATTTACAAAAAGAAAAGAAAAGATACAAACCCTTAGGCCTCTCGGCCAGATCTGGGAGTAGGGCTTAGGAGATCCTCAGCGGAGACCATAGGGGCAGGAGTAGCTGAAGAGGAAGCGAGAGGGATTTCTCCGGGATCATCCCCTGAATCGTCGTCATCCTCGCCTAATGCTAATTCCACCCCCGAGAGGATAAAGGTGGTCAAGCGTGGGGCGAGATCCTGGAGGAAGCAATGAGGCCAGGTAGTCGACACCAACCTTGCAAACCAAGGCCACCTCAGTTTTCCCTAAGGGGCCCTGGTGCCAGTCATCGATCACCTTCGCCTTGTACTACTCTGAGTCCAAGTGAGCGAGCCGATCCTCAAGGTCCTTGACCATTTTCACGGATGTCTGATGAGCCAACCGCTCCTCCTCGAGGTCTCACTTCAGTTGCTTGGCCGAGAGACAACTCTATCGAGCATCCTCCTCGGTCATCAACTTGAGGTGCCTCTCGAACTTTACCTCCCCCTCCAGAGAAGCTAGCGGTCATCCCGCTCAGAAATTCCTTGCTGGAGGTGGCCAACCTCCTCCCTCAGCTGGGCTACCTCGCCTTGGAGCTTCTCAATTGAAGTCGCATGCTTGGCACTATGAGATCTATACCACTTAAGGATTTTATCTTTTGCGTCTAGCTCATGATGCTAGCTGGCTTCGTTATAATTCAGTTCAGCCTCCAAGGCAGCGACCATCTTATCCGTTTCCTCCCTGATCGACTTCTCCTTGGCCAAGTCCACCTGCAACTCAGAAGGGGAATTGTACATATGGGAGAGCCGGCTAATTAGCTCTAACTCCACCAGTGCCCCTCGAACCAAATAGATCTTGAGGGCTAGGTGCAAGCTGATGCTTGGCATCTCCTCCAAGAACACCTCATCCTTTGGGAGGGCGAACTATTGGACAGCTCAAACTTGGGTAGTTGTTGACCCAAGACCAAGCTCTCTTTGTCGAGTGGCTCCTTCGCGACAAACTGGCCTCCCTCTGGCAACTCCCTCCTAGGTGAATAGGGGCATGGCGACACTCCAACCAGCATTCTTTTAGACTTTACCTAGAATTAGGGGTCAAGCTCCACAACCCAATGGCGGAAAGGCTAGTAGGAGCTGTCCTCTGAGCCAGCGGAATGGTTTGGGCCTAGGGCTCGACCCAGATACCTCCTCAGTAGGAGCCCTTTCAAAAGCCACGACCTCTTGGGCCACCCCGCTAACCTAGGGGGAAGCATCGTCGATAACGACCTCATCCGACCGACAAGCTGGGACGGCCGACTGCTGCTCTTCACTCGAGTCAACCTGAACCTGCTCAGTTGGCCCACTAGGCCCTTGGTCCATATCCAGCCTCCTATTCTTTGCAATGGGCTTCTTCTTCTTGTCCATCACCCTCTAGCCCACAAGTTAGGCAGCAATCTCAGCCACCCGTGACCTCAAGCCGCCTACCTCCTTGGGGTCTAGATTACCCCTCAACCTCTTCTGGGGTCTCATGGCCGAGCCTGACTCTTCCCCCCTTGAATTCCTCTTAGGACTTTTTTCCAAGGTGAGGGCCAATAGGCTCGCCCTCACCTTATCGGCCTCAGTGGGGAGACCATCAATATACTCACCACCCGGAGAGATGCCGCCTTTAAGAGATATCCTCTCTCCTGAGACCCAGCATAAGAGTGTTTGGTCATAAAAGTTGATGTTTTTATTGGCCTTGAATCTATTACAACTTTAATCGTTAATAATAAACTCAATGAACGAATAAAATTTTGATGCTTTTTAAGATCTCTTTTTACAAATAAAAATGAAAGATTATAACCTTGTCAAACTCATGCAACATTGTTATCACTTATTGGCTGCGTGGGGTCTTCGTCTGTGCTGGGTTTAATATCTTGGACCTACCAAATTAGATCCGGTTAGCAAACGAAATTGATAAAGGCTCCTACTTCCAGCGAAGGAAGGTATTCGGTTGAAGCACCTGAATCGACCAACGAAAATCAGTAGCGTCTTCTCGAGATTAAAGACCAAGGCCTAATCTCAAGGAAGCGGACGGAGGGATACGGTTTAATTATCTCAAAAGCCTTCCTCTTTTGCTGAAGTTCGCCGGATCTGGGTTATCCTCGCTAAAATTTCGTGCTCGCTATGACTCTTCACTCCAGTACACCCTCGCCCATCTTGATAATAATTCGCTCCCTATAAAAATAAGCCCCTAGCTGTATTTATAGGCTTTGGTTGGGGAGTTTCGGATAGAACGATGGAATTTACCTTATCCTCAGTTGACCAAGACCGTGGTAACTACGCTTTAGAGAATGATATTCTAGGTAGTTAGGAACCTCCTGTAACAGAAGAAATCCCGGTGAAACAATAAAAAGCATTTTGGATGTTATGAATGTTCTGGGGCATGGGACAGGTCATGGTGACCCCGCGCGTACGTGGTCATGCCAAGAGGTGACCGGCGCGCTTACTGTAGCACGCGGGGGTGGGGGGGGGGGGTTACTGTAGACGCAGTCAACCAAATTGGTGACAGCCATAGTTACTATAGCAAGGGTGACCTAATGTTACTGTATCACGGGCTACCAATTGGTGACCGTGGTTACTGTAGCACGGGCCACTAATTGGTGACCCGCGGTTACTGTAGCGCGGGTACGTGGTTATTGTAGCGCGGTATTATAGCGGCCTTAACTCACTCATCCGACCTCAGAATGAGGTGATTCAAGATGTGTTAGAAAGATGACGAAGAGACCTTCAACGTTTATCCTTTGAATTTTTCCAGATTCTAATTTTATCATGGTCAAAATGTTAATTCTTTGTGCGAGCAACTTTGAGGTGTTTAACACTTTCTGACTTCTCCGGACTTGTATTGCGTATTTCGTCATTTCGTTGACTTGTACACTCTAATAACTCACTTTGTATATTCGTTAGCTTCCATAGGGCCAGATAATCCTTTCCTGACTTGAATGATGATGCTTATCATCTGCATTTTGCCTCGAGCTGCGTACGGGAACCCATAGGTAATTTTTAATGCCTACAGAAATCCCCTGCAAATTATTTCAGACTCATTCTTTTATAGAAAAGTCTGGAATACTTTGGATAAGACAAGCCCTGCCTTCAATCTTTTTAGTATTTCGTTGAGGAGATGGCATAAAAGGACCTGTGAATTGTCTCAATTCTTGACTTCTTCAGCCTTCAGTCTATTCAGTATTTTGTCGAATAGATAAAGTTATTCCGGTACTGTGTTTATCATGTGACCGTTGTCGAAATCTTGAACTGAAGTTGATACATAAGTTTCTGAACTTAGCTCGTGTCATTGAGTTGACGTTGACCTGATCATCTTTGTCGGGAATTGGTATCTGAATGTGATTGAACTGCCTGGAATCATCCTTTGACCTGGAATTTTTCCTTAGCCTTATTTTGGCAAAATTATCGATGCCTTGACCGACATCGACCTTTATTGTAACACGTTGTCCGGTATTAGCCTTTGTTGTAACGCGTTGACCGGCGTTAACACAGTTTATACTCATACGTTTGCTGGAGTCTACACAGTTTAAACTCTTAAGGCATTAGAGCATGGCGGTCCCAAATGTCGAGACTGCAGGACTAACTATTTAAGCCGATTCATCTGTAGGTATGGATCTCATCCTGAGGTTGTCGGATCTTTGAGTCACGAGACTAATTAATGAAGCTGGTGCGTCAACGACTCTTGCATTTATAGGATTTTTGGCAAACCCTCAGCCATCAGCGAGTTTGATGAGCCTTTACCGACTACCGTTTGACTCGAGCTAGCATGCAGATTGTTTAAATTCGATCTGTACGTAACGTTGTGCTAAAAGAATTAACTCTTTTAGAGTTATGATATTGAATACGTAGACTTCGTCTTTCTCCTGTCAAAAGACTAAACAACAATACGTATTAGACGTAGACTTAGGATTTTTGGCAAATCCTCAGCCTTCAACGGATTTGACGTGCCTTTACCGATTACCGTTTGAATCGGGCTTACATACAGATTGTTTAAGTTTATTCCACAGGCGACGTTGTGCTAAGAGAGTCATCTCTCTTAGTGCTATGATATTGAATACGTAGACTTCGTCTATCTTACGGGAATAGACTACCCAGCAACGTGTGTTAGGCGCTGACTTATCCCTACTTAGGTTTTGGGATAAAAGTCCCCAGACTCGGATTCTGGTGTCTTCTTTAATCGGTGAAAGACTAAACCAGCAACGCAAGTTAGGCGTTGACTTATCTCTACTTAGGATTCGGGATAAAATTCCCCGTACGTGTAAGGCATGAATTATGGTGTTATTAATAACAACCTGCCATAATGTTGAATATGTAGGCTTTTGTCCTTTTTATGGTCAAAGACTAACCGACAACACGTGTTAAGCGCTGACTTATCCCTACTTAGGCTTCGGGATAAAAGTCCCCAGACTTAGATTCTGATGTCTTCTTCAATCAGTGAAAGACTAAACCGGCAATGCTTGTTAGGCGTTGACTTATCCCTACTTAGGATTCGGGATAAAATTCCACATACGTATAAGGCACGGATTATGGTGTTATTAATAACAACATGCCACAATGTTGAATATGTGGACTTTTATTCTTTTATGGTCAAAGACTAACCGGCAATGCGTGTTAGGTGCTGACTTATCCCTACTTAGGCTTCGGGATAAAAGTCCCCAGACTTGGATTCTGGTGTCTTCTTCAATCGGTGAAAGACTAAACCGACAATGCGTATTAGGCGTTAACTTATCCCTACTTAGGATTCAGGATAAAATTCCCCGTACGTGTAAGGTACGGATGATGGTGTTATTAATAACAACCTACCACAATGTTAAATATGTGAGCTTTTGTCCTTTTTATGGTCAAAGACTAACCGGCAATACGTGTTAGGCACTGACTTATCCCTACTTAGGCTTTGGGATAAAAGTTCCCAGACTTGAATTCTGGTGTCTTCTTCAATCGGTGAAAGACTAAACCGGCAACGTGTGTTAGGCGCTGACTTATTCCTACTTAGGATTCGGGATAAAATTCCCCATGCTTGTAAAGCACGGATTTTAAGAGTTATAATATTGAAAGATTGTGTCTTCTCTTGGGGAAAAGACAAACCCGATGCAGGAGAGAAAGAATTTTATATTCTATCTCCCAAAGCTGAAGAGAAAAAATTTTATATTCTGTCTTTAGTTACCAAAGGAAACTCAAAGTGGGATCTCCACTTCAAGAATCCGGGAAGGTGAAACTAAGAGTGGGATCTCCACTCTGAGAATTGAAAATATTTGGATAATCCTAACTGTCAGAAGGTTTGATTACTAAACTAAAGGTGTATTTCTCGTTTATCGAGAGTGAATTGCGGTTTTGGCTCTAACTGTAGGAAGGTTTAACCAAGTAGGAGGTTTGAGACGACCCTAACTATAGGAAGGTTTGATTGCTCGGTTTGAAAGTAGACCTCTCGTTCATGGAAGGAATCGAGAGCAGATTTTGGTTGTGGTCCTAACTGTAGGAAGGTTTGACCAAGTGGGAGGTTTGAGACGATCCTAACTGTAGGAAGGTTTGATTGCTCGATTTGTAGACTTCTCATTCATTGGAGGAATTGAGAGGAGATTTTGGTTTTGTGGTCCTAACTGTAGGAAGATTTGACCAAGAGAATAGTGAGAGTGGGAGTACAAACTATAGCGGGAGTGTTGAATCGTAGGAATCACTCAAAGGAGGTTCCTAGTGTTAAGTAACAAATACTTAACACGGAGAGGTTTGACAATTATCAATAACCAGGAAATTAAAATTCTAAATATTATGTCCAGACTCTAACAATAAGAGTGTTGAGTGCACAGACGTAGCGGGAGTTTGAATGGATTAAACCAAAAAGAATTTTAGTGGACCCACTGTCAATTAATTTGATCAGTGTTGGACTTTGTGGTGGAGAACTATGAATCGTCAACACCAGTGGGAGTTTTTTATGAGGGAAGATTGGTCCAACGATGTGATCAACTCTCATCTCAGCAAAAGGGTGCTCGGAAGTTGGTGGAATTGCTCCTAGAATTTAGAGTCCAAGTGGGAGTTTCTTATTCATCCCATTTTTGTAGCGATTGGGTTATCCCTAAGAACACAACATATAGCATTCTTTTGGGAACTTCCCGTTACATCCACCCCCAGATTTCTTTGTGAAACTGGGTCTAACATTGTACTCAGCTGAATGATCGGGTTATCCTTAAGAATATCACATACGATATTCTTCCAGAAACTTCCCGTTAAAATTAGGAAATAGTTTAGACTCGTATACTTGTTGGAGTATTGAGAAGTAGTTTATACTCGTATACTCTTCAGAGTGTTCATTCGGCTTAATTTAGCGCTATGACACCAGCTTCAACCAATGTTTGGATGCTATTCTTGAGAGCGAAGCAAACTTTGGTAGGATGAAGGATCCTCCTGTGATACACACAGTACTTCGGATCCGAAGTATTGTCAGCTTCCTCCTGATTTGTGATAGGTGGTAGCTTGATCTTGTTGTTTTCGAGGAGGGACTCGAAGATGGCTGAAACGTCTTCATCCTTGAAGGAGTACTCTTTTTGGGGTCTCGGATCTGAAGTCTATTGCTATCTTCGGGATTGCTGCTGTGACGTCTGATTAGTATCTACCATAGTTGCAGGGGCCTTCCCTTTACCGCGGGAGGCGAGGTTTGAGCTCGGAGGGTTAGCTGTCGGTTGGCTTCTCTCGGCTTGCTTCCTTTTGAGGAAGCATTCGGTCCGCTCTCCGTGCATCTTCAACTCTTTCTAGGTGTTGGACGGTGCTACTTCCATAACTTCCAATATGTCCAAAGAGAGATTGTTGTGACAGGTTTAGAGGATGAAGTCCTCCGTGATCGGATCTCGGCAGTTCATTACCTTATTCCGGAAGCGCTTGATGAAGTCATCGACCATCTCATCGTCTTCTTGTTTCTCATTGAAGAGTGTCTTGATTGACACCTCAGCGTCATCGTCAAAGAAGTGAACGAGGAACAGGCTCTCCAGGTCTTCCCAGCTGCTAATGCTTCCAGGCTTGAGTTGGCGGTACCAATCAAAGGCGGGCCCGTGAAGGGTGCCAACGAATGACCGGGCCATCAATGCCTCAATGCCAGAGATCATGCCCAAGTGAGAGTTGAAGTAGATCAGATACTGAGTGGGTGAACCCTTCTCATCAAACGGCGTGAAGTTGATCAGGTTGAACTTCGCTAGGTATGCTATTGAGTCCCACTCTCTTTGGTAAGGACACGGAATACCGATTTTTTTCACCTCTCGAGCAGACATCAGAGTGTTGATTTTGCTCTAGAGATCTTTCATCTTCTCGTCCTCGTCTGTATCATACTTTGGATGATTTCTGAGAGGAACAACATGGCCACCCCCAGTATTATCATCTTCGGTGGGACCACCCCCAGCGTCGTTATCTTTAGTGGGGCCACCCCCAGCATTCTAGCCAACGAGAGGGTTATTAGCATTAAGGTGTTCATCCACATCTGAATCGCTAGCTGTTTGATTAATATTGTTGCGACGACTGGATTCACCTATCTGATTCGAAAAGGCTAGGATCTGTTGGTCATGCTCTTCCCTCATCCGCAGCATAGCCATTTTAATTTTGAACTTGAAGTTCTCTTTTTGCTTAACCAAGGCATCCTCGATGATTTTGGCCACTTGATCGGTGTTAATCATAAACACTTCGTGGGATTATCCCGGACTGGATACCGTTTTGTCGGAAGTGACTATAGAGTTGGCATCTGATGCTTCATCATCCGAAGATAATCCCCTCTACATTCTCTGTTAATCCCTTTGTCTAATGGTTCCTGATAGTAACTGGGTTAGACGATGCGATATGAGCGGGTTAGAACTAGAAGGTCGAGCCGACTTTCCCTTATCAGCCATGTTAATTGTGACTTCTGAAAGTTCGTCACCTTGAACGGCTGATCGTATCTTACGGAGATGCTTTGGTTTGGACTTTGACGCTTCAGAGGAAAGCCTTCGGAATACCGAGACCCTCTATGGAGCGGTCTTGGGGCAGCTACACACTGATAATACTACCCTGATAATTTTGGCACACGGACAGTGAGAGTCTAATAATCACATTTTATTATAGTTTTATACCCCCATTATCTATTTTATATGAATAAATATACTACTAATAATTATTTTTATCTTTAATTGCAGGTTAATGAAGAATAAATCTCAAAACTCTCATCTCTCAACAAAAAAGCCCTTGATTTATTGAAGAAATGAAGCCCATGGAAGCAAATAATTTCTTTCACTATTCAATGAAGTGTTAAAGCCCAAATGAAGAAAAAATGCCAAAGTCCAAAAGAAGCCCATTGGAAAATCAATTTTCAAATTATCCAAAAGCCCAGAATCAAGCCGAGTAGCCTGTAGAAGCCGGAGAAAATCAAAAATCCAATATGAAAAGAAATCATATTCAAAATGGTTGGCCACAAAGAAACGATGATATCTCCTAATCCGGAAGGCGGAATTTAACATATAATACATAAAAATCGCCTATCTCGACGAGACGAAGCTATTCGTGAAAGCAGAATTTAAATATAGTGGGTATCGATGTTAGCATCAATGTCAGCATCGATGCTGGTATCGATACCAGCATCGATGCCTGCATCGATGCCAGTTTACTGTAGCGCGAGTCAATGGCTGATTTTGCTTTTTCTTGGGGCTCAAGTTTGATCCAATGGCTCTCATTCACTGATGTTTACTATAAATAGGGGTAGAGAGTGAGGGGTTAAAGGTGTGAAAATTTTTGTAACTTCTTTTGGAGAGGATGGCTACTCTTAATTAAGAAGGCCTTCCAAATTTGTAACTTTTTGTTACAATTAATAAAATAATTTTTTTGCCACTTTAAAATTTTCTTTTCTTTTCTTTGTTGGATGATGAAGATGAAGATGAAGATGGAGATTAATTTGAAGGTTTGTTTTTCTTATTCCTCTTTTATTGCTTATTAGTTTAGATTTATTTTCATGATTATAATTAGATTTATTTTTTTGTTTAAATAGTCAAGAGGCTAGAACCCTCTTGCCTTAGATTTATTTCATGCTCATAGATTAGATTTATTTCATGTTTATAGAGTAGATTTATTTTCTTGCATTTAATTCTTGTAATTTATTTTATAGTTTAGATTTTACAATTATTTTGTAGTTAGATTTTAATTTCTTGCACTATTCACCTTGAGGTTAAAACCCTCTTGGGTTTAGTTTTTCTCTTTGTTTATTTTCACTTTCTTTGATTCGCCTTTAGGCTAGAACCCTCTAGGGAATCACCTTTTTCTAAGAAGTTGATTCAATTCTAGATTACCCATATCTTTAATTGAATCCGCTATCTTTACATTCTTGATTTTTTATTTGTTTCTCGATTTTATTCATTCTTCCTTCTTGCCTTGTTGATCACATTTATTTTTTTACTCACATCCACTCTCAAAAACATTGATTTACACACTATCACTTTCACTCTCATTATCTCTCCATAATCACATTCACTCATCACTCCTATTTGTCACGCACACAACATAAGAACCGATTTTATATTTTCTCCTCCAAAACACCTTCCTCGTGGGATTGATATCTTTATACTATAACTTGACATGGTTGTACACTTGCAACATATTTTGGTACATAATTATGCCGCATCAGAGTCCGCTTCTCGGTTACTCCTTCTCCGAGGCTTGTTCGTACCCCCAGCCCGATAGTATAACTCATCAGTCTGATGATCGGAGCAACCCATCGTGTGTTGACGTGACTTCCCAGGTATAACGTCATCACCGTCAGACGAAAATGTTTCCTTCTCGGGGTTTGCTGCCTTGTTGGCGTTCTCAAGAGTCACATGTTTGGAGCCATACTATCGGGAGCATGAGACCTCAACAGGCTCTTAGACAATGGCTCGCAGTCCGAGGCGGTCAGTTACAGGAGTTTTCCCATTATAGAAAGTCTCCGACTTGTTGCGAGGGCGCGTACAACCACCAGCTCGAGTAGTTGCTCGGGATTCAGTCACTGGACCCAAGCATTCTTCGATCAAAACTTTGCCTCGATCCTCATGCAAAGGACCCCGACGATCTACCATCCTCATCTTGAATCGGGACAAATCCACGTTGTCGCGGGGCTCCACCGGAGGTTCGGGATCAATTGAAGTAGGGGTAGAACTCGATAGAATCGAAAAAACAGGTGCAGAATATTTCCTGTCTTGGCCCTAGCGCGGGTCAGACCTTGGTGACCCGTGGTTGGGAGGGTCAGACTTGAGTGATCCGTGGTTTGGAGGGTCAGACTTGAGTGACCCGCGGCTTGGAGGGTCAGACTTGAGTGACCCATGGCTGGGAGGGTCAGACTTGAGTGACCCACGTTTTTTGATCTTTTCGGCCGCCGTCTTGGACTTTGGCCTCCATGTTTGATGCACTCTTGGTTATTTCTTAGCTATGTCCTTTTGCATCTTTTGTGCCTTTTGCACAAGAATTCGTGCGTGCGCAAGTAGTGCATGACACTTCTGGATTCGCTCCTCAAGAGTTGAACGGATCCTTTTGACTTGGATCCATTCACTTGTTGATGATTTGGAGGAGGGGGCATTTGCTCGCTGTTGGGGCGCTTGTTGTTCCCTGAATTTTAGATTTGTTCGGTAACAGATCCTGTCTACTGGCTCCAAAGCCTTAGCAAATTGGTGCGCGAGGCGTTAGCGCTGCCTTTGGCGAGCTCTTTTCGATAAAGTGGGCGTACCTCCAGCGGCTATCTCCTTGATTGAAGAGGAGTCCGGATCTGTAGATCCGGCCTCGTTGGAGGCCAGAGGGGCATTGTAAGGCGTGATTATAGCAGCAATGGGGTCGTTAATCTTCCTGCGCTTGCGAGAGGCGGAGGATCTAGAGAAGGAGAATGACAGATATTCCTCGAACTTGGCCTGGTCGAACTCGTACTCGACCTCTACGTTAACCGGGATCCGGATTCGAGATCAGATTCGGTTAGCAGAAGAATTGATAGAGTTCCTACTTCACGGATGAAGTATTCGCTTGAAGCACTGAAATCGACCAAGCAAAATTAGTAGCTCTTCTCAAGATTAAGACCAAGCCTAAACTCAAGGAACGGACAGGGGATACGAGTTTAGATCCTTCAAAAGCCTTCCTCTTTATGCTGAAGTTCGCCGGGATCTGATCAACCTTCACTGAAATTTCGTACTCCTTGACTCTTCACTCCAGCAGCACATCGCCCTCTTAATAATAATTCGTCCCCTATGAAATGAGCCCCTAGGCCTGTATTTATAGGCTTCGGTTGGGGAGTTTTCGGATAAGAACGATGGATTTAGCCTTATTCTCAGTTGGCAACCGTGTAACTATGTTTGGAGATGATATCTAGGCAGTTAGGAACCTCTGGAATAGAAAAAATCCCATGAAAACAGCAAAAATCATGTTTTGGATGTTATGGATTGTTCTAAGCATGGGACAGATCATGGCGACCCACGCAGCCGCGGGTCACCAAGACGTGACCCACGGTTACTGTAGCACCAAGGGGGAGGATGACCTGCGGTTACTGTAGCGTGGTTCACCAATTGGTGACCCGTGATTACTGTAGCGTGGGGTGACCCACGGTTACTGTAACACGGGTCACCAATTGGTGACCCGCGGTTACTGTAGCGCGGATGACCCGTGGTTACTGTAGCGCGGGACACCAATAGGTGACCCATGGTTACTGTTGTGCGAGTACGTGGTTACTGCAGCGCGGTATTATAGCGGCCCTAACTCACTCATCCGACATCGGAATGAGGTATTCAGGATGCGTTAGAAAGCTGACGAAGAGAACTTCAATGTTTATCCTTTGAATTTTTCCAGTTTCGAATTGTATCATGGTAAAAATATCAATTCTTTGTGCGAGCCACTTTGAGGTGTTTGACACTTTCTGACTTCTCCGGACTTGTATTGCACATTTCGTCATTCCGTTAACTTGTACACTCTAATGACTCACTTTGTATATTCGTTAGCTTTCACTGGGCTGGATAATCCTTTCCTGACTTGAATGATGACGCTTATCGTCTGCATTTCGCCTCGAGCTGTGTACGAGAACCCATAGGTAATTTTTGACGCCTACAAAGAGCAGATCTTCTCCAGCTGCCGCCTCTCCTCAGTCGTGAGGACAAACGACCTTAGTGCATCCTTGTTGATCTCAGGCCAGTTGGTGAAGGATAGGACATCGTCGACCCCGAAGACCCACACAAACCGCTCCTTCCAGTCTTTATTCGACTCTGAAGCGTTTGATACAAATTTACAACCCCCAGTGTAGTGGAGGAAGTAATGGGGGTCCTTCTTTGTTGACTTGACACTGACTAGATTCCCCAACAAGCGCATGCTTGACAGGATGCCGACCCAGTGGCAGATCACCATGAAGCCCACAAAAACCCCGATTGTATATAGGGTGAACTGAGAGGGGGATACCCCCAGGGCAACACACACATCCCTAATGAAGGGATGAAGCAACAACTGGAGCCCATAGTCGAGATGGGTGATGTGCAATGGTGACTTGTTTTGGCCATGGTGGTACACCGACTTATCCCCGCTTGGCACTAAGAGTGTAAAGGCCTTGGGGAGATCGTAGAGCTCGTAGTACATCTCAAGCTCCTGGGTGTAGATCTTTGATCGGATTGGCCGGAGAAGATCAATTCTCTCCTTATTACGGCCAACAGTGGAAGTTTGAGCAGCCATGGGAGATAGTTATTATAAGGAGATTTGGGAAAGTTTGAGAGACAAGCGTCAGAAATTTAGAGCAAAAAGTTGTGAAAAAGACCTACCTTCGCTACCAGTGGGTTATAAATAGCACTCAAGGGGGCACATGGAATAATTTGGACGGCCAACTCGTTTCAAAATGAATAGACGAGATACACCTCGAAATCCCAAATGGTTCATATGAAACTCGAAGCACCACCCCCCTTTACTCCATGCTTCTGTTAGACCCTAATGCCACTAGGATAGAACCCTAGAGGGGGGTGAATAAGATTTATGCTAATCTAATCCGATTTAATGACAATTAAAACTAATTAATAAGTTATCCTAGCAAGTAAGATATGCAACAATGATATGTAAGGATAATCAATATAAACAAAGGGTAAAATAAACAAACTACAAATATGATAAAGTAATATACACAAAGAGTAATAGACAATGGCGATATAAGATAAACACAAAAGTAAATACGCCAATGACAAACTCAAACACAAGCAAATGATCACAGAGTTCAGACCTTTAATCCTACGTCTCCACTCCCCACTCCTGGAGAGAAATTCACTACCACATCGGGTTTTCGATGCTCACCCGAAAACGTTTACACCTCACACTCGGTTTTCTAGCTCACCAAAAACTTTACAATCAACACTCTTGCAATCCCACTCTACACCCTCTAAGTGTTAATCTCTAGCTCGTGTCTCGCTCAAGTGCTCGGATTTACTGTTAGCCCTTATGTTTTGATGATGATTTACAACCACCATTATCGGTACTAATTGCTTGTTGAGTGATATTATAGATAATATAAATATCAAGCTTGTTAGTACCATAGAATGGAGGATTGGATGGAATATGAGCTACAACGATGATATCTAAAGGAGGCAGAGGCAAAGTGATGAAGCAATGTTTATCAAGAATACTATATGCAATGAGAAGCTTCGTTAACTCAAAAGCAATATCAAGACTCAAGAAATGTATTTCTATGTGAGAGTTATTTGCTATTTATATTTTCTCTCTAGTGCTAAAATGTAGGCAAGTAGTTGTATATTTCATTTGAAGTTATTGGGATATCGCACACACATTTTTATATTCATATCTTTGATGATTTTGTCAAAACATGTATTTTCACAAATATGAGGATCTATTTGCAAATTCCATATTCATATCTTTGATGATTTTGTCAAAACATGTATTTTCACAAATATGAGGATCTATTTGCAAATTCCTTTTCAAAACTGTATTTTCACAAATATGAGGATCTATTTGCAAATTCCTTTTCAAAACACTTTGGTTCTATGATTAAAAATATTTTAAAAAGTTCTACAAATCTTAGAAATCTTTTGAGAGTTTTTTATAAATTTTACAAAGTGTTAAAATCTTTTTTTACCATATATCAGTATAAATCAGTTCGCGATCGACCGCGCTAGGGTTTTAGTTCTAGAGCTAGCAGATATATAGTACGGTCGACCGTGGTGATCGACCGACTCAATTACAGAGAGCTTTGGACTTCCTGCGGTCGACCGCCACGGTCGATCAAACTGATTACAGAAACTTCTGAGTTGCCCACGGTCGACCATCGCGGTCGACCGTAGACAAAACAAAAACTTTTCACCTGTTTTGAAAACCTGCGCTGTCGACCGTGAAATTCTCACGGTCGACCGCCAATCGCCCAACGACTCTTTTTTGTACAGAATCAGAAAATCTGATTCACTAGATTTTGGGAGATTTGGTTGGGGTTTTGGCTGTTGTTTCCTTTCCCTATATAAACCCTCATATCCCAACCACCAGAATTATCCAAGCTTATTGCAAAATCCCTTGTGTTTAGTTTTGTGTTTTCTAAAGAGCTTAAAACTTTCATTCTTATTTCTTACTGTTTCTAAGTTCACACCCCAAGCTTCAAGTGTAATCTTTCTCCTGGCCGTAGAGTTACTGTACAAAGAGAGATTTTATATCATTTACTACTGTTGTGAGCTTGATCTTGTGGAGATCAATTGTGTGGTTGTGAGATCTCATGGAGATCGTTGTGTAGAAGAAGTTCCGGCTTCCAAACCAGGTTGTGTAGTGAATTCTCCTCGATAGTAGGGAGCGGGGACGTAAGTCGGAGGACCGAACCTCGTAAAAACATCGCACGTCACTTGGATAACGATTTCTAAACTTTTCTCTTTTACTTTGGCTTTTCATTTTGTGGTGTATTACTTTGTCTTAATTTTAATGCACAATTATTGCCTTAAGACCCTAATCACCCCTCCTCCCCTCTAGGGTCCAACAATTGGTATCAGAGCTTGGTTTCTATAGTTGTTTTTGGTCTAACCACCTTAGAGGAAAGATCAAATGGAGGCTTCATTAATTATGCATATGCTTGAGAGACAATCCACCACTAGAGCCCCGCTTTTCACTGGTAGAAATTTTGCCTATTGGAAAGCTAGAATGAGGATTTACCTTCGTTGCATTGATCTTGACATCTTAAATATCATAGAGAAGAAATATGTAGAAAATCCCAAGAGTAGTACCATGATCGATGGAGAAAGACTCCAAGCTAATCTCAATGTGAAGGCCATGAATGCCTTAATTTGTGGTCTTACCCCTAATGAGCACAATAGGGTCTCCACGTGTGCAACCACACACAAAATTTGGGAAAAATTATGTATTACACATGAAGGAACCCCCAAGTTAAGGAGTCCAAAATTAGTGGGCTTATGCATGACACCCCCAAGTTAAGGAGTCCAAAATTAGTGGGCTTATGCATGACTATGAGTTATTTAAAATGTTTCCTAATGAATCCATTGATACTATGTTTTCTTAGTGGGCTTATGCATGACTATGAGTTATTTAAAATGTTTCCTAATGAATCCATTGATACTATGTTTTCTCGCTTTACTAATATTATCAATGAATTACATCGTCTTGATAAGAAATTGACTACCCAAGAGATGAACTACAAGATCATTTGCTCATTGACTCCGGTGTGGGAGCCCAAAGCTATGGCCATAGAGGAAGCTCACAATCTTACTACTCTACCTATCGGTGGCCTCATCGGCAAGCTTAAAGTTCATGAGAAGAAGCTTAAAGGGAAGGAGAAGGAGAAAGAGCCCCATGGGAAATTGAGGAGCCATCCCAAAAGATGAAGACTATTGCTCTCAAAGGAGCTATTGATGACTCCTCCTGTTTGGATAGTGAAGTGGACATTTCTAGAAAAGTGGCTCACCTCTCTAGAAGAATATAAAGACTAATAAAAATAAATAAGAATTTTAATAACCGATCTAACAACAAGTTTTCTTCACGTATAGGAAAATGCTTTGAATGCAATGAACCGGGTCTTCTTACCAAAGATTGCCCTAAGCTCAAAGAGAAATATTTGAAATACAAGAAGAAGAAAGTCATGTATGTCGGATAAGAGGAATCCGAACCAAGCGATTCGGATAGCGATGAAGAAGGGGCAAAGATTGCTCTTCATGATCCTAATATTTGCTTTATGGCTCATGAAGATAAGGTAATATCCGATACCGAAAGTGAGTCTTTCTATATGCAATGTGATCTAGCAACCGCATTAGAAGAGTTAAACTTTGAGTTTAAAAGAATGACAAAAGAATACTCTTCCTTTAAAAAATTGCATGCTTATTGTGATTCCAAACTTGAGCAACTACAATCCTCACTTGCTCTAAAAGATGAATTGTTAGGGGATATCGATTTTGAAAACAAATAATTGAGATCTAAAATTGAAAGGCTAGAAATTAAAAATGGTAGAATTAAACCCACTCATGCATATTCTAGTCATCATCGTTTTAAAAGAAATAGGTTTCATAGATCTTATGCTTCTACACACAAGAAAAATTTTGTGTGTACATATTGCATGAAACATGGTTATATCTTCACTCATTGTAGGATTAAAAATAACAATAATTATTATGGAATGATATGGGTACCCAAAGGTACCCAGTATACTAACACCTAAGGACCCAAGATTTGGGTACCTAAAGTTTCTACGTCTTCATCTTATGTAGGGAACATCACGAACACGACATAAAGAGATGTGGTATCTTGATAGTGGTTGCTCACATCATATGACGGGCAACAAAGAGCTATTCGTAACCCTATCAAGGATTGAAGGAGGTAACGTCTCCTTCGGTGGCGGTGAGAAAGGTAAAATTATAGGTATGGGAAGTATTGGTAAGACACCTTCTCCCATAATAGAGGATGTTTATTTGGTTAGAGGCTTAAATCACAACCTTCTTAGTACTAACCAATTAAGTAATAAAGGCTTTGATATTTCTTTTAAACCGGATAAGTGCATTGCTAGCATAAATGACAAAATTATTTTTGTTGCTAATAGAAAATCTAATGTATATATTTTTGAGATGAATAAACTAGTAGATCAAGATGTTAAATGCCTTGCGGTGGTTGATGAAAATCCTTGGATTTGGCATAAGAGGCTTGGTCACGCCAACATGGAGTTGATATCCAAGCTATCCAAAAAGAATCTTGTAAAAGGGTTACCAAACTTACATTTTATCAAAGATATCGTTTGTGAAGATTATGCTAAAGGTAAACAAACCAAATCCATCTTCAAATCCATTAATGAGGTATCAACTTATAAACCCTTGCAATTACTACATCTTGATCTCTTTGGTCCTATACGTGTTACCTCTTTAGGAGGTAAACACTATGTTTTTGTTATCATTGATGATTTCTCTCGTTTTATGTGGATAATCTTTCTTGCTAGTAAAGATGAATATTTTGAAGAATTTTCTAATTTTGTCAAAAGAATTGAAAATAAAAAGAGTTAAAAGTTGTTAAAATTAGAAGTGATCATGGTGATGAATTTCAAAATAAAATTTTTAATGATTTTTGTGCACATCGTGGTATAACTCATGTATTTTTCGCTCCAAGAACATCACAACAAAATGATGTTGTTGAACGGAAAAATTACACCATACAATAGATGACACGAACAATGATAAATGCTTTTGATCTACCAAAATATTTTTAGGCGAAAGCCGTCAATACGACTTGCCATATTTTGAATCGTGTTTTGAATAGACCAAAGCTTAAGAAAACTTCTTATGAACTATTTTATGACAAAACCCCATTTATTGGATACTTTCGTATTTTTTATTGTAAATGTTTTATCTTGAACACCAAAGATCACCATGATAAATTTGATTCAAAAATTAATATTGGTATTTTCTTAGGATATGCACCTAGAAGTAAGGCTTATAGGATCTTCCAAAAATGAATACTTATTGTTGAAGAGTCTATAGATGTTACTTTTGATGAAACTAATATTGTTTATCATATAGTTTGCCTAGGAATGATGATGATGATATTGAGGGAGGATTGAAACGCTTGCAACTAAATAAAATACCCTCAGTATATGCACAAAAGGATGGGGAAAGCAACAACATAGAAAGTCAAGAAGAACTCACTAAAGTATGGAAATTCACACCAAATCATCCAAAGAAGCAAATTATACGGAGTCCTTCACAAGGAGTTCTAACTCGCTCAAAAACTTTGAGTGGGTGTGGTAATGTAGCTTTCTTATCCCAAATAGAACCTAAAAAGATTAATGATGCTTTAAAGGATGAGTTTTGGGTTTTAGCAATGCATGATGAACTAAACAATTTTTAAAGAAATAATGTTTAGAAATTAGTTCCTAGACCTAACAATGTTCATGTTATTGAAACAAAATGGGTTTTAGAAACAAACTTGATGAACATGGTATTGTGATGAGAAATAAAGCTCGTTTAGTTACCTAAGGATACAATCAAGAGGAGGGCATAGACTATAATGAAACATTTGCACCGGTTGTAAGGTTAGAATCTATTAGAATGTTCTTAGCCTTTGCAAGTTTTAAAGACTTTGAATTGTTTCAAATGGATGTGAAAAGTACTTTTTTAAATGGTTTTATAGAAGAGGAAGTATATGTTGAGCAACCCCCCGGTTTTATGTATCATTCATTTCCTAATCATGTTTACCGGGTTCAAAAAGCTTTATATGGGTTAAAACAAGCTCCTAGAGCTTGGTATGCTCGCCTATCTAGTTTTCTTCTTGAAAATAGTTTTTCTAAAGGAAAAAATTGATAATACACTTTTTGTTAGAAAAAGAAAAAATCATTTTATCTTAGTTCAAATATATGTTGATGATATTATTTTTGGTGCTACTAATGAAACTTTATGCAAGGAATTTTCTAAAGTCATGCAAGATCATTTTGAGATGAGCATGATGGAAGAGCTCACTTTCTTTCTCGGTCTCCAAGTCAAGCAAACTAAGGATGGGATATTCGTTTCACAAAACAAGTATGCTAGAGAATTAGTAAAGAAGTTCAGATTGGAGAACTCTAAGCATGCACTAACTCCTATGAGTACAAGTATCAAGCTTGATGTGGATGATGGTGATGAGGAGGTAGACCAAAAACTATACTGATATATGATAGGTAGTCTTCTTTACCTTATCGCTAGTAGACCCGATATCATGTTTAGTGTGTGTACATGTGCACGTTTTCAAGCTTCTCCAAAAACATCCCATTTAATTGCGGTTAAAAGAATTATTAAATATGTCAATGGTATATTTGATCTTGGTTTATTTTATCCAAAAAGCACCTCTTTTGATCTTTATGGTTTTGTGATGCCGACTTTGCCGGATGTAAGGTAGATCGCAAGAGTATGAGTGGTACATGTTAATTTTTGGATAACTCTCTTGTCTCTTGGGCTTCCAAGAAATAAAATTGTGTTGCCTTGTCCACTACGGAAGTAGAATACATTGCCGTCGGCTTATTTTATGCCCAACTTTTATGGATAAAACAAAGTTTAGTTGACTACGATTTGTATTTTCAAAACACAAAAATTTCTTGTGATAAAACTAGTGCCATTAATATTTCAAAAAATTCTGTTTTGCACTCTAGAACCAAACATATTAATGTACGCCATTATTTCTTACGAGATCATGTAGAGAGGCAAGATGTATCCCTTGTTTATATTGACACTAAATCTTTATTAGTGGACATCTTTACCAAGCATCTTAGTGAAGAAGATTTTTATCGCATAAGAAATGGTTTGGTTTATACATTATGTAAAAAGTTTTGCTTGTTTGTTTGGTAAGTTGAACATCATATTCATTCTTTTTCACAACATGCCTAAACACATAAAATTACCAAGAGGAGTGTGTGGGAGGACCGGGGTCAATTCCAAGAGGAGTGGGTTGGTAGTAATACCTAGGAAGGGTCATAATTCCAAACACTTGAGGAAGGTGACACGGGGAGGCCAACACTTGAGGTACATTTTGTGTATTTTTGCATGTTTCTTATTTTATATACCCCATTTTGATGGTGACAATGGGGGAGAGAAATCTCCTCATTTGTGCACATAGTTAGGGGGAGCTCATAGATAGGGGAGCAACTATCTATAAGCTATATATATTTCACTCCAATATAATGGTTGGTTGTCATCATCAAAAAGGGGGAGATTGTTAGCCCTTATGTTTTGATAATGATTTACAACCACCATTATCGGTACTAATTGTTTGTTGAGTGATATTGTAGATAATATAAATATCAAGCTTGTTAGTACCATAGAATGGAGGATTGGATGGAATATGAGCTACAACGACGATATCTAAAGGAGACGGAGGTAAGGTGATGAAGCAATGTTTATCAAGAACACTATATGCAATGAGAAGCTTCATCAACTCAAAAGCAATATCAAGACTCAAGAAATGTATTTCTATGTGAAAGATATTTGCTATTTTTATTTTCTCTCTAGTGCTAAATGTAGGCGTATAAAACTGCCTATGGGTCCCTTAACACAGCTCGGCACGATGATTCAACAAACCAACGAACCATCGGGCGACATATCCAAACACGATCGTTAGTCCACAACACCGAAGCCAAGTGACACGCGACGAAGCGGATTAACGAGGCGACGAGGCTAACGAACCGCACGCAAACGACGGAATAAATCCACTCGCGTGCGGAATCAAGCTAACGGTTCGGTGAATCAACGAGTCATTCAACTGTAGAACGGATTCGAACTCGAACACCGAAGCGGATTTACTACCATATCGGGATCCAGACTGCCAAATCAGAGTTCAGATCAACAATAAAACTCAGATGAACTGCGAAACCATAAAACCGGACAACGGACAACACGGCACAACACCTGGAGGACTCGGCCCCCAAGGGTGGCTCGGTGGTCGAGCCACCCAAGGGTGGCTCGGTGGCCGAGCCACGCTCAGATCTGGGCCCAGATCTGGGCCCAGATCCGATCTGTTTTGCCTATAAATAGAGGGGCATGGCTCATTTGTCAAAGGTGGGAACTTTTGGAGGCGAAGCTCTGCTGAATTGAGATCTCAACTTTGAAAGTTTGAAGCTTTGAAGACTTGGATTTTCAGATCTGGTTCTTGGCAAGCGTCCACGTCAAACAAGGCAGGAGTTCGAGAGAGATTGGATCTGAGATTTGCACGGTCACCCTCCGGATCAAAACTTGGTTTTTGATCCCGAGAAGGCTATTATTTCCTTGGTGAAATAGTACCCTCGTCTGTTATTTCCTTCGTGAGATAACACCCGCTATACCGTGTAGATCCGACCAGATCTAGATCATGTGGTAGTCCACGGATTAACCCCGGCACAGGCAAAGAACCCACAAAAGCGAGTGACCACAAAACAGATGCTCGTGATTCGTTCGACAAATAAGGAAAGTTGTAATTTTCATTTTCTTTTGATTTTATTGTAATCGGATCTTATAAAAAGACCGGATCTTTGTAACCGATAAACTGTTAACAAAGGAATCAATGGAATCAGCAAAGAAAGCTACGATTTTTCCCGCGAACAATCTGGCGACCACAGTGGGAGCCACCGATCTCGCTGCCGAGATCGTTACGTCGCAGCTGCGGATCTCGATCCCGATCGAGGAGGAGGTCTAATATGAATTCGACCAACAAAAGTTCGAGGAGTATCTGTCATCCTCGTCCGGATCGACCTCCCCCCTTAAGTCCAAGAAGTTCTCCTCCAGGAGAAAAATCCGTTGGTATGAAGAAGTTGAGAATACCAATGAAGATCTCACCCCGATTGATGCCATGGTTGCATCAGGTGAGGCTCCACCAACCTCCAACCAGGTTACCGTCAATTCCTCCGTCACTCTTTCAAGAGAGCCATCAGAGGCGACGCCAATGTTTGGCCAAAGGAACTCGAGAAGGCGATGGAAGGAATCCGCTATAACACGGATCTGAAGAACAGGAGAGGCAAACAGCCTAAACAACCAATGAATGGCAGCTCCTCCAAGCCGCCAACGAACGAATGGATCCGTGTCACACGGAATCGTTCGACACTCGAAGAGCGCATTCACAAGCGCCGCGCAATGTCAGCGCAGGCACGGGCTCGAGTCCAAGAAGCCCGTAGAAGACTGCAGAAGGAAGTGGCCAAGAAGCCGCCACCAACCCGCCAAGTATGGAAGCCGAAGTCTGAAGCGGCGATTCAGGCTAAGGCACAATCATTGCAGCCTTTGAAGCAAGTTCAACCTCCGGCGAACCAACCAAAATCGCCGGCAATTCCAATAACTACTCCGGGAGATCCCGCGGAATCATCCCGAAGAAGGAAGTCCGTTTTGGAGCGCCTCGGTCCACTTCCCGATGACCGATGCAAAGCTCCAGTTCAAGAACGTTTGAGCCCGATGAAGAAGCCCCGAACGACTCAACATGCTGGGGGTCACCGTCACCTTCAACATGACAACAAGTTCAAGGCAGCTGCGCGCGCCACTTTGCGCATTGAAGTCCGGGAGCCCGCTGACAATTCACGCCCAAAAAGGCATGTTTCGAGGCGCGTAACTCTTGAAAGCCCAAAGAAGGCAGTTCGTCCTCAGAGGGAAACGTTGTCGTCTGAAGATGACAACGTTATACCTGAGAAGTCGTGCCAACACACGATAAGTTACTCCGACCTTCAAGCCGACGAGTTGTACTATCGTGATGGGAGTACGAGAAAAACCAGGAAAAGGAGTTCCCGAGGGCTAGAAACTCAATGCCCCTGTTCCAAACTCATTCGGGCAGTATTGTCTGAGTGCAACTGCATCAAGACGGTCCCCGAAAGAAATTTGGTTTTCGAAAGTCTCAATACCGAAACGCCAAGACCAAGGTCTAGGCGTTTCTGACAAAGAAGAAGGGTAGTCAAAGATGAAGAATTTCCGAGGGTCACCACTAATATGACCAGCAAAGGGACGTCGACACAGGATAATCCCGAGTCGATTCCGGAAGTACCCCGGCGGATGACCCGTCTGCAGTCCGGAGCCATCATACGAGGAACTTATGGTAGGCTCCGCGGTTGCATCAGATAATACGGTATCCAGTGAGGGACAACCCCGCGAGGCACTTATGATAAGTGCGGAACAAGTGGCCAAGATGCTTGAAGAAGCCATGGCTAAACAACAGGAGAGCTTCAGGTTCGAAATGCAGATGGCCATGCAGAACATGAGAGAAATGCATGACCAACAAATCCAAGCATTAACGAACCAGCAAGGCGAGCCAAGTCGTCATAACCAGGTTAATCTGAAAGATGAGGACACAGGTGCGAATGAAACCCATAACGCCAATAATCCTCCCGTCAATGCAGGGGGTGGTAACGAGAATGCTAACGAAGACTCAGGTGAAAGCTTGAAGATTAAAAACCTCGAGAGCAAAATCAATACGTTGATTTCCGCTCAAGAGATGAAGAAGACGAGCATTCCTTGTCCATACCCAAGAGAATGGGAATCAATCCCCTACCCGGCGAAGTTTAGTCTAATTAACTTCACACCATTTGATGGGAATGGTTTACCCACTCAGCATTTGATTTACTTCAAATCACACCTAGGGGTCATCTCTGGTAATGAGCCTCTGATGGTACGGTCCTTCGTTGGTACTCTTCATGGAGCCACCTTCGATTGGTATCGCCGCCTCAAGCCAGGAAGTGTGAATAGCTGGGACGACATGGAGACTAAATTCCTCACCAACTTCTTCGATGACGACAGCGAGATATCCATCGGGTCGTTGCTTGACGAGAAACAAAAAGATGGGGAATTAGTTGATACCTTCGTCAAAAGGTTCCGGAACAAGGTGATGAACTGTCGGGACCCGATCACTGAGGAGTTCATTCTCCAGACTTGCCACAACAACCTCACATTAGACGTGTTGGAAGCAATGGGGACAGCACCGTCCAAAACATGGAAGGATTTGAAGGTCCGAGGAGAACAAGCCGAACGCTTCCTCCGAAGGAAGAAAGCCGAGAGGAGCCAACCGACGGCGAATCTTCTGAACTCTAACTTCGCCTCCTGTGGGAAGGGCAAAACGCCTGCAACTACTGGTGGTGCTAATCAAATGTCACAACAGTAATCCCGAAGGCAGCAAAAAACTTCGGACCCGAAACTCCAAAAAGAGTATTCCTTTAAGGACGAAGACGTTCCAGCCATCTTCGAATCCCTCCTTGAAAACAACAAGATCAAGCTACCACCTATCGCAAATCAGGAGGAAGCTGACAATACTGCGGATCCGAAGTACTGTGCGTACCACAGGAGGGTCCTTCATCCCACCAAGGATTGCTTCGCTCTCAAGAATAGCATCCAAACCTTGGTTGAAGCTGGCGTCATAACGCTGGGATAAGCCAAATGAGAACAGCAAGACTCCGACAAGTATAAGAGTATAAACTGCTTCTCAATCCTCCGACCGGTATAAGAGGTTAAACTGCTCCCTGATACTCCAACATGTATATGAGTCTAAACTGTTTCATTTCTTTCACGGGAAGTTCCTGGAGAATTTTTATATGTAATATTCTTAAGGATAACCCGGTCATGTAACTGAGTACAATGTCGGATCCAGTTCCACAAGGGAAGCTGGGGGTGGATTATTCAAGTATCAGGAAGTTCCTGAAAGAATACCACGAGTGATATTCTTAGGGATAACCCAATCACTATAAAAGTGATAAGTAAAACATCCACATTTAAACTCTAAAGGTTGGAATGTTTTCCATTATTGTTATCAAATTCACTAATTCTCATGAGTTATCTTGTTGAGACGAGATTCGATCCTTTTGACAGATTAATCTTTCCTCACAAAAATCCCCCACTGATCAAGTCAATTGACGGTGGGTCCACTAAATTTTCTGTCCGCCAATTCATGGCAATTTCCAAAGCTTGACGTGTTAAGTCCTGATTACTTAACGTCAAAACCCTTCATCGAGTGGCCAGTACAAACCAGTATTTCTACTGCTACTTGTATTCCACTCCCTTTGCTTTCAGGTCAAACCTATAAAAGTTAGGGCCACAACCAAAATCCCCTCTCGATTCCTTCAATGAACGAGAGGCCCATAAATTGAGTGATCAAACCTTTCTACAATTAGGATCGTCTTAAACCTCCCATTCGGTCAAACCTTCCTACAGTTAGGACCAAAACCAAAATCCCCTCTCGATTCCTCCAATGAACGAGAGGTCCACTTTCAAATCGAGTGATCAAACCTTCCTATAGTTAGGATCACCTCAAACTCCCACTTGGTCAAACCTTCCTACAGTTAGGACCAAAACCAAAATCCCCTCTCGATTCCTCCAATGAACAAGAGGTCCACTTTCAAATCGAGTGATCAAACCTTCCTATAGTTAGGATCACCTCAAACTCCCACTTGGTCAAACCTTCCTACAGTTAGGACCAAAACCAAAATCCCCTCTCGATTCCTCCAATGAACGAGAGGTCCACAAATCGAGCGATCAAACCTTCCTACAGGTAGGATCGTCTTAAACCTTCCAGGCTGGGGGTTTGCCAAAAATCCCAAAGCCTATGTCTAACACGCGTTGCCGGTTAGTCTTTGACCGTAAAAAGGACAAAAGCCCACATATTCAACATTGTGGCAGGTTGTTATTAATAACATCAAAATCCATGCCTTACACGCGTGGGGAATTTCATCCTGAATCCTAAGAAAGGATATGCCGACGCCTAACACGCGTCACCGGTTTAGTCTTTTTCCGTAGAAAAAAGACACCAGAGTTTGATTCTGGGGACTTTGATCCCAAAGCCTAAGTGGGGATAAGTCAGCGTCTAATACACGTTGTCGGGTAGCCTATTCCCGTAACAAGGGCGAAGTCTACGTATTCGAAGTCGTAGCACCGAGTCTAAGAGAATTCACTCTCTTAGCACAACGTTACATGCGGAACGGATCTAGACAATCCACATGCTAGCCCGATTCAAACGGTAGTCGGTAAAGGCTAATCAAAACACACGTTGCTGTTTAGTCTTTTCACAGGAGAAAGACGAAGTCTACGTATTCAGTATCGTAGCATTAAGAGCGTTAACTCTCTTAGCACAACGTCACATGCGGAACGAATTTAATAATCCGCATGCTAGCCCGACTCAAACGGTAGTCGGTAAAGGCTCATCAAACCCGTTGATGGCTGGGGGTTTGCCAAAAATCCTATAAATGCGAGAGTCACTGACGCATCAGCTTCATTAATTGGTCTCGTTACTTGAGCATCCTACGACGTTCGAAACCCTAGGGTCAACGTTGGTCAACGCGTAACCCTAGGTCAACGCCAGGGTTAACGCCGGTCAACGCGTACCCCTAGGCCAACGCCAGTCAACACGTTACGACCAAAAGTCAATGTCAGGCGATCCAAAACCCTAGGTCAAAGCCGGTCAACGCGTAACCCTAGGTCAACGCCAGTCAGCGTACGACGTTCAAAACCCTAAGGTCGACACCGGTCAACGCGTAACCCTAGGTCAATGCCAGTCAACGCGTTATAATCAAAAAGTCAACATACGACGTTCAAAACCCTAAGGTCAACGCCGGTCAACGCGTAACCCTAGGTCAATGCCAATTAATGCGTTGCAATGAAAGAATCAATACTCCGAAAAGTATACGAGTATAAACTGCTTCTTACTACTCCAATAAGGTATACGAGTATAAACTATTCCCTATTTTTGGTTGAGAAGTTTCTGGAGAATATTTTTCTAAAAATATTCTTAAGGATAACTCAACAACACTACGCCGGACAACGCGTCGCAAATAAAAACTCAATGCCAACAATCGAGGGTCAGTTCTATGTTGAACCAGCAAACACGAGCTAAAGATCAGAAAATCAGGAATCGACTTCAAGTTCAAAATTCCGACAACGGTCAGACAATAAATGCAGCACCGGAACCTTTACAGACATTCGACAAAGCACCGAATAGCCTGAAGGATTGAAGGAATCAAGAACAGAAGCCATTCCAAGGTCCCGTTACACCGACTGAAGGTTGGGACAATCATATCCAAAGTATTCCAGACTCTTCTATAAAAAACGAGACTGAAATACTTTGGAGGGGGTATCTGTAGGCGTATAAAACTGCCTATGGGTCCCTTAACACAGCTCGGCACGATGATTCAACAAACCAACGAACCATCGGGCAACATATCCAAACACGATCGTTAGTCCACAACACCGAAGCCAAGTGACACGTGACGAAGCGGATTAACGAGGCGACGAGGCTAACGAACCGCACGCAAACGACGGAATAAATCCACTCGCGTGCGGAATCAAGCTAACGGTTCGGTGAATCAACGAGTCATCCAACTGTAGAACGGATTCGAACTCGAACACCGAAGCGGATTTACGGCCATATCGGGATCCGGACTGCCAAATCAGAGTTCAGATCAACAATAAAACTCAGATGAACTACGAAACCATAAAACCGGACAACGAACAACACGGCACAACACCTGGAGGACTCGGCCAAAACCGAGCCACCTCTAGGTGGCTCGGTGGCCGAGCCACGCTCAGATCTGGGCCCAGATCTGGGCCCAGATCCGATCTGTTTTGCCTATAAATAGAGGGGCATGGCTCATTTGTCAAAGGTGGGAACTTTTGGAGGCGAAGCTCTGCTGGATTGAGATCTCAACTTTGAAAGTTTGAAGCTTTGAAGACTTGGATTTTCAGATCTGGTTCTTGGCGAGCGTCCACGTCAAACAAGGCAGGAGTTCGAGAGAGATTGGATCTGAGATTTGCACGGTCACCCTCCGGATCAAAACTTGGTTTTTGATCCCGAGAAGGCTATTATTTCCTTGGTGAAATAGTACCCTCGCCTGTTATTTCCTTCGTGAGATAAGACCCGCTATACCGTGTAGATCCGACCAGATCTAGATCGCGCGGTAGTCCACAGATTAACCCCGGCGCAGGCAAAGAACCAACAAAAGCGAGTGACCGCAAAACAGGAGCTCGTGATTCGTTCGACAAATAAGGAAAGTTGTAATTTTCATTTTCTTTTGATTTTATTGTAACCGGATCTTATAAAAAAACCGGATCTTTGTAACCGATAAACTGTTAACAAAGGAATCAATGGAATCAGCAAAGAAAGCTACGATTTTTCCCGCGAACACTAAAATGTAGGAAAGTAGTTATAGATTTTATTTGAAGCTATTGGGATATCACACACACATTTTCATATTCATATCTTTGATGATTTTGTCAAAACATGTATTTTCACAAATATGAGGATCTATTTGCAAATTCCTTTTCAAAACACTTTAGTTCTATGATTAAAAACATTTTACAAAGTTCTACAAATCTTAGAAATCTTTTGAGAGTTTTTTACAAATTTTCCAAAGTGTCAAAATATTTTTTTTACCATATATCAGCATGTATCACTTCGCGGTCGACCGCCACGGTCGATCGCGCTAGGGTTTCAGTTCTAGACCCAGCAGATATAAAGTGCGGTCGACCGTGATGGTCGACCGTGATGGTCGACCGTGACGGTCGACCGACTCAATTACAGAGAGCTCTGGACTTCCTGCGGTCGACCGTCACCGTCGACCGAACTGATTATAGAAACTTCTGAGTTTCCCACAGTCAACCGCCACCACAGTCAATCATAGACAAAACAGAAAATTTTCACTTGTTTTGAAAACCTACGCGGTCGACCGCGAAATTCTCACGGTCGACTGTCGATCACCTAACGGCTCTTTTTTGTACAGAATCAGAAAATCCGATTCACTGGATTTTGGGAGATTTGGTTGGGGTTTTGGCTGTTGTTTCCTTTCCCTATATAAACCCTCATATGCCAACCACCAGAATTATCCAAGCTTATTGCAAAATCCCTTGTGTTTAGTTTTGTGTTTTCTAAAGAACTTAAACTTTCATTCTCATTTCTTACTGTTTCTAAGTTCACACCCCAAGTTTCAAGTGTAATGTTTCTCCTTGCCATAGGGTTATTGTAAAGAGAGAGATTATACATCATTTACTACTGTTGTGAGCTTGATCTCGTGGAAATCAATTGTGTGGTTGTGAGATCTCGTGGAGATCGTTGTGTAGAAGAAGTCCCGGCTTCCAAACCGGGTTGTGTAGTGAATTCTCCTCGTGAGTGGGGAGTGGGGACGTAGGTCGGAGGACCGAACCTCGTGAACACATCACGCGTTACTTGGATAACGATTTCTAAACTTCTCTCTTTTACTTTGGCTTTTCATTTTGTGGTGTATTGCTTTGTCTTAATTTTATTGCACAATTATTGCCTTAAGACCCTAATCACCCACCCTCTAGGGTCCAACATTTACAACCCCTCCCTAGGCTTTACTATCGACGCCACTCCTCTTGGGATGACCCCGTCTCTCACCACACACTCCTCTCGGTGTACAAGTGTATTCTCACAATGAAAGCTCAAATACAATAATTTGTTCTCTAGTATGGATGAGAACACAATGAAGCTCAACTCAATGTTACAAACTCAAAACCCCAAATATACTATGTATAAAAATACTAAAAGCTCAATGTGGGTGTGTGTAACAAAGAGATAAATCCAAACTAAACTCAATGTAATTCTAGCAAATAGAAATTATAATCAAAACAAATAAATAGCTAGAAATGAGTTTAGAAAACTTCTCCAATGAATGACAAGAGAGAGAGGGAGATGAGTTGAATGCCCAAACACCAAAGGATGATTTCCTCAAGCTCTTGTAAAATTTTCTTCAAAAAAACAAAATTTGAAACAAACTTGAAACCCTTAAACAAACTTGTAAAACTCTTTTAAAACTTTTCTCTTAGATAGTTATAAGAGTTGAGGGATGATGGATATTTATAAGAACTCAAGACAACAATCCAAAGCCAAAGAAAAGCCCAAAAAACGAGACAAATTCCTAAAAAATCAAAACTCGGGAAAACTAGCCTTTATTGCAACGGTACACTGTTTGGTCGACCGTGAACAGTGCACCGGTCGACCGGCACTGTTCACAGAACGTGCACAAACCTGAAAATCTGCGTATCTGGTTTTGTAAAATTAATTAAAAATAGTAAATCAACTCCAAAAAGCATGAAAATTTTAGGAAAGTTTTTAAACGTGTACATAAACATGTTAGAGAAATAATTTCTTGAATATCACTTCCCATTTGAGAGAAATAATTATTTGAACATAGATATTACAGTTTCTAAAAAACTGCTGAAAACTTATTTTTGTAAATTTAATTGAAAATAACAAAACAACTCCAAATTAGTAAAAATTGGGAAAATGTTTGTTTATATGAAGATAAACATGTAAACGAAGAAATTTTTTAAATTACATTTCTCAATTGTAAAAACTCATCTGTTTTATAAAAACACTCAAATACATGTTTGTATAAACACTTGATTTTTTATATTTGACTTAAACAAAAGTTTTGAAACCTTATAAAATGATTTTATAGACTTAGTAAAAGATGTATATAATAATTTTTAAGCCCATAAACTAATAACACAATATTTTTATAAAAACATCTATATTTTGATAAAATCAATAAATATGTGTGTGTTATATTGAGCTTGAAGAATTAACACACAAGTATAAACACCTAAACTAATATACCAAGCAATGATCTTCATGACACCCGATCTTGGTAACATGGATGAAACTTAATCTTGTATATGACTTGAATTGCATTGCTTCACTCCGATATTCTGCCAACCTCCATTGGATATGATCGGTATGATGCAATTCCATCTAACCTCCAACACATTATTTGTCTAGAATAAATAAGAAAACACAAACACTAGACAAACAATATTAGTCATAAATTATTTGTTAAAACATCATCAAAATAAAAGGGCTAATAATCTTCTCCTTTTTTATGATGACAAACAATTTATAAAAAGAGATATGCATGATACGAAATGAATATATGAATTATAATTATCATGCATAAAAAAGCAAGATATATTCACAATATTTTCTCCCCCTTTGGCAACATTAAAATAGGGATAACAATAAAAGAGCGTAAGCTCCCCCTACAAATTAGCATAGGTGAGTATAAAAATATAAATAGGGATTGCTCTCCCTATCAAAAGGCCATATAAAAAATATGCAAAGATGACTAAAGCAAAGATATGTGAGCAAGCATAAATATAAAATATGCTAATCGCAACTCACATATAAAAGGTCATGAGAACACACATTGATATGTTATTATGAGACAAAAAAATTAAAGTCATAAAAATATATTTTCAAAAGAAAGCAAATCATGAAAGTTCTAATGAAAGTCTAAATGAAAATCAAGTGAAAATCAATCATAAATCAAAATTTAAATCATAATAACATAAAAACAAACCAATCTCAATTTTTATCATATTTGACAAGAAAACAAGAGAGGCAACCATATCAAGCTCTAGAGATTGTTCCAACCCATACAAAGCTTTTAGCACCCGATAAACATGATTTAGAAATAAATTACCAATAAATCCGGGGGTTTGCTCAAACATAAACCTCTCATACACAAAGTATATTCCGAAAAATAATGTTTTATCAATAATAACAAATATCTTGGTAGAATTTGATTAATTCATGGAAACATGAAAATCTATGAAAGAAAATCATGAATGGTATATTTTCAAAGCATATACTAAGTTTTCTTTTTCTTTTAAAATGTTTATAAAATTATTTGCAATTTGTTCATAAAATCCAAATAAAAATCACTTTTAAGAACATGAAAAACTAAAACACTAAAAAATTGGTTCTTAAAGATTAAACTTGTTTTGGCACCCAAGAACTTTTGGTGTCGGAAGGTTTAGGGATATGACCCCTATCATTATAGCTCAAAGCCCTAGGGTTATGATCCTATTTGGACGCATTTAGTCCACGTAACCGATCATAGCAATAATTATGTAAATGACCATTCTGATTACAATGTGTGTAATGAAACTGGTGCATTTTCTTATGTTGACCATATAATTGTGCACGTGTCTTATTTGCAAAAATAGGTTTTTCTTTAAAATTATTTTACAAACAGGAAACTCTTCTCAAATCAAAACAAAATTTGGTCAAATGACCAAAAAGATCACAAAAATCATATTTGTACACATGGGCATGTTTATGATGATTATTATGTGTGTGTACATGTGTATGTGAAGATGAAGCTTGATGGGATGCACAGGGCATGTTTATGATGATTATTATGTGTGTGTACATGTGTATGTGAAGATGAAGCTTGATGGGATGCACAAGTGTCAATGTTTTTGGATATTGTGGATTTTACATGTGTATGTGAAGATGAAGCTTGATGGGATGCACAAGTGTCAATGTTTTT
The DNA here is from genome assembly GCF_001876935.1 of Asparagus officinalis. Taxonomy (NCBI): domain Eukaryota; kingdom Viridiplantae; phylum Streptophyta; class Magnoliopsida; order Asparagales; family Asparagaceae; genus Asparagus; species Asparagus officinalis. The sequence continues at coordinate 65,569,437 of NC_033798.1, read as the reverse complement.
GGATATTGTGGATTTTGTGCATCATAACAAAATTTGGCAATAAAGTCTTTTCGGCCGCAAATAGAACACTTGTAAATTTTGTTATACATATGTGCATAGTGGGTGTTAGATTTGGAAGAATTAACACGGGACTTTGCACACAAGTCCATAAACTTGTTATTATTTACAATATATGATTTTAGTGTAGAATCAAGAGATGATATGTGATCCTTAACATAATTACTTTCATCATTAGGTGCATATGCATTGACACTAGAAGTAGAAAGAGCATGATCATTCTTAAATGAATCAAATTCATTTCTAATATTTTCTACTTCTAATATGGCATTATTATTAGCATGAGTTAAGCTAAAATGAATCAAATTCATTTCTAATATTTTCTACTTCTAATATGGCATTATTATTAGCATGAGTTAAGCTAACAATGGATGCGGTCAAATTTTTATTTTCCAATTTTAACATATCATTATTTTCTTTAAGTATCAAAATTTCTTTTTCAATGATATCAAAATTAGAAGCTAGCTTCTCATGATCGGATTTCAAAATAACATGCTTACTTTTAAGATCAATAAAATTATTTTGTAACTTAGTATAGTCATGCATTAACCTATCATATGCACAAGCGAGTTCATTAATGGATGTATCACTATCGGATTCCGAATCGCTTACCACACTAGGGCTATCGCCTATTGACCGTGTGCATGATGAGGCTCCACATGAACTTAAAGAGGAAGCCGTCAAAGCTTGTCGGATCGCCTCCAAGTTCCCTTGATATGCTTCTATAAATTTTCACAATGTGTAAGCGCTATCAAAAGAATCAAGCTTGTTAGATATAGATGAATCAAATGCATTTAATAAAAAATCTAATAAAAGCTTGTTCATTGTGTATATTTTTTTATCATTTTTACTCCACTTGGATTTCTCCAAAGTGACCACAACATAAGCATGATCAATGATTTCCCACAAATCAATATTTTTAGATCTAACAAATAGCTTAAATCTAAAACACCATTGAGCATAGGGGAATAATCAAGAGCACCAAGTTCTGATACCAATTGTTAGACCCTAATGCCACTAGGAAAGAACCCTAGAGGGGGGGTGAATAGGGTTTATGCTAATCTAATCTAATTTAATACCAATTAAAACTAATTAATAAGTTATCCTAGCAAGTAAGATATGTAACAATTATATGCAAGGATAAGCAATATAAACAAAGGGTAAAATAAACAAACTACAAATGTGATAGGGCAATATACACAAAGAGTAATAGACAATAGCGATATAAGATAACACAAAAGTAAATGCGCCAATTTTTTTTTCTAGTGAGACCCGAGCGATACCCCTCTATGATTTCCTCACAGTAGGGTTCAGACTCAAGGTGGTCGTTGCGGCTTTGGGCCACTGCCAGGGACTCCTGTAGGCAGGTGAACTCTCTCTAAAGTTTGATGAGCGTTGCATACTCCTCATCCAGCTAACGTTTCGCATGCACCGCCGCCTGCTTCTCAGCCTCGACCTGTACCTTGGCACTGTCCTATCCTGGAGAGTCTCCTCCAGTCTCATGGCCTTCCTGTTTCTCTCGTCTAGTTGTCTCCTGAGCCTATCAACCTCGAAAGCTCTCGGGGCTGGCGTCTCAGTAGCCCGTTCTGAGTCGACACCTCTGCCAGTCCTTAGGGAAGCTACCTCTCCTAAAATCTTGAGATATAAAGTCCAGATCTGCTCCATCTAGCTGAATATCTCTTGCTCCACCAATGCCCCTCGAACTACATAACTTCAAAGGCTTTGATGAAGGTCGGCGTTGGGAACCCCCTTCAAGAACTCCTTGTCCTGAGGAAGCCAGAATTACTCAACCACCCTCGACTGGGTCAGGCGAGAACTAAGAACTAACCCCCTGACATCTAGATGGTGAGTAGGCTGGTAGCAGTACTCTAGGTCAGGCTCTTGTACATATCAAGGGCTTACCCCCGAAGACCTAATAAGGTACTGCCTCATTTTCTCCTATTCTTCCTCCCTAATATCAGCCACATGGTGAGGATAGGGATACTCTAACTCTACAAGAGGCACCGTCTCCTCTATAACCGGCTCTTCCCCCATCGGGATGACTCGTTGTGACAGACGGATGACCTACCCTCATCAGCAGAAGCTCTGGCCTTGGCTCCAACCTCTTCCTGGGGAGCCTTAGCCTCTTCTTATGGGGCCGACTCGTCCACATGGATGACATTGGTTCTGACCGCCTCGACCACTGCCCGAGGTACTTGATATTCATCCCTCCGTATCCTCCTCCTTCGTTACTAGCTTTGCTCGCATAGCCCATGTGTTATGCTCTTGGGTGTGAGGTGCATAAACGCTTCTACCTTCAATAATAACTTTTATAAACAAGTAGACATAGATCCCGTAGTCATACCTATACACAAACAAATATACATCACTAAAAATATTAAGAAGCTCAAATCCCTAAGGTTAACAACCAACCTATAACCTTAGCAACCAAGCTGTAACCCTAACAACTAGTTGATAACCTTAAAAGCAAAGCTATAAAATTATAATATGAGCTAAATACTTACTTATTACGTCTGCAATTGTAAAAATGGTTAAGAAGTTTATTCTCCTCTTCTGTCAATAGGGCTGCAATATCTGCTGACACCTTATAATTATGAAAAAAATATTGGGTGCTTATCATAAAACTTGATGATGAAGCCTTCAGGAAAGGGAAGCCTCATGTTTAAGTCATCCCTGTACTTTCCTTCCTCCAGCAAGCTGCAATTCTGTTCCTTTTCCCCCACCTGCTCTTTCGACTTTTCCCCCACTTCTATAATTTCTTTTTCCCCCAAAATTTGTTTTTCTTTCTTCTTATTCCCCTCAGTGTAAGGGGTAACTACATGTTTGGAAGGCTTCATCCTTCTTTTTGCTCTACTTTTTTTAAGGGGTGAGAGGACCTTTGCATCCCTCTTTCTCATATTCATTTTTATAATAAGAGGAACTTCTTCATCCTTATAAAATATGTCAGCTTCTGGTGGAGGGACTTCCTCTGGGCGAGGACCTTCCCTCTCCATATCAAAGTCAGTTGTATCAGCTAGAGGGAAATCCTCTGTTGGAGGGACTTCTTTTGCTAGAGGGCCTTCGCTCCCCTTATTAATGTCAGTAAAGTCAGGTTAAGGGACTTCCCTCTCAATGTCAGTGCCAGCCACGATATGTGGAGTGCCTGATTAAAAAAAATAATATTCAAAATATAATTATAAAAAAACTTAACAACTACTACCTAACCTTAATAACTAATCCATATACTTAATAATCAATCCATAAACATAACAACCAATCCGTAAACTTAATAACAAATCCGTAAACTTAACAAAAAATTTGTATACTTAACAATCAATCCCTATACTTAACAATCAATCACTGACCTTAACAATCAATCTCTAATCTTAACAAAACAACTAATCTATAACCCTAACAACCAATCTCTAACCTTAACAACTAATTTATAATTTTAACAACTATGCAATATAATTCACAAGTAATGAAAAAAGGATCTAATCTGTACAAGTTTGCAGCTCCATCGCTGGGCTGGACACCTCTCCCGTTGGCCTCTTATTGTTATATATAGTGAGGCTTCTGCATCAGGCATCATTTAGCTCCTCTCTCAGCCTCCTCACTTGTACAGATAGAGAAGCCACTTTTACAGATAGAATAGTTATCTCTAGTCGGTCGGCAGCAATCTGATCTTTGAATTTCTTCTCATTGTCGTGACGTAATTTTTTATTCATTATCACGATCTCTTCTAATAGCTCACTTGCTGAAGCAATTCCATTTGATCAACCACCTCATTGTGCTGCTCGACCACTTCATCAATATTATCTGGCATAGTCTATGCAATGGATAGATAGAGTATTATTAAAAAAATTGAATAATTAAAAACCAATAGACACAGTTAACAAGACATTTATAATTCACAACTACTACAATGCTTATACATCCTTTAAGAATGTTATCATCTTTTGTTCCCCTTTTCTTTTTGGGAAGAAGCTGTCTTGGGCCACGTGCCCTGCCGATGTCTCTAGCAACCGGTTCCTTATTCTTCTCTCTCTCTCACCCCCCTCCCCCTCTCTTCTTTTTTCTTCTTCTCTTTCTCCTTTTCTTGTTCCTTCCCCCGCAAACCTCCCTCAAGACTTTGAACTTGGCCCTGGAATTGTGGAAATTTTATAGTAGCTTGCCTTACTTTATCTACAACAATGGCCAATCTCAGGTATCCCGCAATATCTCCCAGTTTCACCCAATTTGTGAGGGGAGACCGTGACATACTTCCCACTACTAGCTTCTTGATGCTAGTGAGTTCATAGTACCATAGCTGCACATGAGAGAAATAGAATCTTAACAACCACCCTTTTACCTCAACAACAAATAAGCAACCATAATAACAAAATTGTAACCTTAACAATCTACTTGTATCCTTAATAATAAATCTGTAATATTAACAACCAACTTATAACCTTAACAAACAATCTGTAACTTTAACAATAAATAAGCAATCATAACAACAAAACAGTAACCTTGACGGCCAACTTGTATACATAACAACTACCAACTATACTTAAGAACTAAACCCTAACCTTCACAATTAATAATGCATAAATTTTACTCATTGCTCTAAACAATAAAAAGTAGGAATACTTACACAAACAAGCTGGATACACCCTTGCAGATTGTAAAACCCCGAAAATTTGAATACTTTATGATAAATAATAATAAATATGTTATACATTTATAAATAATATATTATGATATTTTAATATGGTAGAAATTAATTTGAGATCAATTCAATGTATATATGTATATATGTGAGCACAAATACACAAATCATGCACAAAGGCCAAGAGTGAGAATCTGGGAATTTTGACCAGTTGAGAGTTTCTATATTTTTCACACTGATTAATTAAGAATCTGGAAAAGTGTATAATAACAAAGTTTTAGGTCTCTTCAAGAGCTTTCCAACAAATCTTAGATCACCTTTTTCCGAGGTCGTATGAGAAAGTTATAGCCAAAATACCGAAGAGAATGTTCCTAGGCAGACTGAATTTCCAGTTTCGGGTTTCGGGTTTCGGGTTTGCTGCTATATATATACATGTTATATCACGAAAATCACCTTTTTTCTTCTGTTTTACAAACCCTAGCAGCCCTCCCTCTTCTCTCCCAAACCCTAGCAGCCCCCCCTCTTCTCTCCCAAACCCTAGATCCGTTCTTGGCGATTTTTGAGGAGTCTCGAAGGGTTTCAGCGGGATTTGGAGCGATTCTATCAAAGGAGGAGCATGCTCACGCGTGTTCAGGAGTTCTACAATACCCCTCAGGCGAGTAACATCTCGCCCAGTCCTCTCCTATGCTCTTAAAAGTTTTCTAATCAGTTTTAATGGGATTTGTTGAGCCTAAAACGTATATGTGAGTATAAAAATATGTTCTTTATAGCATATGATGCGAAAATATTGTGTTTCAGTTTATAAAAAGTCCACCAATGTTTTGGGTAATAAAGTTCACCAATGTTTTCGTCGTATATTGTTATATGATTATTAGAAACATTAGTATTTTAATATCAAATAAAATTTTTTGTGTTTACAGGTTTGAAGCTGACAGAAACCCAGACTGGGCTTCTATCTGCCTCGCGGTCGACCGCGACGGTCGACCGCTGGGCGTGCAGAAGGGCAGAATTCGTCTGCCCTCTGCGCGGTCGACCACGGAGGTCGACCGCGATACCTTGGCAGTCGACCGCGATGCGCGGCGGTCGACCGTGAGGGTTTCTGCTGCACAGTGAGTTTCGGCTCTAAGTGCGGTCGACCGGGGCGGTCGACCGCCGCACAGTTTTAAGCACAGAACTGTTCTGTAAAAATTTTCTTCTTGTTCGAGTGTTTGCCTCGATCATCTAGCATTTGTTTTCAGTCTTACTAAGTATCAATGCATGATAGATTACCCGAGGGCACCAATTTAGAATCATACACCGAGATGCGTATGAAATTCGTGTAAGTATATCTTTTCACATATCCCATCGATATTTACTATTTGGTCCATGTGTTGGGCAAACTATATTATTTCAGTCCTCGTGTTGGACTATAATCTATTAAAGTCCTCGTGTTGGACTATAATCCATTTCAGTCCTCGTGTTGGACATTTACCTATTAGACCATGTGTTGGACATTTGTTAAGCTATGAGTATGACACTTATCTAAATCAGGACATGACATGATTACATGAGATTTGGACATGATAGCTACCTAGGCTGTACATGACACTTATGTAATTTTGACCTTTGACACTTATTTGGTTATGACATGACACAGTATTTAAGTTCTGAGATGGGTTGTATTTCTCTTTATTATCGTTCCTGTATTAGATTTTGGGTTTGGCGTTTAGGGATTTACAATTTGAGATACAAGGTATATACATGAGGGTTTCCTTGTTTGGATTATTTCGCTCGACGTACCTATGCTCGTGTTGTAAATCTCTAAATACTAAAATCCTCTTTTGTTAGGATCTATGATTTTAGAATATTATGTATTCACTGTATTTTCTGTATACAACGAGCCCTTTCCCTTGGGGTTGGTTGTGATGTTGCTCGCAAGCGCTTTGACGCTCGTTGTCCCTCCCCCTTTCAGGTAACGAGCCAGGAGCCCAGAGAGTCGCAGGTTGATGGCGACGCATTTTAGTGTCAGCCGTCTATTTAGTTATATTTTCTTTTGAGCTCCACTATAGACTTTTGTTTAGACATTTGAGAGTTTTATTCTAGAAGTTGTAAAGGCTGTGTGCCTTATTTCCTTCTTGCCAGATATTTGTATTTGAAACTTGTTGAGTATTCCAGTTTATCTACTCAGACCTTGACTATGTATTTCTGTATGTTGGATGATGAGATATTAATATGATCACTATCATTTCATCAGTTGTTTCTTGTATTATATTTTACTTGCTTTTGTACCTACACCTATTGTTGACTCTACTAGTTAGATGTTAATTGTGATGGTGAAACATGTGATTGCATGGTGTGGTGCATGGCAGATTTGACATTCTTGGTTTCACCTTGGACTGCAGCCTTGTATGAACCCAGGGGCGTCACAGTTGGTATCAGAGCTCTAGTTCCAGTATCCTTAGGATCATCCTGTGTCGAGTCGTGGAGCCAGGATAGAGTTTCTTAGGATTCATGTATAGAGTCCGATAAGAATTTCCTAGTATGAGTGAGGACGATATATGCGTATATCTCAAAATTTGAGAATTTTTTTTATATAACAACTTATATATATATATGTATGTATATTTGCTATCTCATTTACTGTGATAATTATGTTCTCCTTTTGGTATTATAAATATCGAAACGAGGATGTGGTCGAGGTAAAACTCGAACCTGGAGAGCTGGGCATACAGAGCCGAGCCGCAGCAGGCTCCACAGTACTTGATCGACTTCATGACACCGTTAGCAGCAAGATCTTATAACACTTGAGGAGCAATAAGGGTATCCGTTTCCGTAAGTAGTACCACTTTCAGGGTTCCATCACCAGTTGTACCCGTCAGGAAAGCAAGGAAGTAATACTTATGAAGGCACCACCATCATAATCAACTATTTATAGGGCCGCAGAGCAGGAAGTTAGCTCTGAAGAAAATAAAAATATATCAGACTATAAGAGCACCAGAGTTTCAAGGAACACCAATTTCAGTTGTCACCCATAAAGAAAAGGGTATATGAAGATTTGTTGAACGTCGACTTAATACCAAACAGAAGTTAGATGATTTCAGCATTGAGGACATCGCTGGAGAATCGCAACAACATCCAGATTTTTGACAGGGTAGCGATTATCACCAATTTGGGAGAATTTTTATCACTACTTCAAGAAGAAGTTAGAGCTAGTCTAAGTGAAGCAGGGAGATATACCCATAGTGAAGGAAGAAATCAAAACCAGAATAGTAATAATGACAATGGCAAAAAAACTATTACGGAATCTAGAGAATCCTAGCAGCGGAAGAAAAAAAATTTTACCCAGCAACAAGTACAATATAAGAAAGGAGCACGATGTGATTCGAGAGCGCCGAAGTAGCTCAAAGTACGGAGTACATGTTATAATCACAACAAGATCAAATAAAAACGGAAGACTTGTCGCAGTACATTAGCAGGAAGCCAGCATGATAGAGGTCACTGTCGACGGTCTCAGAGTCGCAATTTCGATCAACAGCGGGGAAATAGAGGCACTACTTGTTACTCCGAGGATTTAGGGACCAGCAGGACAGATTTACATTATTCAGGAGATTCTTGAAGGACAAATGGTCCCATATATGTTGCATCGCCAGCAAAGTTTATTCAGCAATACCGCGTGATTAGGGTACGGGTGGAGCTTTCTTCGTGATTTCTTTTTCAGCTCGGACCTAATTTAATTTAGAAAATTCGGTTATCTTTCATATCTCTGTGGGTAGGTTTCAGCTTGTAGCACATTCTTTAGATATTCCGTTATCATTATCTACTCCTCTAGGGGAGGTGTCCACTCTATCTATAGGAGATATGTCATCAGATTAGATGAGTCAGAGTTTGTTGTCGATTTGATAGCGTTGTATATGTCCGGGTTCGATGTTATCCTTGGTAAGGTTTGGTTATCCTCCTACCAGGCTAGTATTGACTGCTTTGTAAAGACAGTCAATTTGCGAGCGTCCGATGGGTCCGAGATTATTGTAGCAACCTCTCAGGGCTACCGTTTTGCGGAGTTGTTTCTGGCGTACATCGAGGAGGCAATGTGACGGGATCTGAGTATTGATTTATTGGAGACTAGAGTTGTCTCAGAGTATCAGGATGTTTTTCAGGACATACCTGAGTTACCTCCTGTGTGAGAGGTTGAGTTTTGTATTGAGTTACAGTCGGGCACAGCCCCGATATCCCACGTACCCTATCGTATGGCACTAGATGAGATGAGAGAGCTTCAGACCCAATTGGACGAGTTGTTAGCTCAGGGTTTTATTTGTAGGAGTTATTTCTCCGTGGGGCGCACCGGTCCTCTTCGTGAAGAAGAATGACGGTAATATGAGATTGTGTATTGATCATAGAGAGCTGAACAAGGTCACTATCCGGAATAGGTACTCATTACCTAGGACTGATGACTTGTTCAACCAGTTGCAAAGGATGTAGTATTTCTCGAAGTTTGATCTTCGTTCTGGTTATAGTAGTTGCGGATTTGGGAGATGGATTTTCCCAAAGCCGTTTTCCTAATTTTATGTGAATCTTTAGAGTTTCTAGTCAGGCCATTTGGGTTGACTAATGCACCGTGGTATTCATGAATGTGATGAACTGAGTTTTTCCGTCCCTTCATAGGCCAGTTTGATATTCTCATATTTTCGAGATCGGAGGCAGCACACGAGTAGCATTGCAGACTCTTTAGGAGCATCAGTTATATGCCAAGTTCAGTAAATGCGGGTTTTGGTTTTCATAAGTCAGATTGGTTAGCCACGTCAACAGCAAAGAGGGCATAACAGTGAATCCGGCTAAGTTTACAGTAATTCTTGATTTGGAACCGCTAAAGATGGTGATAGAGATTCGAAACTTCTTGGGTTTAACCGGTTATTATGCCGACTCCCCAAAGAGTCCAACCCCCCTTGTCGACTCGAAGGGCCGAGACCCCCTCATCGACTCGAAGTGGTCGAGACCCCTCATCGAGTCGAAGGGTGGTGTCAGTCTGCACTTTGAAGACCAAGTGGTCGAGACCCCCTCATCAACTCGAAGGGCGGTGTTAGTATGCACTTCGAAGACCAAGTGGCTGAGACTCCCTTGTCGACTCGAAGGGCGGTGTCAGTCTGCACTTTGAAGAGCAAGTGACCGAGACCCCCTCATCGACTCAAAGTAGCAAAGACCCCCTTGTCGACTCGAAGGGTGGTGTCAGTCCGCACGTCGAAGACCAAGTGGCCGAGACCCCCTCATCGACTCGAAGGGCGGTGCCAGTCAACACTTCGAAGACCAAGTGGTTGAGACCCCCTTGTTAACTCGGAGGGCAGTGTTAGTCTGCACGTCGAAGACCAAGTGGACGAGACCCCCTTGTCGACCAGGAGGGTGGTGTCAGTCAACACTTTGAAGACCAAGTGGCCGAGACCCCCTTGTCGACTCAAAGTCAACTCGCCAAGATCTCGGGACGATACCCTTTTGTGTTGACTCAAAGGGCAGTGTCAGTCTCCTGCCCGAAGTCAACTCACCAAGAGACCACGGGATGACACCCCTTCGTGTCGACTCGAAGGGCGGTGTCAGTCTCCCTCCCGAAGTCGACTCGCCAGCATGAGTCAGACTCGCCTGTTTTATGAGCTCGCCCTCACCTATCTGCTTGAGTCATCCACACGAATCGAGCCCGCCTATTTGGCCGACTGCCAGCACGAGGACTCGACTGAGGACAACCCGCCAGCACGAGTCTGACCTTGCCTGATTGTTGAGCTCGCCCGCTTGAGCTAAAGCTCGCCTATAGGCTCGAGCTCGCCTTAGACGTGAGCTCGCCTATGTTGGCCTTCTTGTTTTGATGATGATTTAACAAACAATTTACATCTAATATTATTTGTCTAGTGTTTATATTTTATTATTTATTATAGACAAACAATAAGTTGGAGGATGGATGGATTGCGTCATAACGATCATATCAAATGGAGGTTGGTGAAATAGTGGTTGAAGCTATGTAAATTCAAGTTGAAGATCCAAGTTCAAGCTACATCCGCGAGTGTACCAAGTTGAGCTCATTGAAGACCTTCATCAAGCTTGGGTAATTTAGTTTAGGAGTTTATATTATGTGTGTTAGTACTTTAAGCTCAATCATATACACACAAACACATTTTGGTTTTGTATATATATAGTTATATATATACATATATGTTTTAGTTTGATAGTTTTCAAGTTTTAATATGAAACAATTTAATATAATTAGAAAACATATTTTTGTTTCATACTTATATGCATATATATGATTTCATCAATATCAATTTTATTTAGTTCAATGAAATCATGTTTTAGTGCATTATATGTGTATTTTGATAAAATACTACATTCATTGTTTATAGACTTCATAACAATAGTTTACATCTTTCTTCAAGTCTATAAAATTATTTTGTAAAGTTTCAAAATATGGTTTAGGCAAAATGTCAAAATTTATATGTTTACATTTCTATGTTTTGGATCTCCTTACAAAATGATGATATTTCACATTTAGGAACTCCTTTTTGAAAACCAGTTTCTATAGCATGTTTATTATTATGTCTATAATCATTTTTCAAAGTTTTACATTTTTCTGAATTTATTTGATATTTTAAAACCTTGTTTTATGTTGATATGTACTGTTTAAAACAGGCTGTGTGTATATCATGAGTCGACTCATGAACAGTGTTGAGTCGACTCATAAACTGTTATGTAGTTTACATTTTGGTTCTAACGAGTCGACTCATAACATCATGAGTCAACCCATCAGGTTGAGTCGACTCATGTCTGTCATAAGTCGACTCATGAAGTGTGCTGGAAACTAGTTTTGTTTCTGTTAAGTCGACCCATGAATTCATGAGTCGACCCATGCATGATGAGTCGACTCATGAATTTTATGAGTCGACCCATAAGTTGGTTTTTAGCCTGTAACGGCTACTTATGAGTCAACTCATGAAAAGTACAAGTCGACTCATAACACTGTAACGGCTATATTTCTAGGCTGTATTGTTTTTGGGTTTTTGGTGTTTTTGTCTTGTTTTCACTTAGCTTTGGGGTTCCTATAAATACCCCCTTATACCTCAGTTTTCAGTAGAAAAATCCAAGAGGTTTAACAAAGTTTTAATCAAGGGTTTAAGTTTGTTTAAAGTGTGTTTATAAGCTTTTAAGCATTTGAGTGGTTTGGTTTTGTAAATCAATTTCACAAGAGCTTGAGGAGATCATCTATTGGTGTTTGAGCATCCAACTCTTCTCCTTCCACTCTTGATCTATTGAGAAGTTTTCTAAACTCAATCTACCTTTATATTTTATATTGTTTGATTATCATTTTATTAAGCTAGTGTTCATATTGAGTTTAGTTGATTTTATTTTCTCTTTGTTTACACATACACAATCATTGAGCTTATTGTATTTACAGCCATAGTATAATTGGGTTGAGGGATTGTGTAACTTAGAGAGTGAGCTTATAATTCGTTCTCATCCATTGTAGAGAACAAACACTTTGTATTGTGCTTAATTATGAGATCACTTTGTAATACACTTATACACCGAGAGAAGTATGTGGCGAGAGTCGGGGATCGTCCCAAGAGGAGTGGCGTCGATTGATGAACCTAGGGAGAGGTTGTATCCGAGCACTTGAGGGAGACATGTCAAGTTCAACACTTGAGAGGGTGTAGAGTGGGATTACAAGAGTGTGTTAGTTGTAGAGTTTCTGGTAAACTAGAAAACCGTATTGTGTGGTGTAAACGTTATTCGGGTGAACGTAAAAAACCCGGTTGTGATAGTGGAGATCTCCTCGAGGTGAGGAGAGGAGATGTAGGTTAAGTGGTTAGACCGAACTCTGTGATTATATCATTTTGTTTGTGATTGCATTGGCGTTCTTATTCTTGTCTTCATATCTTATATCGCCTTTGTGTATTACCATATCACTTTTGTAGATTGTTTATTTCACCGTTGTGTTAGTTTATATATCCTTGCATATATTTTTATCATATATGATATATTTTGTTGTTCATATTGCTTATCCTAGCTTACGTATCTTGTTGTATTTCATACTTACTAGGATAACTTGTTAATTAATTTTAATTAGCATTTAATAGGATTAGATTAGTATAAGACCCTAATCACCCCCTCTCCCCCCCCCCCCTCAGAGCTTGGTGCTATTTGATTTAAGGTCTAATCACCTTGAGTTAAAGATCCAAGTTATCTTTTTGTGCTAATCTAGTTATGATTGTATTTGTCTTACTTGTATATATTCACGTATATATCATGAATATAAATGTATTTCATTTAGGCTATGAATCAAATGTTGCTCCTAAATTCATTAATTTCCCCTATGCACAATGGGCTTCTAGATTTAAACTATTTGTGCAATCTAGAAATATTGACTTATGGGAAGTGATTGATTATGCTTACATTGTGCCCATATTGGTGAAATCCAAGTGGAGCGATCATGATAATAAAATGTTTATAATGAACAAGCTTTTGTTAGAATTTTTGCTTAATGCTTTTGACTCATCATTTTCTAACAAATTTGTTCATTTTGATAGTGCTTACAAACTTTGGAAATTTATTGAAGCACATCAAGGGGACTTAGAGGCAATCCGACAAGCTTTGGAGGATTCTTCTTCAAGTTTATGTGGAGCATCATGCATACGGCCATAAGAGAATAACTCTTGTTTAGTAAGCGATTCCGATTCCGATAATGATTTATCTATTGATGAACTCGCTTGTGCATATGAAAGATTATCTCATGCCTATACTAAATTATAAAATAGTTTTATTGATCTTAAAAGCAAGTATATTAGTTTAAAATCCGATCATGAGTCGCTAGCTTCCAAACTTGATATTGTTGTTAAAGAGAATGCTATTTTGAAAGAAAACAATGAGTTATTAAGTTTGGAAAATAATAATATGTCTTCATCTATTGCTAGCTTAACTCATACTAATAATGATGCCATGATAGAAGTAGGAACTATTAGAAAAGAGTTTAATTCTTTTAGAAATGATCATGTTTCATCTACTTCTATTTCCAATGCATGTATGCATAATGATGAGTTGAATCGTGTGAAAAAACCGCATATCTTATTTTGATTCAACATTAAACACATGCATTGATAATCATAAGAAACTTATGGACAAGTGTGCTAAATCTAGTTATATAACTTATAAATCACCTACACACTATGCACACTCGTATAGCAAAGTTTACAAGTGCTCCATTTGTGGTCGTAAAGGCCATTTAGCTAATTTTTGCTATGATGCACAAAAACATAAGAATATTAATCCTTCTTGTGCATCTCATCAAGTTTCTTCATCACATGTACACACACATGCACATAATGTTCATCATAAGCATGCTAGTGTGTATCAATATAATTATTGTGGTCGGTTTGGCCATTTAACAAAGTTTTGCTTTGATTTAAAAAAGAATTTAAGTTTGCCAAATATTTTTAGTAAACCACATATTTTAAAATGTGATATTTGTGGTAGATATGGCCACTTAAGAAAGTTTTGTTTTGATAATGTTTTACATTTGCAAAATAATCCTAAAAGATCATCTATGTTTGCAAATGTTTCCCATGCACGAGCTAATGGTCCACAAAAACAAATGGATTCTTTCATTGCACAAATTGCAATCGGAAGGGTCATTTGAATGAATATTGTTTTGACCGTGTTAGTGCACCATATGTGTCCAAACGGGTTCATAACCCTAGGGCTTTGAGCTTAAATGATAGGGGTCATATCCCTAAACTTTTTGGTACCAAGAATTCTTGGGTATCAAAACAAATTTAATTTTTAAACCTAGTATTTTAGTGTTTTTCTTTTTTTCTTTTCTTGGTTTTGAAAATTATGTTTTAAAATCTTTTTGTTATGAAAACAATTTTTATTTTATCAAATCTTTTGTTTTTATTTTGATGAGAGGTTTGTGTATATAACCCCTCCGGGTTTATTGGGTGTTTATTCCCAAATCATATTTACCGGGTGCTTAAATGTTTATATGAGTTGTTACTAGCTCAAGAGCTAGATATAGTTGCCTCTATTGATTTTTGAAAATCAATGATGGTTTGGTTTTATACTCTTAAAAATGATCTTTTTTAAAAATCCATAGTTCATAACTCTTGTATGTTACTTTTGAACTATGAAACTTTTGCTTTGATTTGTTCTTTTGAATTCATTATATAAACACAAATAGATGATTCAAATTTCAAATATACTTTATAATGTATTCTTTATGTGCTTTGATCAAGTTATATAAAGAAAATTTTCTTCTTTGATCAAACATTGTTTTTGGACTCAAATCCTGATTTATGACTTCATTTGAGTGATTTGTTTTCCCTTGAAAACTTTTTGCATGATTCTCATGTTCCTCTTCTTTTGTTTTCATAAATCTATTCTATTATATGGCTTTTATATTTTTTTATGTTAATGAGACACTATTTTCATATTGACATACTTATATGTGTCCTCATTGCCTTTTTGTATGTGAGTTGTGTTTAGCATATTTCTTGCTTGCTAACATATGTATGCCTTACCATTTATTGCATATTTTCATTAAGGTATTTTGATAGGGGGAGCAATCTTTATATCTTTCTATGTGTTATAGTCACTCATGCTTATAGGTAGGGGGAGCTTTCGCTCTCTTTCATCTATATGATTTTCCCCTTTTGATGTTGTCAAAGGGGGAGAAAATTATCAGTATATTCTTTCTTATTTATATGCATGATAATTCTAATTTATATATTCATTTCTTCTCATGCATATATTCCTTTTTGTAAATTGTTTGTCATCATCAAAAAAGGGGAGATTGTTGGTCTTCTTGTTTTGATAATGATTTAACAAACAATTTACATCTAAAATTGTTTGTATAGTGTTTGTGTTTTATTATTTATTATAGACAAACAATAAGTTGGAGGATGGATGGATTGCGCCATAACGATCATATCAAATGAAGGTTGGTGGAATAGTGGTTGAAGCTATGCAAATTCAAGTTGAAGATCTAAGTTCAAGCTTCATCCGCAAGTATACCAAGTTGAGCTCATTGAAGACCATCATCAAGCTTGGGTAATTTAGTTTAGATGTTTATATTATGTGTGTTAGTACTTTAAGCTCAATCATATACACACATACACGTTTTGGTTTTGTATATATATAGTTATATATATACATATATGTTTTGGTTTGATAGTTTTCAAGTTTTAATATGAAATAATTTAATATAATTAGAAAACATATTTTTGTTTCATACTTATATGCATATATATGATTTTATCAATATCAATTTTATTTAGCTCAATGAAATCATGTTTTAGTGCATTATATGTGTATTTTGATAAAATACTACAATCATTGTTTATAGACTTCATAACAATAGTTTACATCTTTTTTCAAATCTATAAAATCATTTTGTAAAGTTTCAAAATATGGTTTAGGCAAAATGTCAAAATTCATATGTTTACATTTCTATGTTTTGGACCTCCTTACAAAATGATGATATTTTATATTTAGGAAGTCCTTTTTGAAAACCAGTTTCTGTAGCATGTTTACTATCATGTCTACAATCATTTTATAAAGTTTTACAAATTTCTAAATTTATTTGATATTTTTAAACCCTGTTTTATGTTGACATGTACTGTTTAAAATAGGATTTGTGCATGTCATGAGTCGACTCATGAACAGTGTTGAGTCGACTCATAAACTGTTGTGTAGTTTACATTTTGTTTCTGACAAGTCGACTTATAACATCATGAGTCAACCCATCAGGTTGAGTCGACTCATGAAGTGTACTGGAAAACTAGTTTTGTTTCTGCTGAGTCGACCTATGAATTCATGAGTCGACCCATGCATGATGAGTCGACTCATGAATTTTATGAGTCGACCTATAAGTTGGTTTTTAGTCTGTAACGGCTACTTATGAGTCGACTCATGAAAAGTACGAGTCGACTCATAACACTGTAACGACTATATTTCCAGGCTGTATTGTTTTTGGATTTTTGGTCTTTTTGCCTTGTTTTCTCTTGGCTTTGGGGTTCCTATAAATACCCCTTTATACCTCAGTTTTCAGTAGAAAAATCCAAGAGGTTTAACAAAGTTTTAATCAAGGGTTTAAGTTTGTTTAAAGTGTGTTTATAAGCTTTTAAGCATTTGAGTGGTTCGGTTTTGTGAATCAATTTCACAAGAGCTTGAGGAGATCATCTATTGGTGTTTGAGCATCCAACTCTTCTCCTTCCCCTCTTAATCTATTAAGAAGTTTTCTAAAATCAATCTAGCTTTATATTTTATATTGTTTGATTATCATTTTATTAAGCTAGTATTCATATTGAGTTTAGTTGATTTTATTTTCTCTTTGTTTACACATACTCATTGAGCTTATTGTATTTACATCCATAGTATAATTGGGTTGTGGGATTGTGTAACTTAGAGAGTGAACTTATAATTCGTTCTCATCCATTGTAGAGAACAAACACTTTGTATTGTGCTTAATTGTGAGATCACTTTGTAATACACTTGTACACCGAGAGAAGTGTGTGGCAAGAGTCAGGGATCGTCCCAAGAGGAGTGGCGTCGGTTGACGAACCTAGGGAGAGGTTGTATCCGAGCACTTGAGGGAGACACATCTAGTTCAATACTTGAGAGGGTGTAAAGTGGGATTACAAGAGTGCGTTAGTTGTAGAATTTTCGGTAAACTAGAAAACCGTATTGTGTGCTGTAAACGTTATTCGGGTGAATGTAGAAAACCCGGTTGTGATAGTGGAGATCTCCTCGAGGTGAGGATAACTTGTTAATTAATTTTAATTGGTATTTAATCGGATTAGATTAGCATAAGACCCTAATCACCCCCCCCTAGGGTCTAACAGTCTAAAGGCCAAGCTCGCCTGATAGACCCAAGCTTGCCAGCACGCTGTCCACTTGGGTATGGGAACAGTCACATTAGTGGTCATATCCTACAAATCAAGGGGGAGAGCATGGTGCTCCTCACCTAGGCATGGACATTGATGGCTACAAGAATAGGTGTCTGATAGGACCACCTAGGTGGTCACATCCCGCAGCTTGGGCGGCTGGTGCTCCTCACCCCTACTAGTGGTCAAATCCCCAAATCAAGGGATGGCCTATGTCATCCGTTGCCTATTTAAAGCTACATTGCACCAACATTTAAGAAGTTGATTGGCTTCTTGGTTTTAGCTGGCTAATCATCTGACTTTTAAAGGTTGAACCTTGGCTCATTTGCTAAAGGCTCCCTTATTGAAGTAGACTCGATCTGAACTCTCAGATTTGAGGCTCTTATAGCTCTTTGCAGACCCGATCTGAACTCTCAGATTTGAGTCTCATAGCTCTTTGCAGACTCGTCTGAACGCTCATACTTGAGTCTCTTAGGCGCTATGCAAAGCTCTTGCATAGTAACTCTCTCCAAGTAGTCGACTGACAAGCGCAAGCACTTGTTTAGCCTCGGGTAGATTCGAACCCAATCACACCGGAGTTTCTATTAAGTACTGAATCTTCAGTCACAACTTTGATCGTATCGTCCAAGGGAAGCAAACTCGACATAAGCATCAAGGGAGGCATCCTATCGCTACCGAAGAACCCACGTTAAATACGAAGGGCCTTCCCTTCTCCTCTGTTGTAAAACATTAATTATTAGTTTGCAATAAGCCACTCTTATAAACACAAACGACCCCTCGTCGGGAAGTCAATTTTTTACACCCAACAGAAGATGGTGATCACGGTGGGAGAAATCGTTTCTTCCACGGAAATAGTGGTGGCATAAAACGACGACGTTGCAGCAGCAACGACTGTCGAGTCCCTTAAGATTGAGTTCAACCAAGCTAAGTATGAAGAATACTTGTCTTCTTCATCTTCTGGTAGTTGTGCATCACGCAAGCGCTACAGAGTTGCGTGTGTGGCCCGACCCCAAGCGGCCGAGGCAACCACGACGCCAGAGAGTTCTACCCGAGCTACAACAGGGGGTCCTATCTCCCCTGAGACAGCTAAGGCTGAGCCGATGGCCAACCAAGCAAGCCAAATGGCTACTCGTTGGGTTCCTAAGCAACCCACACAGTCCCCCATGCAAGAGAAGACCTTGGTGCGTGTCGGCGACCTCGCCTTTGCCATCAACATAAGTTGCCCCTCTCTAGAAGAGCCCAGTGGCGACAGTGACAAGTTCTTGCCCGCGACTCCGTCTCCTATGATGACCTGAATTACTATTTAGTTCTAAGAAGAGCCAATTAATGACGTAAAGTTCCCGAGACTCGCGGACTCGGCAATTCAGGTAAGCCCCACTCTAGTAGTAGATTCTCTCATCTGAGCGGACTCGGCGACTCAGGCAAGCCCTACTCCAGCAGCAGAGTCTCCCATCTGGGCGGACTCGGCGACTTAGGTGAGCCCTACTCCAGCAGCCGAGTTCCCCACTCGGGTGCACTCAACGATTCAGGCGAGTCCACCTACTCAGACGGGTTCCCTTACATTGGCAGAGTTCTACATCTGGACGGACTCAGCAACTCAAGCGAGCCTACCAAATCAGGTGAGCTTCGCTCTTCAAGTCATCTATCCAAACCAGGCGAGTCGCCCAGATCAGGCGAGCTCCATGATTCAGGAGAGCCACGCCTTCAAGCAAACGAGATCCACACAATAGGCGAGCTTCACCCCCCCAAATAGAAGCCAGCATGCAAGTGAACCCCAGCAGGACCGCCTGAGAACCAGCCTTAGCTAAAAAGGCAAAGCTAGAATGACTCAAGCGATCGAAACTCACCTGAATGAGCAGTCGGCTCGAGCTCACTAGCAGTCAGTAGAAATTTGTCCAAACTCTAGACCTCGCCTGTCAAAGAAAGGTCTCTTGAATGAGCAGCCGACTCGAGCTCGTCTGCAGTCGGCTGGAGCTCACACACGTTTCAGACCTCACCAGTAGTCAGCTGAAGGTCGTCCAAATGCTCGAGCTCGCCTACAGTCGGCTAGAGCTCGAGCTCGAGCTCGCCTACATTCCAGACCACACCCGTCTAGGTGAGGTCGACTGGATCTGACACTTAGGGAATTTCCCAAATGTCCTCATGTGGTCCTTCCGATGCTGGGGGTTTCCACCACCAACCTACGGGAGATCTCAGGGATCATCTAACTCGTAAACACACTATTCACGAGGTGAACCCTCAGTGCCATTACGAGAGACTTATCCAGGCGGTACTTGCTGATTGCTAGTGTTCTAATACACTAAAGCCATTGGTGTTTGAGAGACTCTCTCAACAACCAAGACCTCTGCGCCGAAGACGCAATCGTCACAATAGGCAAGTTGCTGATGGCCCGGAGCTTTTGACAGTCACAGTCAACATGGCAGGGAAAGGTAAATCTTGGTATTCAGATTCCTCAGATCTTGAATATGCCCTGAGATTCAGATGGCCCCCTGTTGAAGAGGAGGGTGTATACCAACGTACTCGCCTTCAAATAGGAGCGGCTATCCCATTCGATTATGCCCGTTTGTCGCCTATCTATGACAACAAGGACGAGGTGTGCTCAGCAGCAGCAACATCTCAGACCTCAAGCTCGGCCTACAGCAAGCACGCAAAGGTGCACATAGCAGAATCCTCTAAAGATTTGGCCAAAAAGGTTGAGGAGTAGCAGACAACCATCAGCTCTCTGAAGGAGATGATGGAGCAACTTCTCAGCGAGAAGAAGAAAAAGAAGAGGAATTTGTGAAATCGACAAAAACCCTCAAAGAATAGAGAGCGAGAGCTCACTCCTCCTCAGACAACTGAGGAAGAAGATAATCGCGAGCCACACTCAAATTATTCCAACAAATCCTCAGGAAGACACTCACATTCGGGCAACACTCCTCGAGATAGGAGGTTTGACGAGTTCCAGAGTCAGCTCAATGCCTTGAAGCTCCAGAAGAACATGAACGAGCTGGGGGTGGTAAGACCATATCCGCCCGAATAGGACACGGTCTCCTACCCAACCAAGTTTAAACTGATGAGCCTATTCCAATTTGATGGCAAGGGATCTCCCTCCCATCATATCTACTACTTCCTATCTCAGACGGGATTCCTCACAGGGAACGACGTCATTCTCACCCGACTATTCATCAGCACCCTAAAGGGAGTAGCCTTTAAATGGTTTCGTAAGCTGGAACCAGGCTCCATCAATTCATGGGCCGACGTTGAAAGGCTTTTCTTGGCCTACTTCTTCGATGATGATACAGAAGTATCGATGGCCACCCTGCTCGCTGACAAACAAAAGAAGACAGAGTTGGTCAACGATTTCATAAAAAGATTCAAGAATCGATCGCTTCAATGTCGAGACTAGGTCTCTCAAAGCACCCTGATTGAGATGTATCGTAACAACCTCTCAATCGACATTTTGTCCAGAGTCAGCACGGTGGAAACCTGGACCAAGAAAGAACTTGTTCACCAGGGCGAGCAAGTTGAGAACATGATCAAGTGACTGGAAGCTGAAGAACCTCAGTCCAAGAATAGAGCTTCGGAGCCAAATACCTCTTGGAACCCTTGATCAAAGGGGAAAGAGATCATGACTATAGATGCTAATCCAGTCTCCAAGACGGCTCTGCGCTAGAAGACCAAGCCGTATGAGCAACACCCTCTGAGGCACTATGACTTCGATGAAGACTTGGTAGTGCCTACATTCGTCACTCTCCTCCGGAGCAACAGAATCAAGTTTCCAGAGATCACGAAGCCTGAGGATGTGAACAAGACAGATGACCCTAACTACTGTGCCTTCCACAGATTTGTCGGTCATCACACCTCCAAGTGCTATATCCTCAAAGATAAACTACAAGCCCTCTACGAGGCTGGAGTCCTGACAAAGGAGAAGGTCCAAAAGAAGGTGACATCGAACATGATCACTCTTAAATTTAGGTGTCGTACCTATCCCCAAAGCGGTGTTGAGGATTACCAATGCAAATCCTCACAATCAGTGAGAAAAGGGTTTAGTGCCGCAGACTTTGCCATCAGGGCAGGTGATGTGGGTTCACCCCGATGTCCTCAATAACTAACAGTGGACTTCTAAGAAGTCCAAAGGTAAGGGTAAATTGTGCAACACTGTCTCGGTGATTCCAGACAATAATGGAGCAGAGATAGCGACTCTCACCGATTCTGAAATGAGGTAGACGCACTGATCACCAGAGCAGGGAAGGACTTTTCCAAGAACTACCCTCCTACGGTGGAAGGTCCGGCAAGGCCTCCGGTGGGACCACCACCAGCAGTTCAACCAAATCCCGACCAGCCAAGTTCGAGCAGTCAACCCTTTCGGTTCGACCTTCTCACCCAGCTAAAGAATATTCTGGCTAGGATCACCCTGTACGAGCTCCTGCGATTATCTAAGACAACCTGGGAAGCCCTGTGAGAGGCACTAACTGATTCAGAAGCCTTCGCCACACATTTCTTACCTACTTCTGAAGAAGAAGCAGAAATAAGATGTCCATAGTGCTGCCAGACATCCAAACAGCCGATCCCCTGCAACACTTTCACTCTGGAGGATATGCTCATCAAGAGCACATCTCACGATCGACCTATGTACTTTACAGGATACATCGGCTCCTCCCGAGTGGACAGTATTAAAGTGGATCCAGGGTCTGCACTGAGCATTGTCTCCCTAAAGCTCATCAAGCACTTATGGATACCTCAAAAGCGGTTGTCCATAACAACCACTACAATCTTTAGCTTCAACGCCACTGGAACCCGGCCTCTTGGGAAGATTCGCCTTAGGTGCCAACTGGGTGACATGAAAACTGAGGTGACCTGCTATGTCATCAACGCAGAACCCTCCTACAACATAATGTTAGGTCGGTCGTAGATCCATAGCAACTGGATGGTCCCATCCACACTGCACCAATGCTTGAAGTATGTGGATGACTACAACCAAGTGAAGACAGTGGTTGCGGATAAACAGGCCTTCAAAGGAGTTAAAAACTACGTCACTGATTCCTTACTCTACCAGGACCCTAAACCGAGTGAAAATTCCCTGGTGGAAGTACCTAGTAGTGGCAACAAAGTCGACAATGAGTCCGAGAGCAACGAGGGACGTGTCTTCAACGACATCGAGCCTATTATAACCGGCTACAAAAGCCCTGTTGTAGCCAACACTGATGAAGAGGACGGACTCTCCCTGAATGAAGAACTCACATTTGTTTACTTGTCGTCCAGTTCGGAATCTGTTGATGATGAGTTTAGCAACTCGACTCAAGGGTGTACAATGACTCTTCCCTGCACTTGCCTGTGTACTCGTCGTTCGTCACAAATCGATAAATGATCGAGTCCTCATAAGCAGTTTTTGTCATACCCGCCTGAAATATTTCTTTATAAGAAATTATCTTCAGAATGATAGACCAGCCCACACATATATTATGGGATAAGTCAGATGAAGACGAACCCGCTCCTCAATTCTCATGTTACAGCCCCGTCGCAAAACGCATGATGGAGAGGATGGGTTATGATTTCATCCGCAAAGAAGGTTTGAACTACGGCAAAGGCCGGAAGACGCCTCTTCGATCTGCCTATGTACCCAAAGGAAAGCCTGACAATTACTATGGCAAAACTCAAAGAGGGCTAGGTTACTCCTCCTCTTCCTCAGAGTTGTACTGCAAATTCGACGGAATACCCGACGATGCTCGCTCAAATGATCAATCATCAACATCCTCTACTTAGGATTCAGATGTCAATATCGGAGCCCTGTTCATAAAGACTTCATGGTCAACATGGCTACGGTCGATACCGTTAAAATTCAAGAAGACGAATAGATCCCACTTTACAATAAAGCATGGAATCGTCATGTTAATGACCAATGGAGTGGTCGCTTCGAATAGCGCGAACCACCCACGGTGGACAAAATCCATTAGATTAATATGGGCGAGGAGACAAATCCCAAACTCATATTCATTAACGACAGCTTACCTCCCTAGGAGAAGAAAGACCTCATATCCCTCATCCGAGAATACATCGATGTCTTCGCATGGAATTATGAGGACATGCCCAGCCTTGATCCTCAGATCGTCATGCATCGCCTCAACATCGGCTCAGATGCCAAACCCTTCAAACAACAGAAGAGACGGTTTCATCCACAAATCATGGAGGCGATTGAAGCCGAAATGAAGAAGCTGATCGAATCAGGCTTCATCAGAGAGGAGCAACACCCCGATTAGGTGGCTAACATTGTTCAAGTCCTGAAGAAGAAGAACAAGATCTGCATCTGTATTGACTTTAGAGACCTCAATGCTGCATTTCCCAAGGACGAATTCTCTTTGTCCATCACGGATATCATCATTGACAACACATGTGGTTTCGAGAGGATTTTCTTTATGGATGGGTTCTCAGGGTATAATCAGATCAAGATACACCCTGAGGATGAGAAGCACACTTCATTCAGGACTCTGGTGGGGGTATACTGTTACACAATCATGCCTTTCAGACTCAAGAATGCCGACGCAACCTATCAACGTGCCATGAGCACCATCTTCCGAGATCATCTACGAAAGATAGTCGAATACTATGTGGATGACCTGGTCGTGAAGAGTCACGAAAAAGATGAACACCTTCAAGACCTGAGAGCCATGTTCGACCTCATGTGGTCCCATTAACTGAAGATGAACCACACGAAGTCATTCTTAGGCATGACGAGTGGCAAGTTCCTCAAATTCGTCGTCATGACAAAGGGGGTCCCATTAACGAAAGATTCATCACAAATTTGTCAGGTAAATACCAACCCTTCTTCAAGATGATGAAGAAATGTGTTTCCTTCATATGGGATGAGCCTTGCCAACAAGCTTTCGATGAGATCAAGAGCTATCTCTCGAATCCACCTGTCTTGGCAACCCCCGTCTCGGGGAAACCCTTCCTGATCTATGTGAGAGCAATGAAGCATTCTCTCAGCACCCTCTTAGTATAGAATAACGATGTTGTCCATGAGCAAGGCATCTACTACCTGAGTAGGACCTTGTAGGGAGCTGAGCGGTGATACCCCATGGTAGAAAAGGAATGTCTGGCCCTAGTGTTCGAAATTCATAAAATGTGACACTTGGTGTCATCTCCCGGATGAATCCCATCTGAGTTTTCATGACATAGTCCGGGTCCTTGAACTGGCACCTGGCGCGATGAGCACTCTTGCTGTCTTAATACGACATCCACTTCATATCGCAGAAGTCTGTCAAAGGACAAGCAATCTGCGATCTCATGGCCAGCCACCCACTCGAGTCGAAGACTGACTTGTTTGAAGACATGCCGGACGAAACCCACGAGGTCAATGCAACCTCGCAGGAAGAAGCCTGGCGACTATACTTCGACGGCGCATCTCATATGGGTACAAGTGGGTCTATCATCGCAGGTGTGGGGGTGGTCTTGGTTTCTTCGCAAAACTATGTATTACCCCGAGCTTTCTCACTAGTTGAGCCATGTACCAACAATGTGGCTGAGTGCAATGCACTGCTCATCGGACTCAACTTCGCCAAGGAGTTAAGGGTGGAGTACCTTGAAGCCTACGGTGACTCTCAGCTCATCGTCAGATAGGTGATGGGAGAATATGAAGTCAGGAATGACGACTTAATCCCATGTCACCAAGCGGCCGTCAAGCTAGCCGAATCATTCGACAGCTTCCACATCGAGCATGTGCTCCATTCTAAGAACACGCACGCAGATGCATTGGCGTCATTGGCAGCTAACCTAGCTCAGCCGCTAGCCGCTGGGGACAAGCCAACAAGTCACCGTCGCAAGCCGATAACTCTACTAACCGGAGTATGCTCTGGAGGTGAATGCAACTCACCAAATTTCAAGCTAATCCAAATCAAGAGATTAGAGCTTTCTAATCATCAACTACATCTTGTACGGTATACTACCTGAGGATATCAAGGAGCGAGATTTTGTTCGCAGACGC
This sequence comes from Asparagus officinalis, assembly GCF_001876935.1. Taxonomy (NCBI): domain Eukaryota; kingdom Viridiplantae; phylum Streptophyta; class Magnoliopsida; order Asparagales; family Asparagaceae; genus Asparagus; species Asparagus officinalis. The sequence goes on along the minus strand of NC_033798.1, from coordinate 65,543,900 downwards.
GCACTGAGATTCTACTACGATGCAACTACAAAGGTATTGTATCGTAGATCGTACGACGACATGCTACTTTGATATCTCTCTACGACAGAAGCACAGGAAGCCCTATGGGAAACCCATGATGGTACCTATGAGGCTCACCTACCCGGACCCAAGCTCTAGGACCGCTTGCGAAGAATTGGCTACTATTGGCCCAAAATGGTCAACGACGCTTTTGCTTACGCTAAGAGTTGTCACACGTGTCAAATCCACACCAATTACATGCACAAACCACCCAAAGACCTACATCTGATAGTGATTCCATGGTCATTTAAAACATTGGGGATGGATATCGTCGGAGCGATATGTCCTCCATCAGCCAAAGGTCATCGCTTCATCCTTACGATAACCGACTACTTCGCCAAGTGGACTGAAGTCGTTCCTTTAAGAGAAGTCAAGACCAGTGATGTGATCAAGTTCATCAAGCATCGCATCATCTACCGATACAGCATCCCAAGGCGCATCATTCATGAAAACGGAGCACAATTCGTGAGTAATGCCTTCACTCGGTTCTGTGACAAGTTCAGAATATAGAACCTGACATCCACGGCTTACAATCTGTTAGCAAACGGATTAGTCGAGGCTTTTAACAAGACGATCATTAAGATCTTGACCAAGTTGACCTCCAATAGCAAGCGTGACTAGGATGAGAAGCTCGGTGAAAGTTTATTGACGTATCAGACTATGATTCATATACTAACCGGTGCCATGCCTTACTCATTGGTACACGGTTGTGAGGCCATATTGCCACTCAAAATCCAGATCTTGTCCCTACGTGTCTCACTTGCAACAGGGATGACGACTAAAGAGAGTCATCAATGACGTCTCATAGAACTCGAGACGTTAAATGAAAAGCGGCTTGAAACTTAGCAGCACATTGAGTTCTATCAAGCTCGAATCTCCAAGGCTTTCAACAAAAAAGTCAAACATAGATCCTTCAAGGAGGGAGAGCTGGTCCTCATAGTTCGATGACTCATGATCCTCAACTCCAAAAAGAAAGGCAAATTATAGCCCAAATGGAAATGTCTATTTGTAATAGATACAGTCTATTCAAATGGAGCTTATCGCCTCATCAAACCGAACGGCGACAAGATTCTGATGCCTATCAATGACAAATTCCTGAAGAAGTACTACCCTTAGTCTTCTTCCAACCTCCTTGTATACCTCTAACTAGTATACGAGGCTAAACTGTTTCCTACCTTTGACGAAATTTTTTTGGAGAATACTACACATGATATTCTTAAGGATAACCCAGAATAAGCTGATTATTCTAGATGAAAACCAACCATCCGGATAATCCACTCTTAATCATGATAAAATGATTAAGAACCTCCCGTTGTGGCTATTTAATCATGTCTAGAATGTGTTTGGGTCAAAAGTTGATGTTTTTATTGTCATCGAATCTATTACAACTTTGGTCATTACAATAAACTCAAATGAAAAGAAAAGTTAATCTTTTTATAAGATCTCCTTTATACAATGAAAATAAAGATTACAACTCTTGTCAAATAGCGCAACGAACGTTTATCACCCGCTGCTTGCGTGGGAACTTTCCTTGTGTCGGGGACGTTAATATCCGTGGACCGCCGCGGATCAGATCCGGTTGACAGATTGGTGATCAAAGCTCTTACTTCATGAAGGAAGTAATCGCTGCAGCGGTAATCTTGACCAAGCGAGATCACGGCTCTTCTCGAGATTTAAGACCAAGATTAAATTCGGAGGAACAGGGGACGGGTCTCGGATCTCTCGAACTCCACTCTTTATGCACAGGAGATCGCCAAGATCTGCTAACCCTTGCTGTAAATTCTTGGCTCCACTCTCTAATTCGGCAACACTTCATCCTCTTGATGTCCTCCCCAAGAAATGAGCACCCGAGCTTGTATTTATAAGCTTCGGAAGCGGGTATTTGGATAAGAACGAGGGATTCCTCCTTATCTTTAGTTAAGAACTGATTAACCATAGTATCAGATCAGTTAGGATGCTCTAGAACAAACAAATCCCGTGAGAATCAGCCAAAACCGAAAAAATTCATACTTTGGGATCGAAACCGGCCAAGACGTCACCCCCCGTGGCCGAGCCACTGGTCTGACCGGGTCGCTTTGGCGCGACTCGGCCGTCAAGGGCTTTATCTGTTTTTCGGGTTTTGACTTGTTCCGTCGTTACGCGTATTTCATCGTTCCGTTGACTTGTACGCTTTCCCGATTCGTTTCGCGAACGCATGGATAGCTTGACGGTGGCCGACAGGCGTGTAGGCCTCTTGGTTCGCTGTTTAGCTGGCCGATGGGCTTGCGGGCCACTTGGTTTGCCGATTTGGCGATTGATGAGCATGCGGGCCACTTGGTGGTGGCCGGTGAGCACGCGGGCCACTTAAAGGTGGCTGATGAGTGCACGGGCTACTTGGAGGTGGCCGGTGAGCGCACAGGCCATTTGGAGGTGGCCGGTGAGCGCACAGGCCATTCGATTTGCCGTTTTACTTCATGTGTTGGTCGGCGTCGGATAATCCTCTTAGACTTAGATATTGGCGTTTATCACATTCTCTCTGTCTCGAGCTGTGTGTGGATACCTATAGGTATTTTTAGACGCCTACAGATACCCCCTCCAAAGTATTTCAGACTCATTCTTTCATAGGGGAGTCTGGAATGCTTTGGATGTGATAGGCCCAACCTTTAGTCGGTGTGAAAGGTCCTGTGAACTGCTTTAATTCTTGACTTCTTCAGCCTTCAGTCTATCCAGTGTTTTGTCGAATAGATGAAGTACTCTCGGTGTTGCGTTTATCATCTGACCGTTATCGAAATCTTGAATCGAAATTGGTGAGTTAGTTTTGGCTCGTGTCATTGAGTTGACTTTGAACTGATTATCTTCGTTGCAATGCGTTGACCGGCGTTAACATAGTTTATACTCGTACGTTTGCTGGAGTCTACACAGTTTAAGCTCTTAAGGCATTGGAGCGTGGCGATCCCAAATTTTAGGCTGCAGGACCAACTATTAAAGTTGCTTCGTCTACAGATATGGATCTTATCCCGAAGTCGTTGGATGCTCAAGTCACGAGACCAACTAATGAAGCTGATACGTCAATGACTCACATTTATAGAATTTTTGGCAAATTCTCAGTCATCAACGGGTTTGATCGTCAATGACTCACATTTATAGAATTTTTGGCAAATTCTCAGTCATCAACGGGTTTGATTAGCCTTTACCAACTATCGTTTTAGTCGGGCTAGCATGCAGATTGTTTAGACCCGTTCTGCACGTAACGTTATGCTAAAAGAGTTAACTCTTTTGGTACTACAATATTAAATACGTAGACTTCGTCATTCTCACAGGAATAGACTATCCGGCAACACGTGTTAGACGCTGACTTAGGATTTTTGGCAAATCCTCAGCCTTCAACGGATTTGACGTGCCTTTACCGATTACCGTTTGAATCGGGCTTGCATGCAGATTGTTTAAGTCTGTTCCGTATGTAACGTTATGCTAAAAGAGTTAACTCTTTTAGTGCTATGATATTAAATACGTAGACTTCGTCTTTCTCACGGGAATAGACTACCCAGCAACACGTGTTAGGTGCTGACTTATCCCTACTTAGGCTTCGGGATAAAAGTCCCCAGACTCGGATTCTGGTGTCTTCTTCAAACGGTGAAAGACTAAACCGGCAACGTGTGTTAGACGTTAATTTATCCCTTCGTAGGATTCAGGATAAAATTCCCCGTGCGTGTGAAGCACGGATTTTGGTGTTATTAATAACAATCTGCCACAATATCGAATATGCGGGCTTTTATCATTTTTACGGTAAAAGACTGACCAGCAACGCGTGTCAGGCGTTGACTTATCCCTATTTAGGATTTGGGTTAAAATTCCCCGTGCGTGTGAAGCACGGATTTTGGTGTTATTAATAACAACCTACCACAATATCGAATATGTAGGCTTTTGTCCTTTTTACGGTAAAAGACTGACCGGCAACGCATGTTAGACGTTGACTTATCTCTACTTAGGATTCGGGATAAAATTCCCCATGCGTGTGAAGCACGGATTTTGGCGTTATGAATAACAACCTGCCATAATGTCGAATATGTGGGCTTTTGTTCTTTTTACGGTTAAGAACTAACCGGCAACGCGTGTTAGGCGTTGACTTATCCCTACTTAGGCTTCGGGATAAAATTCTCTGTGCGTGTGAAACACGGATTTTGGCGCTATGAATAACAACCTGCCACAATGTCGAATATGTGGGCTTTTGTTCTTTTTACGGTTAAGACTGACCGGCAACGCGTGTTAGACGTTGATTTATCCCTATTTAGGATTCGGGATAAAATTCTCCGTACGTGTGAAGCATGGATTTTAACGTTATGAATAACAACCTGCCACAATATCGAATATGTGGGCTTTTTTTCTTTTTACGGTTAAGAACTAACCGGCAACGCGTGTTAGGCGTTGACTTCTTCCTACTTAGGCTTCGGGATAAAATTCCCCGTGCGTGTGAAGCACGGATTTTGGCGTTATGAATAACAACCTGCCACAATGTCGAATATGTGTGCTTTTGTTCTTTTTACGGTTAAGAACTAACCGGTAACGTGTGTTAAGCGTTGACTTATCCCTACATAGGATTCGGGATAAAAATTTTCGTGCGTGTGAAGCACGGATTTTTGTTGCTACAATACTGAATACGTAGACTCGGTCCTTTTTTTACGGGAACGAACCACCCAACAACGCGGGTTAAGCGCTGACTCATCCCTACTTAGGCTTCGAGATAAAATGCCCCAGACTGGATTCTGGTGTCTTTTTCAATCGGTGAAAAACTAAACCGACAACGCGTGTTAGGCGTTGACTTATCCCTACTCAGGATTCGGGATAAAATTCCTCGTGCGTGTGAGGCACAGATTTTGGGAGTTGAAAAAGTGGTGTCTTCTCTTGGGGCAAAGACGAACCCGATGCGGGAGAGGAAGAATTTTATATTCTATCTCCCGAAGCTGAAGAAGAAGAATTTTATATTCTATCTCCAGTTGCAAAAGGAAACTCCAAGTGGGATCTCCACTTCAAGAATTCGGGAAGGCGAAACTAAGAGTGGGATCTCCACTCCGAGAATCAAAAAGATTCGAATAACCCTAACTGTCGGAAGGTTTGATTATCAAACTAAAGGTAGGTTTCTCGTTTATCGAGAATGAATTATGGTTTTGGCCCTAACTGTAGGAAGGTTTGACCGAGTGGGAGGTTTGAGACGATCCTAATTGTAGGAAGTTTTGATCGCTCGATCTGAAAATGGACCTCTCGTTCATTGAAGAAATCGTGAGGGGATTTTGGTTGTGGTCCTAACTGTAAGAAGGCTTGACCAGGTAAACAGTGGGAGTGTGAGATGACCCTAACTTTTATAGGTTTGATCACTCGATTTGTAGACCTCTCGTTCATTGAAGGAATCAAGAGGGGATTTTGATTGTGGTCCTAACTGTAGGAAGGTTTGACCAAATGGACAGTGGGAGTGGGAGTATAAATCACAGTGGGAGTGTTGACTTGTACAAATCACTCAGTAGGGGTTCTTAGTGTCAAGTGATAAGGACTTAACACGAAGGGGTTTGACAATTCGTCAAAGATTGACGGATCAAAATTCCAAGCATTATATCCAGATTCTAACCATGAAAGTGTTGAGTGCACGAACATAGAGGAAGTTTGAATGGATTAAACATGAAAGAATTTTGGTGGTCCCACCGTCAATTAGTCTGATCGGTGGGAGATTTTTGTGATGGAATATTGTGAGTCGTTAACAAAAGAGTGTTCGGAAATCACAGTGGGAGTTTAGTATTTATCACTTTATTCGTAATGATCGGATTTTCCCTAAGAATATTACATTTAACATTCTTCCGGGAACTTCCCGTTACATGAATTATCCACCCCCCAGCTTTCTTTGCAAAACTGGGTCCAATGAGGAGTACGTTGTCCTCAGTCGCATGTTCGGGTTATCCTTAAGAATATAAGATTCTCTAGAAACTTCCCGAGAAAGAAAGGAAACAGTTTAGACTCGTATACCTGTTGGAGTAATGAGAAGCAGTTTATACTCGTATACTTGTCGAAGTATGAGAAAGAGCAGTTTATACTCTTATACTTTTCGGAGTCTTCATTCGGCTTAATTTAGCGTTATAACGCCAGCTTCAACCAATGTTTGGATGCTATTCTTGAGAGCGAAGCAAGCCGGCTTAATTTAGCGTTATAACGCCAGCTTCAACCAATGTTTGGATGCTATTCTTGAGAGCGAAGCAAGCCTTGGTGGGATGAAGGATCCTCCTGTAGTATGCACAATACTTTGGATCCAAAATGTTATCAACTTCCTCCTGATTTGTGATAGGTGGAAGCTTGATCTTACTATTTTCAAGGAGGGACTCGAAGATGGCTGGAATGTCTTCATCCTTGAAAGAGTATTCTTTTTGGAGTCTCGGATCCGAAGTCTTTCGCTGCATTCGGGGTTGTTGTTGCGATGTCTGATTAACGTCCACAACTATTGCAGGTGCCTTTCCCTTACCACGGGAGGTGAAGTTTGAGTTTGGAAGATTCGTCGTCGGTTGGCTCCTCTCGGCCTTCTTCCTTCGGAGGAAGCGTTCGGCCCGCTCTCCGCGCATCTTCAACTTTTTCCATGTGTTGGACGGTGCGACTCCCATAACTTCCAATATCTCAATAGATAGGTTGTTATGACATGTTTGGAGGATGAAGTCCTCCGTGATCGGATCTCGGCAGTTCATCGCCTTATTCCGGAAGTGCTTGACGAAGTCGTCAACTGTCTCATCATCTTCTTGCTTCTCATCGAAGAGTGTCCTGATTGACACCTCAGCGTCATCATCAAAGAAATGAGCGAGGAATAGGTTCTCCAGGTCTTCCCAGTTATTAATACTTCCAGACTTAAGACGGCGGTACCAATTGAAGGTGGGCCCACGAAGGATGCCAACGAATGACCAAACCATCAAGGCTTCATTGCCGGAGATCATACCCAAGTGTGACTTGAAGTAGATCAGATGTTGTGTGGGCGAACCCTTCCCGTCAAATGGCGTGAAGTTAATCAGGTTGAATTTCGTCGGGTATGTTATTGAATCCCACTCTCTTGGGTAGGGACATGGAATGCCGGTCCTTTTCACCTCTCGATCAGATATCAGAGCGTTGACTTTTCTCTCGAGGTCATTCATCTTTTCATCCTCGTCTGTATCGTACTTCGGACGATTTGTGAGGAGAACAACGGGACCACCCCCGGTGTTATCATTATTGGCGGGATCACCCCCGGTATTGTTATTTTCAGTGGGGCCACCCCCAGTGTTCTGGTCAGCGGGAGGGTTCTCAGTATTGAGACGTTCATCCACATCTGAATCGCTACCTGCTTGGTCAGCAAGGTTGCGACGACTGGATTCACCGAACTGATTGGACAGAGCCCGAATTTGTTGGTCATGCTCTTCCCTCATTTGTAGCATAGCCATCTCCATTTCAGTCTTGAATGCCTCTTTCTGCTTGGCTAGAGCATTCTCAATGATGTTGGCCACTTCCTCGGTGTTAATCATAAATACCTCGTGGGATTGTCCTGGACTGGAGACTGTATTGTCAGAAGCGACTGCAGAGTTGGCATCTGACGCTTCGTCATCAGAGGATAATCCTCTCTGCATTCTCTGGTAGTCCCTGCATCTAGTGGTCCCTGCGCGTAGCCGAGTCAGACGATGAGATACAAGGGGGTCAGAACTAGAAGGTCAAATCGATTTTTCTTTATCAACCATATTGATGGTAACTTCTAGGAGTTCGTCACCTTGAACGACCGATCGTTTCTTACTGAGACGCTTTGGTTTGGACTTAGCCTTTCCGTTGGAGATCCTCTCGAATACCGAGAGCCTCTGCGGAGCGGTCTTGGGGCAGCTACACGCTGATAATACAGCCCTGATAATGTTTGTGCACGGACAATGAGAGTCTGTTTCTCAGGTACTTATCTTTCGAGATCTGTTCGTACCCCCAGCCCGATAGTACAACTCGTCGATCAGATGACCGGAGCAACCTATCGTGGTTGACACGACTCCTCGGGTATAACGCCATCGTCTGACGAACACATTTCCTTCTGAGAGCTTGCTGCCTTATTGGCGTTCTTAAGAGTCACGTGTTTAAAGCTACGCTTTTGGGAGTGCGAGCTTTTGACGGGCTCTTGGTCTTCAATTCGCCGTCCGAGGCGATCAATTGCAGGGGTTTTCCTATTATACAAAGGTACTGACTTGTTGCGAGGGCGTGTGCGACCCCCAGCTTGAGTGGTTGCTCGGGGTTCAGTCACCGGACCCAAGCATTCTTTGATCGGAACTTTACCTCGATCCTCGTGCAAAGGACCCAGGCGATCTATCATCCTTATCTTGAAACGAGACGAGTCTCTGTGGTCGTGAGGCTTCACCGGAAGTGTGGAATCTATTGGGACAAGAATAGGGGCCGTCGGAAACTCAAAACAATCCGCGGGAGGTGAACCATATGCGAACTGAACCGAACCGGAGCGGTTCCGATCTCGGCTTTGGCTGAGCCACCATTTGGTGGCTTGGCCTTGGCCGAGCCACCCAAGGCTGGTTCGCAATTTTCGGAGGCTGTTTGACTTTTTTCGACGCCGTTTCGGACTTTGGTCTCCATACTTGGCGTGGTTTCGGTGGTTTCTTGATCACCTCTTTTTGCTTCAGCTTCTGCACTTCTCGTACGAGAATTTGTGCGTGCGCAATCAAGGCGCAATGCTTCTGAATGCGCTTTTCGAGGGTTGAGCGGGTCCGTTTGACTTGGATCCACTCATTCCCTGTTGGTTTGGAGGAGAGGTCGTTTATTTGCTGCTGGGACACTTGGTACCTTCTGCATTTCAGATCCGCTTCATAGCCAATCTCGTCAACAGGCTCCAAAGCCTTAAGAAATCGGCGCGCAAGTCGTTGGCGTTGCCTTTGGCGTGCCCTCTTTGATAAGGTTGGTGCGGCTACAGCGGTTATCTCCTTGATTAAGGAGGAGTCCAGATCTGTAGATCCGGCTTCGTTAGAGGCCGGAGGGGCGTTGCAAGGTGTAGCTACCGCAGTAACGGGGGCTTTGATCTTCCTGTGCTTGCGAGGGGTAGAGGATCTGTAGGAGGAGGACGACAGGTACTCCTCGAACTTTAGTTGGTCGAATTCGTACTCGACCACTTCTTCAATCGGGATCTGGATCCGTGGTTGCGGCACAACAGCTTCGGCAGCGAAGCTGTTGGCTCCCACTATGATCGCCAGCTTGTTTGGGTCAAAAGTTAATGTTTTCATTGTCATCGAATCTATTACAACTTTGGTCATTACGGGTCAAAAGTTAATGTTTTCATTGTCATCGAATCTATTACAACTTTGGTCATTACAATAAACTCAAATGAAAAGAAAAGTTACTTTGGTCATTACAATAAACTCAAATGAAAAGAAAAGTTGATCTTTTTATAAGATCTCCTTTATATAATAAAAATAAAGATTATAACTCTTGTCAAACAGCGCAACAGACGTTTATCACCCGCTGCTTGCGTGGGAACTTTACCTGTGCCGGGGACATTAATATCCGTGAACCGTCACGGATCAGATCCGGTTGACAGATTGGTGATCAAAGCTCTTACTTCACGATGGAAGTAATCGTTGCAGCGGTAATCTCGACCAAGCGAGATCACAGCTCTTCTCGAGATTTAAGACCAAGCTTAAATCCGGAGGAACAGGGGACGGGTCTCGGATCTCTCGAACTCCACTCTTTATGCATAGGAGATCGCCAAGATCTACTAACCCTTGCTGTAAATTCGTGGCTCTACTCTCCAATTCGGCAGCACTTCATTCTCTTGATGTCCTCCCCGAGAAATGAGCACCCGAGCTTGTATTTATAACCTTCGGGAGAAGGTATTTGGATAAGAACGAGGGATTCCTCCTTATCTTCAGTTAAGAACTGATTAACCATAGTATCAGATCAGTTGGAATGCTCTGGAATAAAAAAATCCTGTGAGAATCCGTCAAAACCGAAAAAAATCATACTTTAGGATCGAAACTGGCCCTTGTACGCTTTCCTGATTCGTTTCGCGAACGCATGGATAGCTTGACGGTGGCCGACAGGCGTGTAGGCCTCTTGGTTCGCTGTTTAGCTGGCCGATGGGCGTACGGGCCACTTGGTTTGCCGATTTGGTGATTGATGAGTGTGCGGGCTACTTGGTGGTGGTCGGTGAGCACGCGGGCCACTTAGAGGTGGCTGACGAGTGCACGGGCCGCTTGGAGGTGGCCGGTGAGCGCACAGGCCATTTGGAGGCGGCCGGTGAGCGCACAGGCCATTCGGTTTGCCGTTTTACTTCATGTGTTGGTCGATGTCAGATAATCCTCTTAGACTTAGATAATGGCGTTCATCACCTTCTCTCTGTCTCTAGCTGTGTGTGAATACCTATAGGTATTTTTAGACGCCTACAGAATGATTAAAACCATCTAACTAGTGCATAAGGTTAAAATGCTCCTTACATCTCTCACTCGGTCAAACCTTCCTACATTCAGGACCAGAGCCAAAATCACATCTCGATTCCTTTCCAGAATGAGAGGTCTACTTTCAAAATGGACAACTAAAACTTTGAACAGTTTGGGTCATCCTAAATCTCCCACCTGGTCAAACCTTCCTACAGTTAGGACCAAAGCTAAGTTCCCTCGCCAACCTTTCTAATAAGATGGCGGTCCCCAAAACTATCAAGTTAACTGCCACCTCTGATAGTCATTTCTCCATCAGTCTCATTCAACTAGATGATGAATTTTGTAAACTATCAAGTTAACTATTACCTCTGATAGTCTCCTCCAAATCTCCCTCGTCGATCCTCTCTAATAGGACAATAGGACCACTCCCACTGTCATGTTAATAATTACCTCTGACAAAATCAACTTATCAATCCTCTTTAATAGGATGGTAGGTCCTCAAAGTCACTCCGATCACGACAATCCTGTCAAGTTAACAGTCATATTTAACAAATCAACTTACCAATCCTCTTCAATAGGATGATAAATCCTCAAAGTCGCTCCGATCGTGACAATCCTGTCAAGTTAACAGTTACCTCTAACAAATCCACCTACCAATCCTCTTTAATAGGATTGTAGGTCCTAAAGTTGCTCTGATCATAACAATTTTGTCATGTTAACAATTACCTCTGACAAAATCAACTTACCAATCCTCTTCAATAGGATGATAGGTCCTCAAAGTCGCCCCGATCGCGACAATCCTGTCAAGTTAACAGTCAACTCTGACAAATCCATATATCAATCCTCTTCAATAGGATTGTAGGTCCTCAAAGTTGTTCCGATTGCGACAATCCTGTCAAGTTAACAGTAACCTCTGACAAATCCACCTACCAATCATCTTCAATAGGATGGCAGGCCCTCAAAGTCTCTTTGATCGTGATAATTCCTATCATGTTAACGATTACCTTTGATAGCCGACATCGTCATTCCCGCAAATGGAGTTATCCGATCAATCGGAACACTCATATATCCCTAAACAATTTGATCCATTTCGAGCATTCTAATATCGTTAGAACAATCAACGGGTAGTGGCCTACCATGCGATGGATACTATATCGATCTGTCGTCACACTCATACGTCCCTGGATGGCCTGATCCATTCTGAGCATTCTGATATTTTCTTAGAACAATCGATAGGTAGTAGCCTACCACGCAATGGCTACTATATCAATCGATCATCACACTCCTACATCCTTGAACGATTTGATTCCCCCAACACCGTTATTCCCGCAAATGATGTTGTTCATCGATATCGGCCTACCAAGCAATGTACCATATCGACCCCCTATTCCGAACAGCAACCCGCCAAATGGTGAGTTTTTATTCAGATCCTATCTTGGTCGCACATAATGAGCGTTTACATTGGACTAAGTTGTTATACTTAATGACACGGCCTAACTCAATTATGACTTAACGATTGTAATTAATCTAACCCAATGCCTCAAACGGCTAAGGGAAGAGGAGAAATCTTAGCATTAAGCCTAAAAAAAACTTCTTGATAACTCATCATACTGAGGGGAATAGTATGGCTAGCCCGATTCAAATGGTAATCGGTAAAGGCAAATCAAATATGTTGATAGCTGAGGGTTTGCTAAAATCCTAATTGGCGATCTTTAGCAGCGACTGAATAATTCAATCTCGCCGAGTTCGATTAGAAGGTGCCTCGTTCCATCTGAACAATGATAATTTTGTAGGTCTTCATATCCAAAGTATTCCAGACCACATGCGACCTGATTCAGGTCTGAAAACTTTGGACGGGTCTTGTAAGCAATAAAATTTATTTTTATCCCTGCACAACAACTTAGAATAAACAAAAGAGCTTAAGGGTCCATCTCTGGAAAGGCAGGTCGACTCCCCGAGATTCCACCCGACTCAGGCCGACTCCCCAAAGAGTCCATCCCCCCAGACGACCTGAAGGGCCGACTCCTCGAAGATTCTAGCCTCCCTCGTCGACTCGAAGTGGCGAAAACCCCCTCGTCGACTTGAAGGGGGTGTCAGTCCGCACTTCGAAGACCAAGTGGCCGAGACCCTCTAGTCGACTCGAAGGGCAGTGTCAGTCCGCACTTTGAAGACCAAGTGGTCGAGACCCCCTCATCGACTTGAAGGGCGGAGACCCTCTCGTCGACTCAAAGTGGTGGAGACCCCGTCGTCGATTCGAACGGTGGTGTCAGACCGCACTTCGAAGACCAAGTGGACGAGACCCCCTCGTCGACTCGAAGGACAGAGACCCCCTCGTCGACTCGAAGTGGTAGAGACCCCCTCGTTGACTCGAAGGGCGGTGTCAGTTCGCACGTCGAAGACCAAGTGGTCGAGACCCCCTCGTCGACTTGAAGGGTGATGCTAGTCAGCACTTCGAAGACCAAGTGTATGAGACCCCCTTGTCGACTCAGAGGGCGGTGTCAGTCCGCACGTCAAAGACCAAGTGGCCGAGACCCCCTCGTCGACTCGAAGGGAGGTGCCAGTCAGCACTTTGAAGACCAAGTGGCCGAGACCCCCCTTGTCAACTCGGAGGGCGGTTTCAGTCAGCACTTCAAAGACTAAGTGGTTGAGACCCCCTTGTCGACTCGAAGGGCGGTGTTAATCTCCCATTCGAAGTTGACTCGCTAAGATCTTAGGACGACACCCCTTCGTGTTGACTCAAATGGCGGTGTCAGTCTCCCGCTCGAAGTTGACTCGCCAAGAGACCTCCGGACGACACCCATTCGTGTCTACTCGAAGGGCGGTGTCAGTCTCCCTCCCGAAATCAACTCGCCAGCATGAGTCGGACTCGCCTGTTTTATGAGCTCGCCCTCGCTTGTCTGCTTGAGTCGTCCACATGAATTGAGCCTGCCTGTTTGGCTGACTCGCCAGCACGAATCGATTGAAGATGACTCGACTAAGGACGACTCTCCAGCACGAGTTTGGCCTTGCATGATTGTTGAGCTCGCCCGCTTGAGCTAAAGCTCACCTGTAGGGTCGAGCTCACCTGAGACGTGAGCTCGCCTAAAGGCCAAGCTCACCTAACAGCCCCAAGCTCGCCAGCATGCTACCCACTTGGGGTATAGGAACAGTCATATCAGTGGTCATATCCCACAAATCAAGGGGGAGAGCATGGTGCTCCTCACCTAGGCATGGACATTGATGGCTACAAGAATAGGCGGCTGACAGGACCACCAAGGTGGTCACATCCAGCAGCTAGGGCGGCTGGTGCTCCTCACCCCTACTAGTGATCAAATCCCCAAATCAAGGGATGGTCCATACTATCCCTTGCCTATTTAAAGCTACATTGGACCAACGTTTAAGGAGTTGATTGGCTGCTTGGTTTTAGCTAGCTAATCATCCGACTTCTGAAGGTTGAACCTTGGCTCATTTGCTAAAGGCTCCCTTATTGAAGTAGACTCGATCTGAACTCTCAAATTTGAAATCTCTTAGTAGACTCGATCTGAACTCTCAGATTTGAGGCTCATAGCTCTTTGCAGACTAGATCTGAACTCTCAGATTTGAGGCTCATAGCTCTTTGCAGACTCGTCTAAACTCTCAGACTTGAGGCTCTTAGGTGCTTTGCAAAGCTCTTGCATAGCAGCTCTCTTCAAGCAGTCGGCCGACAAGCGCAAGCACTTGTTTGGCCTCGGGTAGACTTGAACCCAATCACACCGGAGTTTTTACTGAGTACTGAATCTCCAGTTGTGACTTCAATCGTATAGTCCAAGGGAAGCAAACTCGACACAAGTATCGAGGGAGGCGCCCTATAGCTACCGAAGAACTCACGTTAAACATGAAGGGTCTTCCTGTCTCCTCTGTTGTAAAACATTAATTATTAGTTTGTAATAAACCACTCTTATAAACACAAATGACCCCTCGTCGGGAAGTTAATTTTTTACACCTAACAGATGTCTTCTTTAGTTTTTGTATCAATGAAGACAAATTTTATCTTTTTCTCATCCCACTGTCTCAGTACGTGCTTGAAAGTAGGAAGATCAAGACCAAGAGGTCCAAAATGAATGTAGTGTTTGAATACACTATCTTCATAGGCCTCCCAGTGTCTTTGCCCCATATGTTGTACTAAAGTATGCATGAATTCATAGTACGCAGTGAAGCTGGAAGTAGGTCGCGACTCAGATATGGACTTTGCATTTTGTCTACAAAGCAAAACCACAAGACATAATTAGTTTAAAAATAATCTGTAACTATAACAATTATGATGTAAATTTAACAAAGAAATTATAAACTTAATAACAAATCTAAAAGCTTCACAATCAAAGCATATCCTCAACAACCAATCAATAACCTTGACAATAAAAGCATAACCCTAACAACTAACAGTTCACAAGTTAACAGTAACATTCACAACTAATAGCCACAAGTAAACAGTAACATCCACAATTAACAGCCACCCGTTAACGGTAACCTTCACAACTAACAGTCGTATGTAAAAAGTAACCTTCACAACAGACTCATAAGCTTAATAACTAACAGGACACATGTCACAACTGAATAGTAACATTCACAACAGATCAATAACCTTAACAACTAATGCATAACCTTAATAATTAATAAATTTTCTTAACAACTACAAGCTAACATTCACAACTTAACAGTATCATTCACAATTAACACATCATGCAACATCATAAACAACTAAATTTTGTGGTAAAAATTACTTTTTTGTGCTGTCGTATGCGTCTCCTTAGGTCTTCTCTGTAGATCCAGGAGTGCTCTAGAGGCGTCGTCGGTGTCGGTGTTGCCCTCTAGAATTATGCGCTGGACTAGCTTCTTGGGTTGAGCTGGACTTGTGTGATGGGAATAACTGGCTGTGATGTCCTCTAGAACATCAGCAATTGATGTGCCAGTTTCAGTCCACTCTACTGTGCTGGAAGGTCTTTTTGAGACGACGCACTGTGACGCGTCGTCTCTGTCGATTTCAGCGAAGTTGTCGTCTTCGCTGAAATCGACAGAGACAACTGCTTTGGGAGTTGACTTGCCGGTCATGTTTTCGATTAAGAGTAGGATTATGCTCTCGAGTGGATTGATTTAAGATTAGGGTTTTGCAATGGGGATTGTCGGTTCGCTTGGACAGAAGAGAGATGAGATGGCACGATTGACGATGAATGATATTGATAAATAGGAGGCGGTTAAATCAAAGGACATTTTGGGAAAAGATTTTTATTTTTAAATGTCGGGTCACGTGGGGAAGAGTTTTGGGGGCTAAAGGAATATTTGAACTGTTATGGTGGCTTTGGGATTGTCAAAAAAGTCTTTGGGGGGGGGATACTTGTAATGGTTTTGGGGGCTAGAAGCAATTTTTTCTTAATTTTATTTGGGATTTGAATTAGTTACTAAATATATTAACAAATATATAGTAATTGATTATAAATTGATTTTTCTATATCTAAATATTTAATTTTTCTATAATTAATTTTTTTAAAAACCTAAATGAAGGGATTTTATTTTATTTGTGATTTAAATTAGTTACTAAAGATATTGTCAAAGATATTCTAATTGATTATAAATTAGTTTTTTATATATCTAAATATCTAATTATAAATTGATCTTTTTTCTATATATGAATATCTGATTTGAATTAGTTACTAAAGATATTGCATAAGATATTCTAAAAATTCAAAAACACCTAAATATATTTTCAAAAATATATTATAATTGTTTTAATATTTTTAAAAACCAAAAAAGATTGTAATTTTTAATTGATGTAATAATTTAAAATATGAAAATATATTTTAGTTGCTATAATATTTTTTAAAACTAAATATATATTTATTGTGAAAATTTTAATATTATTTTAATTACAAAAATATTATAAATAATTAAAAATATTTTTTCACAACTATCTAAAAATATTATAAAGTCCAAAGCAAATTTTAGAAATTAGTAAAATAAAAATTTCCAATTATATAAAAAATTTAAAAAATTCAAATTGTAATTAAATGAGTGCCATGTCCATGAGAGTTATCTGTCTTGGGTTCCATGGTAGGATTGACTGCAAATCTTTGACAAATTATAACCCCTATTTTGCACTTGGACATGTTGGGGCAGGGGCGAATCCAGAAACTTTAGCCACTGGGGGCAAGACTATAAGTTAACTAATATATGATATTTTTACCAAAATACCAGTGACACCATTACTAACTATGAGTGTCTATTTTAAAAAATCTGGGAGCCTAGGCGATCAACGGGGAAATCAGTGCAAGAAAAAATTGATACATG
Source organism: Asparagus officinalis (assembly GCF_001876935.1). Classification (NCBI taxonomy): domain Eukaryota; kingdom Viridiplantae; phylum Streptophyta; class Magnoliopsida; order Asparagales; family Asparagaceae; genus Asparagus; species Asparagus officinalis. Next base: position 65,527,155 of record NC_033798.1, on the reverse strand, counting down.
TGTTTAATACTAAACTAGCATATTGACATATGCAAATGCATGTGCAAGGAAGAGTAAGTTTTTATCTAAACAATTCTCCGCCCCTCATGTCAATTATATTAATTATGATTTAATGTATATACACGGGATTTCTTAAAAAAAAAGTGCATGTGCATAGTGTAAATGTTTAAAATAATAAAATAAGTATTAAAATACATACTTTAACCATGATTTTCATATAAAAATAAATGTAAAATACTATTTTTAATAAATGACTGGCAAAACTATTTACAAAATTGTGTATGTAATTATAGTAAACATATTATTGTACACTTCTACATATAAGCTAATCTAATTTGAATCCATTTTAGTAAAGAAGTGTAATTAGTCATTAAAGTAGTAGGATGCTGAACAACCACTAAGTTGGGGCAAAAATAGAAATAAGATATTCAGAAAGCTGTGCTCTCTTGTAGAGTTGGAGCAAATTTAATGATTGAGGTGATATTTACACACTCATTTAGAAATTTACAAATAACGTAAGAATAGCTACATTGGAGTGGAGGGAGTATAGAAGTAAAAACTGTGTGTTTAACAATAAGCCTTGTGGATTGCTAATGAATGTTTGAACAATATTGGTCTGAAACAATTTAAGCAATAGAAAGAACAAGAGAAGCTGAAATATCAAACCACACGTTTACGGTCAGTGCAGGCAACAATCAGGCACGAGCCTAGAGATCCAATCTGGAGGAGAAAGGCACCAGATTCAACGATTAGAGAAACACAGGAAGTTCAGGGCCGACATTTAATAGAAACTAGAGTGCACATTCATGGAAAACTCGGATCATAAAGTCATACAAACAACCACTAACTCGTAACCGATGGTTGATGTAGACAATCATTTCGATGCATGACAAGGGAGGGGAAGAGAAAGAAAACTATATCATTTCCCAAAACATATGCTTTCTACCTCATCCAACTTACTGATGATGAGCAACCTTTAATCAACAAGAAAACCGATGACAATTTGCAAAATTCACGTCCTTCAGATTGCATGTTAGCAGAATTATCTATTCAACTTCTCAAATGGGAACGCAGGTGCGACTCTTCCTCACTTCTCAATGAACTCCTTCAGGTTCTTCAACCAGACTAGATACTCTCTGTCATCCTTGGTCATCATGTATTCACGCAAGAATTCATACAGCGACGGTTTGATGCCCCTTGCTGCCAGGTATTTGCGGAGAGCCCTCTGCAAACTTTCATCCAAGTCTCTGTTTGCAAACACAGCAGAACATGAGAATGAATCAAATATTCACATCCAAAGAATTACACCGCAAAAAGATAGCAAGTGGCGGAGCTCTTTTAAGGGAGGCAAAGAAAAGAAGAGAATGATGTGTTTCTTTTTTCCCCCTTTTTTCTCACTTTGCTTAATTTCTATATAATGTTAACAATATAGGCCAAGTCTAAAGAATTATTTGAAGTAGTTTTCATAAAATCTACCCCGTATGATACGTATTTTCTGCATGGAAACTACCAATTGAAATTCCAAAACTGCAGGAAATCAATGCCATTGATGTTGACAGCTTCGAAATATGGCCCAAACTAACCTTAAAAATAGGAGGGAAGAAGGTAGTGTAGAAGATACACAAAGTACACAAAGACAACATTGTATACTTATCATGCTGCATGATAAGTATCCCTAGCGGTACATGGTACTTTATTTTAATTAAAAGGTCCATATTAGTTGTGTTATTAAAAAAACCATGTTCATGCTAGTTTGTAAGATATATGCAACTAAGTTACTAAATTCACGTTTTTGTTCAAATTTGAATTTGAAAACAAACTATTCATATTAATCGGCCAGAAGAAAAATTCATATACAATGACCTTTCAACATACTCAGCAGATACAAAGAAATTGAGGAACTTACGAGAATTCAGGTCCATGGTAAGCTCCTTCATCCTCAGAAGCCTCAGCCTTCTTCATCGCCATGCTTTCAATCTCAACGTCCTTAGAGTCGAGATTGCAACAGAACTCCAAGATTGAGCCAGCACCTTTGTCAATTGATATAACCATAGAGATGTTTGGCTGAAGAGCATCACTAGTCTTTTCCCCCTCATTGTCGTCTTCATCATCATCCTCCTCCTCCTCTTCAAAATTCATGAAAACAGAGACTTGAATGGTCTCACCGTCAAATTGCCGTTTAAGAATGATTGACTGGTCACCAGGATTATCAATAATCTCAAATGGGGAATCTTTTGGCAATATGGCTCCCTGTGAAAAGGATGTCCAAACTGAATCACCATGGCTGATTATGAGTAAAAATTTTACATACGATAGGCAAATGCCGAACAGCAACTATGAAATCACTTATGCTGAATCTGAATCGATGGTTTTTTTTCAATGTGTACTTTCCTTGGATTAGATATTTTACCAAACCATAAATTGATGTTTTCAAACTACCAAAAGTACAACAAACAAAACGGACAATTTCAATGTTTCCAATGTCAAAAACTAGGAAGCAGTTCACAAACAATATTGTGATATGATCTTTATAAACAAAGTTAACATCTTTTAGTTATAATCAAATTAAATTAATGCCTTGGCTAAATGAAGAAAAGACCATTGTATAAGCAAACAGAAAGCTGCGTACAAATAAAAAGAAGGGAATATTGCAGGAACAGGGAACATATACAATTGGAATTATAAATAGTTCAGTTGTTTCGAGCATTTTCTATCATCACATGCCTAGAAATATAACTAGTTCTGAAAAATAATTAGAAGCATGGAATAGTTTTTCATAGAGGGAAATACTATGATTAAATTAACTCCAGATCTCACCAACCTGAAAGCAGTGCAAGCAAAATTTCCTAAAACATAAAAGGATATTCTTAACTTGAGTGAAACATTCCATCTTCCATCAGTACTGCAAATTGTGTTTCTTCCCGAGTAAAATTTTTTGCTTCGACTAATTTTTGCTTTTAACCATTATTTTGGACACAAAGAAAAAGGCAAAAACACAAGGCACGTAAAAGTGCAATGTCAAACATTGTCCTGAGTAGAGAATTATAGTCATATTCTGAAAGAACAACAATATGAAATTAAAAAAAAGAATTTAAGAAAAGTTATGAAATGCACTGCTCCTATCATGTTAAATAAGAAAAATTCATTTTGTCATAAATTCAACAATGATGCAAAAATCCCCCAAACACTATATTTTTTCCATTCAACTGAGAAAATTTTAGAGCCTCGAAATTCACAAATTCATCCATGATAAAAACAAAAGATCTACAGAGTATACGGTATGATTTTCCAGAATGATTATAACATTAGGTAATTATTATGAAATTACCCTCAATTTTGGTCACTTAGTACGAAACCCCCTAACGTTATCATTTCATCACTTAGTACAAAACCCCCTAACGTTATAATTTCAATACAAAACCTCTTGCTGTTTAAAAAAAACTGTTAAAATCTACTTATATTCTAAAATTACCCTCTTCTTCTTCCTCTCAACATATTTTCCTTGCTCTCCTTTCAGTTTTCTCTAGAAGAAAAATATAACTAAAAAATTGAGAATTACACCAGAAAAGACAGAGACTAAACTCACAGGATTTCAAAGTTTACCCCTTTCTTTGACTGAGTTTTCTTCATCAGGAATCGATTTTTTTTTTGTAGAAGGATAGATTTTTCATTACCGATATATGAAATGTAACTACAAACATGTAAGCACAAGAAAACTCCAAAGAATACTATACAAAACTATAAACCTCAATTACAAAAAAACAAAACAAATATAAAAACTTCACTATATCTCTTCACCAGCAAGGCTAGCTCAGGCTGGATCTATACAAAAACTTTAAACTTTCATTACCATTTCCATAAGCAAAGGAATTTGGTGTAAACACAGCTCAGTCAAGAATCAGTGCTGCTTGGGTTTGGTGTGAAAAGAGGGGAAATGAGGTATGTCAACGCTTGTCGAAAGAAGAGCAGCATAATTGAAGTGTATTTGAGAGAACAAAACAAAAAAGTAAGTGAGTTTTTAACGGTTTCTTTAACGGCAAGGGGTTTTGCAATAAAAAATAACATAGGGGGTTTCTTAACAAGTGGCCGAACTTGAAGGAGCTTTCATAATAATTAAATTATAACACTGAAAAGGATGCCAAGTCAACATTACTTAAATGCTAGTGTACAAATAACAAAGCATTCATCAGAGTGTCACCAAGATAAAATAACAAAGAGAAATTCTAACAAAAATAATAATGTTTTTAGACTTGGAACACATAAAGGGAACCTTCTGAAAAAGGTGACACGGTATATAACCGCTTAAAAATCATTATCCCAGTTTTGACCAATCAATCCTAACTTACAAGCTACTTAAGCCCCTCAAAAAGGTTCTAAGAAACCACCTGCCCTTCCCCCCAAACAACCCTCAGAATAAAAATTATTATTCTTCAACATAAAAACTTGGTGGGAATCTTTCGATGAGCGTCTGTTCAAGATAAACAAAGAACATACAAGACGAGATTTCAACAAAAGTAAGTAAATGCTAAGACTACTTTCACGATTCCATTTCAACTAGGCTAAGCTTCTGACTGGATAAAGGCATGATTCACTTTAACAGCTACATACTGGAAGATAATAACATAATCTCCATGTATAATCAAACAAAAAAATCATGAATTTGTACAGAAGAACAATTTGACGAGTCACAAAATGTATTAGCATATGGAGTATAACATGCATGATGCATCTCATCGCAACTTGTCCACTTATTAGCTTCTAATAATAGTCACACAAATTCTGTCACTTCATCATAACTGCTACGTAGATCCAATACACCACAGGGCTGTGGGATTGCAGTATTAGCTCTAAATTTTTATGATCTCATTTGAAGTAAAAAGGTTAGCATCGACTCATGGATCATCTTACTGACCACAGTGGCTTAGTATATGTAAGTAGGATTTCTAATTACAATGAATAAATATCTAAAACTGTATCAAAAAAGTGGGCAGAAAATTTGCTTATCTTTAATTAGAATCAAATCTTTCAGTCTGTTAACATACATAGTTAAAACAATTGAATTTCACCAAGTACCAAGTCTTCTAGGAAATTAAGAAAAATCATGATGTGTACCTCTTTGGTCATCCCATACTCAAATCAATCAGAAGAACCCAATAGTAGTAGTAGTAGTAGTAGTAATAACAGCAAGTACACATTCATCTTGGCGACCCCTTGCCCTGATAAAAGTGCCTCATTCAAGGGGGAAAATTAAATCATATTAAAAACATCCAGGTTCATGCTCGATAAAGAATGCAGCGTAGTTGCAAAAAACAACAAATAAGAGAAAAAAAGACCTGACTTAAGTCATCTCCCATTCTAATATTCTATAAAAGAACCATCTAGAAGAAAATAACAAACGAAACCTCTTTAATATGCATCTAGATTGCTACTCTACAACAAATGCAGTAAAACAGATTGCAGACCAGACAACGAAAAATCCAAATCAGATCAACAAGTCTCACTCATGCCTAGGAAAAAAAGTACCCCCTGCCAAATAAATCTATCTTCTAGGATAAAAAGCTATTAAATAACATAAAAGCATCACCAGTCCTACTCCATGATGAATATGCAACAAAAAATTAAACAAAAACCCAGACATTTAAAATCCAAACAATTCTAAATCAAACCTCAACCCCTCATAGTGATTAAAAAAATGCCCTTCACTGGAATACAATCTTAAATCAAGTCCCTAAAGATCAGTTTCACTACACCAAAACTATGAAGTTCAAGGCCTGAAAATTTTCGACTAATTTTAATTACACTCAAGCAAACATACTATACCAGCGAAATGCGTTATAACCAAAGATCAATGCATGTTTTATACTCAAGAACTAAAACGTGCTATAATTAAGGGCCAGCACATTTGCTATAATATAGGAATGATTATAAATCAAGACTAATTGACTTGTATCATTCCTCGTACACGACATGCGCTAACCCTAAATTATGAGAGATGTGTTAAACCTTGATTGTAGTAATAAAATATGAGTTTAGGTTTGAAGCCATGAAAAAGGATGCTCAGATCATCGAGTACCTATCAATCATCGCCATTGCTTTAAAAATTTTGCATAGTGGTAGGGGCTTCCGACATATTCAATTCAAATCCCACAGGACAAACGTTGTAAACAAATTATAAGAAACGTACTTCGCCATGTAAAATGATTTTGACATCAGTCCATGAAAATAAAGCTCAACCTGCAGGCACATGTAAGGGTATAAAATTACAATCCTCGACACCCACTAAAACTCAATAGTTTTGGTGTAGTTTTTGGGCCTTTAATGGCGTGAAAAGTAATTATGCATATCCTTAAATGCATAAAAATTGAACAAAACGTCAGATCGCCAGAACCCCCAAATGATTAACACAGATATCAAATCATGATACCAGCGGTCACAAATAACCATCCGGATTCGTACTTCACAAAATTAAAATACATAAAAATGGGGAAGCCCAAAACCCAACGGGTTATCGGGTATTATACCTGACTGGGCTCCTCGTCCGCTTCCTGAGCGCACTCAATCTCGTCGTCGAGAACGCTCAAGAGGTTGTCATCAGCGCGCTTGATCTTATCCTCAGCGTTCGCCGGCTTAGATGAGGCGAATCGGACCGAGAACGGAGAGAGAGTCCTGGTTAGGGTTAGGGTTTGCGGGGTCAAAACCCTAGGAGCGACGAGAGAAGACGGTGATAAGGTGGGCAGCGAAGAGAAATGGCGGAGCTTGGAGGCGGAGCGAAGGGATTTGCGAACGACGAAGGAAGCCATGGAGGAAGACATTTCTTCGTTTCCGAGGGCTTAGGATGAGGAGGTGGGAGCTAGGGTTCAGGGTTTATGGGAAGAAAGAGGAGGTTTTATATCGGGACCGATAAATCTTGGGCTTATAGGTATGGGCTTTTGGTAATGGCCCATGTGCGTAAGGGTCCAGTTTTCCACGCAGTATAGTGCTCCGAGTCCCAATAATGGGGTAAATTTCACAAAAGTGAAACCAGCGACTCAAGAAACCTCCCTCTGAACGTTCAAAATTTTCTAGCGAATCCTATACGTATAAGGGTGTGTTTGTTTGAAGAAAAAAAAAGCAAGAAAGAGTGGAAAGGCATGGTTTATTGACAGTAAAGATTTTGAGGGTATAATTCTTCCTATTGTTGTGTTTGTTTCAAAAAACAAATGATTCTTAGAAGTAGAGAACAGGACGGGTTTTTGGTGGAAATGAGATCTCAGCCGAATGGCTGGAAGTGGGAATGAAATAGGTGAAAAGTGGGAGAGATAATATTAAATTATTAATGATGGGATAGATGAAGCGGGTATCATTTGGTTTCATCTCCTCATTCGCGTCATCCGTCCCTTTCTCTCTCTTGTTCTTCATCAGAGAAAATGGGGGAAACCCCTAGATTTCTATCATCAACTCCGCTTCCTCTCTCTCATAATATGAATGGTGCTGGATGTGGCTGTTGATATTAGGTTTAGTCTCACATTGGTTATGAGAGGACACATCACTCTTCTCTACTTGTATATATATAGGTGTACACATACAATACTTTAATTAAGGGAAATTTATCCCAAAGCTCTCTCTCTCTCTCTCTCTCTCTCTCTCTCTCTCTCTCTCTCTCTCTCTCTCTCTCTCTCACTCATCATGGTATCAGAGCGAGGTTATCTTTTTGCCAAATTTTGGCCTCGCTGCATTGCGGCCTCTTCGTTGTCGCCTCCGTGCTTGCCACATCACGGCCTCCATGACAGCCGTCTCTCTGCCTCACACGAATGACATCACCATTTCAGATTCAGTAACGACATCACAGTTTCAAGCCGTCTCTCAGCTTCTTTTTTTAGCCGTCTCTCGGCTTCTTTTTTAGCGGTCTCTCGGCATTAAATGAACGGCATCACAATCAGTAACGACATCGCCATTTCAATCTATCTCGACGTCTTAACGTCTCAATATCGGTGTTGATCTTTCATGGGTGGGACTCCCTTATATTGTCACTTAGTTGTGGGCCTTCCACATTTGTGTTACACTTAAGTAGGTCTTCCCTGTTAGACCCTAAGGTCGCTATGAAAGAACCTCAGCTTCTCAATGATCAAAGTGATTGGGTGGGGTGGTCCACCATTGTCACAAATGCCTTGTGTGGTGCTAATCTGCTTGATCTTCTCACTAGTTCGGGACCAGTTCCACCGTCCATCAGCACTGTTACATCTGGCAGTGATGATATCGATCTTCAAACTGCACGTGCTCTCTATGTCAAGGAGAGTTCAGACTAGCAGTTGTAGAAATTTCATATCATGAATTATCTCACTCGCTGTGTTGGCTCTGGTCTCACTGTCGAGATTTGCTCACTTCCTTCTGCTCGGGCCATGTGGAGTTGTCTCACTAAGCGCTTCACAGAGTGCTCCGGTGCACGGGAGGCATATATTCCGCAATACGTTGCTATACAACGTAAATATAGTTTCTCTCTGTAGTCTTATTTTGGTCAAATGCAAGCCTATTGGATAGAATTATGCTCCATGCTTCCTGGACGTGATTGCACATACGAAGACTGGCTAGCTTGGTATGAACGGCGCGAGGTACATCAATTGTTTCAGTCCCTTCCTGAATATTCAACTATGACTGACCAACTACTTCATCAACCTCAATTTTCAACTTTGGCCTTGCTTATGGGAGCTCTTACTACTTGTGAGACACGGCAGTAACCCGCACGACTCAATTTGACAACATATGCTCATGTTTTTCATTTGAGACTGTTCTGTCTGTACCATCACTGCTCCTATTATGAATCGTACTTCTCAACAGGCTCGATCTAATCTCTTTTCCACATATTGCAAGAAGGAGGGACACCGCCTTGAGAAATGCTTCAATCTTCATCTTGAGTTATGTTCCTCAGATACAGTTGTGGTCGACAACCCCCTCTGTCTCAACCCTCTCGCGCACCAGGATTGCTGGCCAATGCTATATCATCTACCACTTATGACACTACTATTCAAGGTATTGAAGGTCTTCGCCATCAACTTGATGCTTTTCAACATACCACTTCTATATCACTATCTGACCTTGCTGACTCATCAAGTGCACAAGTCTCTGGTATGAATAATCTCTAAATTTTTGACTCTGGTTGTTTCTTTCATATGACTCGTAATGCCTTACTCTTATCCTATGTCTTCACTTCATCTTCTCTTCCCACTATCTACACAGCTGCTAGACAACCACTGCCTATCACTCAGTATGGCTCTATCACCCCCACAAAATAACCCATCTTACCATCTAACACTTGGCCTCATCTATGTGGCTCTTCAGTTGTGCTTGAATTTAATTTCTATTAGTTCTTTCTGTATGGCTGGCCTACTATTCTCATTTTTTCTGATACTTTGCTTGTGTAGGATCCACAAACGGGCAAGACTGTTATGAAAGTACCCTAGAGGGGGGTGAATAGGGCATATGCTAATCTAATCCGATATTAATGCTATTAAAAACTTATTAACAAATATTCTAGAAAGTATGATATTCAACAACTTATATGTGCAAGGATATATAATTAACACAAGGGTGAAATAGATATGAAACAATATAAAGAAGATATTGGACAAATAACCAATGCAAACACAAGAAAATAATCACGGAGTTCGGTCCTTCCGACCTACGTCTCCGCTCCCCACTTCTGGGGAGAATCCACTATCATAACGGGTTTTCAACGTTCACCCAAAATGTTTACACCTCACAATCGGTTTTCTAGCTCACCGAAAACTTTCACGACTCACACTCTTGTAATCATATTTTATATCCTCTAAGTATTGATCTCTAGCTCGTATCGCCTTCCTCAAGTACTCGTATTTACAACCTCTCCCTAGGCTTTACTACTGACGCTACTCCTCTTGGAATCGACTCCGTCTCTCACTACACACTTCTCTCGGCGTACAAGTGTATTACAAAGTGAACTCACAAATAAAGCTCAAATACAAATTGTTTGTTCTCTACAATGGATGAGAACTCAATTTAGCTTACACTCAAGATCCACTCACCACAACCCAAATTATACTTAATATGAAATACTAAAAGCTCAAAAGTTATGTGTGTTCAATGAGTAAATCAAATATAAACTCAATTAAAGTATAGCTTATGGAAATGATAATCAAACATATAAATAGCTAGAGATTGAGTTTAGAAAACTTCTCTAATGGTAACAAGAGTGAAAGAGATGAGATGAAAGCCCAAACACGAATGGATGATCTCTTCTTCCTCTTGTGAAAATCTCTTCATAAACAAAACTTATAAACACACTTAAACCAAAACTTAAACACCCTTAAACTTATTTTTAAAACACTCGTGGTGGTTGAAAATAGTTATGGCAAAGGGGTATATATATGGTAGAAAAAACCAGCCCAAGAAAACATCAAAAACCCATAAAATAATAAAATAAACAAAAACTAGAAAATAGCCGTCACTGTGTAATGGCTAGTTCATAAGTCGACTTATAAGTCGACTTATGTCTTATGAGTCGACTTGTTTTAGTTGTAAGTCGACTCAGTAGACAAAAATAACAAACATGAAAATCGTTTATAAGTCGACTTGCTATAAGTCGATTTGCTGTAATTTTAAGTCGACTTAGTACATTAAAATTATATTTTCCAGAACAGTTCATAAGTCGACTTGCTACAGTACATAAGTCGGCTTATAAACATGCACAAGCACTGTTCATGTATGAAAACTGAGTTTTAAAGTGCCTTTAATAGCAAATAAATTCTAAAAAATATAAAATTTTGAAAAATAATTATAAACATGAAAATGAACATGTTACAAAATGAATTTTTTAAATTGCATCTCCTAATTATGAAAACTTATCATTTTACAAAATAGGTCAAAATATGAAATGTCAACACACTTGTTTTTGACATTTTGACTTAAACAAAGTTTTGAAAACTCTTGAATGGATTTATAGACTAAGTAAAAGATATAAACTAGTGTTGTTTGGTCCATAAACCAATAACATAATATTTTCCAAAAAATGATGTTTTGCATAATATATGCATTTTTGTAAAAACCAAAATGATAAATATGAAACGTATGAGTACGTATATGAATATATCTATTGTTTTGTATTTGTATAACTAAATCAAAAAAAAAAAACAATAAATATGAAATATGTAAGTATATAAAAATACCTATTCGTTTCATATTTATATAAACTTGAAAGCTATAAAACCCAAAACGTGTATGTGTGTATATATGAGTTTTAAGTACCAACACATAAAGTATAAACTCCTAAAAACTAAATATACCAAATAATGATCTTCGTGATGCTCGATCTTGGTAACATGGATGAAGCTTGATCTTGTATATTGTTGGACCCTAGAGGGGGGGTGATTAGGGTCTTATGCTAATCTAATCCGATTTAAATGCCAATTAAAATTAATTAACAAGTATATTCTTGCAAGATAGATATACAAGAGTTATAAGCAAGAATAAGCAATATGAATAAAGAGATATATCCTATATGATAAAATATATATGCAAGGATATATAAACTAACACAAGGGTAAACAATCTAAACAAGATAGTGGATGATATAGAAATGAGCAATGCACAATGGCGATATAAGATATGAACATAAATATGAATGAACGCCAAAGCACACTCAAACAAGCAATATGATCACGGAGTTCGGACCTTCCGTCCTACGTCTCCGCTCCCCACACTCGGGGAGAAATCCACTATCAACCGGGTTTTCTACGTTCACCTGAATAACGTTTACACCTCACACTCGGTTTTCTAGCTAACCGAAAACTTCACAATAACACACTATTGTAATCCCACTCTACACCCACTAAGTGTTGGACCTAGCCGTGTCTCCCTCAAGTACTCGGTTACAACCTCTCCCTAGGCTCGTCAACCGACGCCACTCCTCTTGGGACGATCCCCGACTCTCACCACACACTCCTCACTCGGTGTACAAGTGTATTACAAAGTGAATCTCACAATAAGCACAATATAACAAATGATTGTTCTCAACAATGGATGAGAACACAATGAAAGCACAACTCAAGGTTACAATCTCTCACCACCCAACTATACTATGTATGTAAATACTAAAAGCTCAATGTGGGTGTGTGTAACAATGAGTAATATAAAATCAAATCTAAACTCAATATAAAACTAGCTTTAATAGAAATGATAATCAACAAATAATTATAAATAAAAGCTAGAGTTGAGTTTAGGAAAACTTCTCTAGATGACAAGAGAGAGAGATGGATTGAATGCCCAAAATATAATTGATAATCTCCTTAATCTCTTGTAAAACTTTCTTCATAAACCAAACCCTTAAACAAGCTTAAAACAAGCTTAAACCTTTTTTAAAACCCTTGTTTAAAAAAACTTCTTAGATTTTTGAGAAAGAACAGCAATAGGGTATTTATACCCACACAAAAACTCAGCCAAAACCCCCAAACAAAAGTCCAAAAAGTCCCAGAAAAATCAGCTCAGGAAATAGTCGTTGAAAAAAGCAACGGTCATATAGTCGGTCGACCGGCGGAAATATCGGTCGACCGACGGAGAGCAAAAACACGAAGAAACAGTTCTGAACCATCGTCGGTCGACCGGTGCGGTCGACTGATGGAGCTCTCGGTCGACCGGACCGGTCGACCGACCAGACCGGATCGGTCAACCGAAAACTGATATGCAGAAAAAACAGGTTTTAGAAGCTGATTTGGAGACTTTGGAAAATATGTTAAAAATAACAAATGAAGTCCAAAAATAATGAAACTTTGGGAAATGTATATAAACATGTAAATGAACATGTTACAAAAAGAATTTTCCAAATTGCATTTTCTATTTGTAAAAAATCATCATTTTGCAAAATAGTCCAAAACACGAAAATGGAAACATGTGAATTTTGACATTTTGGCTAAACCATGTTTTGAAACTTTGCACAATGATTATATAGACTTAATAAAATATGTGTATGATTGTTATTAAGTCCATAAACTGAGAAAACAATATTTTCACAAATACTAAGAAAATAAAACCTATGAGTATGTATACGAAAATATATTTGTTTCATATCTAAGTTGATAAACCAAAACACAATAATAAATATGAAATATGTGATTTCATATTATAAACATGAAAACCCAATACCATGCATGTATATATATAAAACTATATATATGCATATAAACCAAAACTTATGTATATATATATATCTATATATATATACGAAGAAACAAATAAATGTGTGTGTATAGATATTGAGCTTAACGTATTAAACACACATAATATAAACCTATACTAAAGTTACCCAAGCAATGATCTTGATCTTCATTGTAGCTCAACTTGGTACACGTTGCGGATGAAGCTTGAACTTGATCTTTAACTTTGAATTGTATAAGCTTCACCGACATTCCGCCAACCTCCTTTGGATATGATCGTTGAAGCTCTATTTCATCCAACCTCCAACTCGTTGTTTGTCTACAATACATAGGAAAAACACAAATACTAGACAAAAAACATTAGTAGTAAATTGTTTGTTAAACATCATCAAAATAAGAAGGCCAACAATATTCTCCCTCTTTTTGATGATGACAAACAATTTACAAAAAGGATATATGCATGAAGGGAAATGAATATACAAGGTATAATATATCATGCATATAAGCAAGAAAGAATATACATATACTCATAATATTTCTCCCCCTTTGACAACATCAAAAAGGGGACAAAAAGAATAAGAGAGCGAAAGCTCCCCCTATCAATAAGCATAGGTGAGTATAACATATAGAAAGATATGGGGATTGCTCCCCCTATCAAAAAGCCATATAGAATATATGCAATGAAGATCATGACAAAACATATGTGAGCAAGCATACATGAATATGCTAAAATTTACTCACATACATGAAGATAAAGAGAACACATATAAATATGTCAATATGAAAATAGTGTCTCATTAACACAAAAAAATATAAAAACCATATAAAAGAATAGATTTATGAAATCAAAAGAAGAGGAACATGAGAATCATGCAAAAAGTTTTCAAATGAAACAAATCAACCAAAAGAAATCATAAATCAACGTTTATATTCAAAAACAATGTTTGATCAATAAAAAAAATTTTCTTTGTGGGATTTGATCAAACCACATATGGAATACATTATAAGGCACGAATAGATGATCATATGGAATACATTATAAGGCACGAATAGATGATCCATAAGCACAAACACATAAATATCATCATATAGGTGAAATATAATGAATTCAAAGCAATAATTCAAAACAAAAACTTTGATAAAAGAATTTCAAGAGAGGCAACAATATATCAAGCTCTTAAGCTTGTTCTAACCCATATAATCATTCTAGCATCTGGTAAACATGATTTGGGAATAAACACCCAATAAATCCGGAGGGTTATATAAATACAAACCTCTCATCAAAATCAAAGCTAGGAATTATGAAAACAAAAGAATTTGACCAATAAAAGGAATTATTTTCATAAAAGTTTAATATACATTTTTCAAAACCAAAAAAAAGAAAATTAAAAACACTAAAGTTCTTGGTTTAAAAATTATTTTGGCACCCAAACATTTTTGGTGCCGGATTGTTTAGGGACATGACCCCTATCAATAAAGCTCAAAGCCCTAGGGTTATGAACCCTCTTAGGCGCATGTGGTGCACGAACACGGTCATAACAAAAATTACTAAAATGACCCTTCCGATTGCAATAAGTACAATGAAAAGGAAGTATTTGCTTATGTTGACCAAACGGTTGTGCACGGGAAACATTAGAAACATTTGCAAACATGGATGGTCTTTTAAAATTATTTTGCAAATGTGAAACTCTCTTTAAATCAAAACAAAATTTGGCCAAATGACCAAATCGACCACAAAAATCACATTTGTACGATGAACTTTGTGAGAATGAGCATGTGAATGTGTAAGTGTACAAGATGAAGAAGCTACATGAGATGCACAAGGAGCATTAGAATTCTTATGTTTGTGTGCATCATAACAAAACTTAGCTAAATGACCTTGACGGCCGCAAATAGAACACTTATAAGTTTTGCTATACATGTGTGCATAATGAGTGGATGATTTTGACTTAGTCTTGGCACACATGTCCATAAGCCTCTTATGATTATTAATGCATATTTTCAAAGTTGAATCTAAAGATGAAATACTATTTTTTATAAGATTCAAATCTTCATTTTTAGGCACATATGCATTTTTAGAAGTAGAACATAAATAGTTATTTATAAAAGAAGCTGTATCATTCTTTATGTTCTCTACTTCTAACATGTCATCAATCTTAGCATGAAATAGGCTAGCAATAGATGAGATCAAATTTTTATTTTCCAAATTTAATAAGTCATTGCTTTCTTTAAGTATAGTATTTTCATTTTCAATGACATCAAATTTGGACACTAGCTTCTCATGATCGGATTTTAAATTATCATGCTTGCTTTTTAAATCATTAAAATCATTTTGCAATTTGTTAAAGGCATGCAATAATTTTTCACAAGCACAAGCAAGTTCATCACTAGATAAATTATTATCGGGTTCGAACTCGCAAACCTCACTAGGGCTATCGCCTAGTGGTCGTGTGCATGATGCTCCGTATGAACTTGAAGCCGGATCCTCCAAAGCTTGTCAGGTCACCTCCAAGTCTCCTTGATGTGCTTCTATAAATTTCCAAAGTTTGTAAGCACTATCAAAATGAACAAACTTGTTAGACATAGATGAATTAAAAGCATTTAGCAAATATTCTAACAAAATATTATTCATTGTAAACATACGATGATCATTCTTATTCCACTTGGATTTCTCCAAAATGGGCACAATATAAGCATCATCTATAATTTCCCATAAATCAAAGTGTTTAGATTGAACAAAAAGTTTAAATCTAACACACCATTGGGCATAGGGGAAATTATCTAATCTAGGAGCAATATTGATGGCATAACCTAAACCATGCATATCCATAATATAAAAGGCAAGCAAGATACAAATAAAGCTCAAAATTAGATTAGCACAATAAGCTAACTTGGATCTTTAACTCAAGGCGATTAGACCTTAAATCAAAGAGCACCAAGCTCTGATACCAATTGTTAGACCCTAGAGGGGGGGTGATTAGGGTCTTATGCTAATCTAATCCGATTAAATGCCAATTAAAACAAATTAACAAGTTATCCTAGCAAGAATGAAATACCACAAGATATAACGTTCACTCCTCACACTCGGTTTTTTAGTTCACCGAAAACTTCATAACACACTCGGTTTTCTAGCTCACCGAAAACCTTACACCACTCACAATGTAACAAATATAAATTTGTTCTCTACAATAGATGAGAACTTAATTAAGCACAACTCAATGTTACAATTTCTCATAACCCTAATATACTATGTATGCAAATACAATAAGCTCAAGTGGGTGTGTGTAACAATGAGATAAAATCAAATCTAAACTCAATATAAAACTAGCTTTAATAGAAATGATAATTAACAAATAATTATAAGTAAAAGCTAGAGTTGAGTTTAGGAAAACTTCTCTAGATCAAGATGGAGAGATGGAGATTTGAGGCCCAAACAATAAGATAATCTCCTCCACTTGTGAAAGCTAAAACTGCTTTAAACCAAACCCTTAAACAAGCTTAAAACAAGCTTAAACCTTTTTTAAAACCCTTGTTTAAAAAAACTTCTTAGATTTTTGAGAAAGAACAGCAATAGGGTATTTATACCCACACAAAAACTCAGCCAAAACCCCTAAGCAAAAGTCCAAAAAGTCCCAGAAAAATCAGCTCAGGAAATAGCCGTTGAAAAAAGCAACGGTCATATAGTCGGTCGACTGGCGGAAATATCGGTCGACCGACGGAGAGCAAAAACACGAAGAAACAGTTCTGAACCATCGTCGGTCGACCGGTGCGGTCGACTGATGGAGCTCTCGGTCGACCGGACCGGTCGACCGATGATTCTCTGGAAAAATACTGACGAATGATCAATTGACCGGTCGACCGTACCGGTCGATCGAAAACTGACATTCTAGAAAAAATCGGTTTTAGAGCTGATTTTAAAACACTGTTTAAAAATATCAAATATTTAGAACTCTTGGTGGTCGACCGTGGCGGTCGCCCGCGAACTGACACAACAGAAAAAACAAGTTTGAAAATATATTTTTTGACTTTTGAAAATATGTTAAAAATAACAAATGAAGTCCAAAAATAATAAAACTTTGGGAAATGTATATAAACATGTAAATGAACATGTTACAAAAAGAATTTTCCAAATTGCATTTCCCATTTGTGAAAAATCATCATTTTGCAAAATAGTCCAAAACACAAAAATGGAAACATGTGAATTTTGACATTTTGGCTAAACCATATTTTAAAACTTTGTACAATGATTATATAGACTTAATAAAATATGTGTATGATTGTTATTAAGTCCATAAACTGAGAAAATAATATTTTCACAAATACAATAGAAAATGAAACCTATGAGTATGTATACGAAAATATATTTGTTTCATATCAACCAATAAATGTGTGTATAGATATTGAGCTTAACGTATTAAACACACATAATATAAACCTATACTAAAGTTACCCAATCAATGATCTTGATCTTCATTGTAGCTCAACTTGGTACACGTTGCGGATGAAGCTTGAACTTGATCTTTAACTTTGAATTGTATAAGCTTCACCGACATTCCGCCAACCTCCTTTGGATATGATCGTTGAAGCTCTATTTCCGCCAACCTCCTTTGGATATGATCGTTGAAGCTCTATTCCATCCAACCTCCAACTCGTTGTTTGTCTACAATACATAGGAAAAACACAAATACTAGACAAACAACATTAGTAGTAAATTGTTTGTTAAACATCATCAAAATAAGAATGCCAACATATATGACTTGAATTACAAATTGCTTCATACCACTATATCCACCAACCTCCATTTGATATGATCGTTATGACGCAATTCTATCCAACCTCCTACTAAGATATTTGTGTAGATTACCTAACAAAACAAATGCAAGCACTCGACGCACAATGTTAAAAATTGTTTGTAATCATCAAAACAAGATCAGGGAGTAGGCTCATAACCATGAGGCTAACATGTTGGGGCTGGTCGTAGGAGGCACAAGATGTATTTTCTAGAATATTTTCACCTTCCAGAGTCTATACGTTCACATTCTCTTGTTGCTTCTGTTTTTCCATCAAAACCTTCTACCTTGTTTCCTACCAATTTCTGGCATAAATGACTTGATCATGTGTTATAAAAGACTAGAGAGTCTTATCCAGTCCGGAGTACTTGGTCTTGTGTCATTTAGTCCTCGTATTGAGTCATGTACTAGTTGTAAATTAACTAAATTTACTGCTCTATCATTTCCAACCAGTACATCTGCCTCCACTTCCTTATTCGATTTAGTCCATTCCGATATTTAGGGGCCAGCTCCTCTACCTTCTTCATCTAGCTATTTATATTATGTTAGTTTTATTGATGATTTTTTCTTGTTATACATGGGTCTATTTACTTAAAAATTGTTCTGAGGTACCTGATGCGTATCAAGCCTTCACTGCTATGATCTTCACTCAATGGAAAGCTCGTATTAAAGTTTTTCGATCTGACTGTGCCAAAGAGTATTTATCCTCTACCATGCGCTCTATAAAGTTTTTCGATCTGACTGTGCCAAAGAGTATTTATCCTCTACCATGCGCTCTATCATGACCTCTCATGGGACTATCTTTCAACAGTATTTATCCTCTACCATGCGCTCTATCATGACCTCTCATGGGACTATCTTTCAACAGTCATGTCCCTATACTCATGAGCAGAATGGTATTACTGAACGCAAACATTACCATATCCTCGATACTGTTCGATCCATGCTCATTTCTTACTATGTTCCTTATTGTTTCTAGGCTAAGATTATTATTATTGTTGTTCACATCATTAATATCACTCCATCTAGCTCTCTTTCCGGTGCTACTCCTCATAGTCACATATATACTCATACTCCTCGCTATGATCTAACTCGCATCTTTGGTTGTTGATGTTTTGTTTTTTTACCAACTTATGAACGTGATAAATTGTCTCCCAGAGTTGTTCCCTGTGTTTATTTAGGAATTAGTCCAGAACATCGATATTATCGTTGTTATGATCATGCATCTTGTTGGGTTCATATATCTAGACACGTTCAGTTCAAAGAGGATTTCCATATTACTCTAGTTCTGATAACTTTAATTCCTCCACACTACTGATCACTCTTCACCCCCAGCTGCACCACCCACTTCTTTGCCTCCATTCTCCTTTTGAGATATTCCTGACATCTCTCCATCTCCTTCTCCTTCTGTTGAATCTCCCTCACCTAAGCCTTCTCATACACCATCTGCTCCCTTAGCTCTCTCTCCCTTGGACACGGTGCCTCCTACAGAACATATTGCTGGCCTCTACGCACTTGTGCCAACATCTCCCCTTCCTGAGGTTCCTCTTTCTCTTCGTCGAGACAAACGACCACATGTCATGCCTAAATGGTATATGCTTCGATTACTTCCTATTCTCCTATCTTTCATAATTTTCTTGCTACCATTCATACGATCGTTGAGCCAAAGTCCTTTCAAGAGGCAGTGTAATTTCCAGAGTGGTGACAGGCTATAGCTGAGGAATTTTAGGCCTTTTAGCAAACACATACATGGGATGTTATTGCTTGTCCTCCTAACATTTCTCTAGTTGGTAGTAAATGGGTTTATAAGGTCAAGTATTATCCTCATGGCACCATTGAATATCGGAAGGCCCGTTTAGTGGCTCGAGATTTCACTCAGCAATAGGGTACTGATTATGAGGAGACATTTGCTCCTATTGCTCAGATGTCCACATTCGTACTCTCCTTGTAGTTGTCGCTGCTCATCGTTGGCCCTTATATCAGATGGATATCAAGAATGCCTTTCTCCATAGCTCTTTATCTGAGACAGTGTGTATGCAATCGCCTCCAGGGTACAATATTCCTCCATGATATGCATGTCTCCATCGCCGTGTTGTTTATGGTTTCAAGCAGGCACCCCGCACTTGGTTTGAGTATTTTTATGATATCATGCTCAAGGCGGGCTTTATGGAAAGTCATCAAGATGCTTCTCTGTTTGTTCGCACTACATCGTACGATAGAGTTGTATTACTCATTTATGTAGATGATATGATCATTACAAGTGATGATGTTACTATTATATAGTACGTAAAATCTAAATTGCAACAACAGTTCTATATGAAGGATCTTGGATCTCTTCGCTATTTTATTGGTCTAGAAATCTCTCAAGGCCCGTGGGGAGTACTACTGTCTTAACAGAAATATCTCTAAAATATTCTAGCTCGTATTGAGCTAACTGACGATGCAACTGTCTATACTCCACTTCAATAGAATGTGAAACTTTGCTCTACTGATGATGAGCCTCTATCTGATCCTACCCGATACCGACATCTTGTTGGTTAATTGGTCTATTTGTGCATCTCTCGACAATATATCTCTCATGTTATTAGTATTGTTAGTTAATTTGTTAATGTCCCACGTTATGTACACTATGCTGCCTTATTACAGATTCTTCGGTATCTTCGGGGCACTAGCACTCGCTCTCTTCTGTATCCTGCTACATCCGATTTAGAGCTTCGTGCATATTCTGATGCTGATTGGGCTCGTAATCCAACTACCAGAAAGTCTACCACAAGTTATTGCATATTTCTTGGTGATTCTCTTATTTCCTGATGGAGTAAGAAACAAGGTGTTGTTGCCCTTTCCAGCACCGAGGTAAAGTATTATGCAATGTCTACAACATCTAAAGAGATTATTCATCTTCGTCGTCTTCTTAGTGATTTCGGTATTTCTGTTTCGACTCCTACTCCTTTCTACTGTGATAATAAGAGTGCCATTCAAATTTCTAATAATCCAGTATTTTATGAGAGGACCAAACACATTGAGATCAACGATCATTTTGTTCGTCAACAAGTTATCAAGAATAAGACAATTCAACTTCCTCATATCTCATTCGTCAATGAGCTTGCAGATTTCTTCACGAAGGCTTTACCTGTTCATCATTTGTAGTTTCTTGTATGTAAACTCACTTTATTTGACCCAACATGAGTTTGAGGGGGTTGCTAATATTAGGTTTAGTCTCACATTGGTTATGAGAGGATACCTCACCCTCCTCTATTTGTATATATAGGTGTACACATTCAATAATTTAACTAGGAGAAATTTACTCTGATACTCTCTCTCTCTCTCTCTCTCTCTCTCTCTCTCTCTCTCTCTCTCTCTCATCTGGGACAATGGAACCAAATCCATTACGAATTTTCATATGATAGGTGGTCCGAGGTATTATTTGTCTCATGTTTTTTGCAATTTTATTTTTTCCTAACTTTATTTGTATCTAATTTCTCTCTCTCTCTCTCTCTCTCTCTCTCTCTCTCTCTCTCTCTCTCTCTCTCTCTCTCTCTCTCATCTGGGACAATGGAACCAAATCCATTACGAATTTTCATATGATAGGTGGTCCGAGGTATTATTTGTCTCATGTTTTTTGCAATTTTATTTTTTCCTAACTTTATTTGTATCTAATTCCAGACATATACTATGCTTTCTTATGTTCAGGGTAACAAAGCTTCCAATTCTAAACTGAAAGATTATTTCAACAAGTCTCTCGTACACCATGAGAATCTACAAACTATTATAGGAGATGATAAAGTGAAAGGGGACTTAACTTCAGACATTTTTTCTAGTTTTGGGTCTAGTAAATCCATCCCTATTTCAGACGAAGAGGAGGAATTTCCTACACCTAGTTCAGGGAAGCATGATAGAAATATTGATGATGAGCAAATTGAAAATGTCACTTACACTCCCACACAACCTACTAACTTCAAGTCAACAAGTGGTGCTAACACTAGCATTAAACCAAAAGGCAAGAAGAATGATGCTAAATTAAATGAAGATATTGACATCGTTAGTAAGTTCTTAAAGAAAGTAGATTCTATGTCCTACTCAATTCAACATGTCCATATGATTCACTGGACCGAGAAGCTATCCCAGGTTATACAATCACATAAAGGTGAATACAATGAATTGGTTCTTGACAAGTTCTATGATAAACTTTTTAGAGATGAGAACGAGGCAAGGTACTTTATAAGAGTCAATCTAGGTATCTTGTCATGTTTGTGAAGGATAATGGGCTGGATGTTGAAGACATCTGATCCACATAGAAGTATTTTGCTTTTGGTTGATACTTTTGTTTATATGAGTGCTTTACATGTCTAACCACTACATGTCTATATTTGCACAGATGCTAACTTTTGTGATTTCTTTTTTGACACTTTAATATGCCTCGGGACAAATATAAATGAGGCACTGTTATTGTTAATGATGTTTTGTAACATAACTATTACAAATGCCTGCTGAATTTATATGTAGCATAGTTTATGCTGCTACTCATATCTGTTGAACTCATTTTTCATGTTAATTATATTGAACTATACCTCAGTTTGGTCCTTCACTCAATTGTATTTACACAGTTGTGTTCAATTTCATGCAGGATTGTGACTTTTTGCAATTAATATATGATGTGAGCAAGGGCTCTTACAAGAGAGATTTATTATGCTCATTCAAGGTTAGTGAGGGTTATGATGATAATATTCTTTTAAGAAAGTAATCTTTGATATGCAATCAAAGTATCTACTTGCACATGTTTAGGCAATGTAAGAAATTGCAGCCTACATTGCTAGTAGATATTCTTTGGCATGGCATACGTTGATGAAATAAAAATATCTGAGCCCCTATTTGTTGATTTCTCACAATTTCATTCTCAAATTCTACTTCAGCTTTGTGTATTCTTTAATATATGACTTCTTTGATGGTTTTTTATTGCATTTTCCCATGAAAATTTTGAAATGCTACTAAATATACTCTCATTTTTCTTGATTTTTTTAATTATGGAATTCTTCAGCTCAGCTAACCATATGTTGGTTTCCATGTTCTTTTCTGAATTGATGGTTTTTTGTTGTATTTTTCCCATGATTTTTCTAAATTGTTGCTAGATATAATCTCATTTTTCATGACTTCTTTGATAGTGGAATGCTTCAGCTCAGCTAACTCATATATTGGTTTCCATGTTCTTTTCTCATATTCCATGTTTCATGTTCCCTTGAATTTCATTCTATGCTATCCATTTGATTAACAAAGTGCAAACTACAAGTGTTGCTACATACATGACCATGGAAAAAGAGAGAGCCAAAATTAGAGCTAGCTTTAATGTTGTTATTTGCTGAAGTGCAAGCCTTAGTTCTTTCTTCAATTGCTTTGCTATGACTAACTTATTTTTGTTAGCAATTTCATCATCGGTCTCTAATACTGATTTAGCAATCTGTCCATCTTGAGCCCACCGAAAAAATTTGTATTTTTTGTTTGGGTATGTTGCACAACCCCAGAGATATTCCCCCCATTCTTTCCATTCTTGCAAAGCTTCAGTGGTGTAGGAATGTTGCAATCTAACTTAATGTGCATGAGACCTTTCTGATGTCATCAACTTATAACAGACTGAAATTTGTGTTCGTTTTGGGTTGTAACAAGCCACAATGCAAGCTTCTTAAAATGTTTCATAGCTGCCCAGGTATACACTTGGTATATTTATCAACAAGTTTGTGCTCAAATGCTTCTCTCCCTCGCTAGTCTCTCTTGTTACCGTTGGTTTTCTGATCGTTGGTGCTTATTTTGACTGTTGGCGCTCCAACATGCCTGTTTCTTTGTTCAATTGAGTGGCTTTGGTTTCTTTATTGGCCTTTTTCTCACTTACTTCTGGGTTCAAATTGAGAATTTATTTTAGCTGCTCATATTGTTGGCTCAGCTACAACCCATGTGATTAACAAATACTTCAGCTTGTTTTGTAAATATATGTTAGATACAAACTTTTTGTTACTGTGTGTGTTTGGAAGTTCATCGAGGATTCCCTTATTGCCTACAAAATATTTTTTGCTAGACCCAATTTGAGAATTGTTTTCAACTGCTCATATTTATATGTTGTTGTTGTTATTGTTAATCAGGTTCTGAACACTTAATTCATGACGGTTTTCTATTTAATTTTGTTGTTAATAATTGGACTACGATGATGGTATTGCTTTAGGAACAGTTGTAAGATTTGCAATCAAAGTTTCATGTTGCATATGTTTAGGCGAGGCAATATTTTGCAGCCTACAATGCTAATACGTAAACTTTGGTGTGGCATGCAATGATGAAATAGTTTTATCTGAGTCCATTGTTTGAGTACACTTTGCTATACGATTTCTAATATGTGTATTCTTTGATATGTTGCAGCCTAACCATTTCTGCAACTCATGTGGTTGACAAATGCTTCAGTTTGTTTTGTAAATATATGTTGCCTTCAGTTTAGCTTGTTCAGTCTGTTATGAACTGAATTATGGTTGCTTGGTATGTTCGTAAATATTTGATGGTTTGTAAATTTCCATCCACTTTCTTTGTTGGAGCCAAACTGAGAAAGTAGAGTGGAAATCATATCCAACAAATTTTTTTAGGTGAAGCAAACAAAATAAATACTTTCTAAGAAAAATATGGAAAAGCATGTAAATCATCTTTTACTACAAGATTTGTTTTCTTGGATATTTGGGATTTGAAACAAACACACCCTAAATGGAAAATAATCAACACATCCTAAGAGAGAAAATTCCCAAATTCAGTCATTTATCATTTACAGAAAATAGACTCCACTAACTTGGGGGTTTATACTCTCAAGAAATATTTTAATTATCTGACACTTAAGGATGTACGTTGAAAAAAATTGAAAGTTTCAGTGGGTTTTGTGAAAACTTGAAGTTGAAGGAGGCCTTGTCAGAGAAAAAGTTTAGTGGGGTTACAGAAGAAACAACCCCAATTTTTTTATTTTTTAGTTTTTTATTATTATTTTTTTGGGCATGGAGTTGGGTGGGGTTGTAAAAATACCAAATTGAAGATAATTGTTTATTAATATTTTATACCGCTAATACTCTCTAATCGTGACTATATTTCAGCATCTAGATATGGCTAACATTAACAGTCACTAATATTTTACTTATAGCAATCATGTTTCTTATGTTTTCATTTCAAAACTACATAAAAACAGATAACTCATTATTAAGTTCTTTGTAGTATTTGTCTACTTGATATGTAGCTGGAGAAAAAAAAGCTATGTCAAACATACGGCACAAAAAAAGCTATTTAAATACTAAATTGTATCTTCAACCCCTATAATTGAAATAATAACCACAAACAATCAAACACACTATTAGATGTGATCGTTTGAAAGCGTGAATAGCATCGGTTGGAAATTATGGTTAAATCTAGAATGAAACAAAGAAATTTTGATGTGTTGTAATTTTAAAATTTTCAGTTCACTGCTGTGCATTTGTGAAACGCTGTGCTTAAAGCAATATTTAGCCTACTCCGGTGTAAGGATCCCAATGCCAAACTGCTTCTAGGAACAACAGTACAGTACTCTGGTGTGCACCAACCTAGTGCTGTCAAGATCTCCTGGATCTATAAGACCTTCGGTCAAGGCAAAAATCTCCTCGATCTCAACCTTTCGGTTCAAAAGCTTTTGGTTTCAGGGCAAGTTTCTGCGGGCACAATTTCTACAGCAGCAGCACAACAACAACAATAACATCAAGATCTCCTCGATCCGACGTTCGTTTTCAAAGTTCGCTAGCAAAACTACAAGAACTGCCCAAGGGACGCTATTTATAGGCCTCTAAGACCATCTCAAGAGTCACCCTCAATTAATGTGACTGTTACAATTCACAATGGTAATTATGATTGTAACATCAATGCATTAAATTTCTCTAAATGCCGTTGTAACTGCTGCATGCAGTAACTCCTGAATACGAGGTAATCAATGGACGCCTTACTACGAAACGCGAGGGTCACGTCTCAACAAATCAGATGAATTTCGTCTGTAGGACAACGTCGTTGAACGGGCGACCTCGTCGAACGGACGAACCTCGTCAAACAGGCGAATCTCGTCGAACAGGCGAACCTCATCAAATGAGCGAACCTCGTCAAACATGTGAACCTTATCACACAGGCGAACCTCGTTTGACGAACGGACCTCGTCGAACGGGCGAACCTTATTTGACGAGCGAACCTAATCGAACAGGCGAACCTCATTTGACGAGCGAACATCGTCGAACGGGCGAACCTCATTTGACGAACGAACATCATCTGATCTTGTGAATCAGACAAACCTCGATGAACCTTGTCTGATTTCGAGAATATTAGGGTCACACCCTTGAGCGAATGCAGAGCTCGTCCTCATGCTGCGAAGCAGCCTGTGAGGCAACCTTTGTGGTGACCATAGTGGTAGCCAACGTGACGTCACCTAGCCCCGATGCCTCCGAGCGAATTGCAAAGTGCGTCTAACAAAGTGCCACTTAGCGCCTCAGCCCGATTAGTCCCGATCCCCGACCCATTAGCCCACGGCCTATGACCTACGATCCACAAGAACTTATGAGGAATTAATTAAAACAAAACACTTCTCGACTTGCCATTGGTAAGCCTCGAATAAGGGACCTTTTGAAACACCAAAACATTAACTTTCTGCTATGCTACTAAGTATTTATGAAAAGTACTTGTAGTTAATATATATAGTTTGAAAACTCATTTTGGAAAGCGTTTTGATCAAAAAAAATCCAACAATCCCCTATAAGTTTTTAAACTAGTGTCGTGTAATGATGCTGTTGTTTCAATCATTGTACATAAGGTAGATATCGCAAGGACTTGAATCCCCCTTAGACCAACTGAATAGAAGATAGATGCATGGTGTGGACTTGAATCCCCCTTAGACCAACTGAATAGAAGATAGATGCATGGTGTCGCAGAGACTTGAACCAGCACATGTCTAACTGAATAGAAGATAGATGCATGGTGTCGCAGAGACTTGAACCAGCACATGTCTAAAATCCAACGATCATACAAGATCAAACTCATTTGTGGTAGTTTTCACTTTGAACCACACTTGCCTTTACTATGTGTTGAATATCATGTCTCCATGATATTATTTTGATGATAACAATTTATACAATGTGTGTTATACAAATGCACAAACTTTTATATGCAGATTTCAATATCAAAATATGAACAAGTGCAAGTTGACTTCAAGGTATTATGAAGTGAAGAAGATGAATAACATATGAGATAATGTATTTTACATTTTCTTTACTTAGAATTATTGTATAAGCCTTGATCACTCACATACACACACACACACACATAAATATTAGAACACACTAACACAGGCTTAGTGTGTTGGTTAACTATAGAAATCTTCTATGTTAACCATTTGAGTTATAGTTAATTATTGAGTATCAAAACATTTAATTCACACTTTTTTTTACTCTTAGTAGTCGATTAATTAGATTAGTAGTCGACTACTCATGTATATGACTTAAATATACGTTTCTGTCAATTTACAGTATAGTCGACTAATTTGGATAATAGTCGACTACTCAAGTTTATGACAAAAATATAAGTTTCTGTTATTTTATAGTATAGTCGACTAATTGACATTATAGTCGACTACTGAAGGCAAAATACATTTTTTAAGTTTCTCTCTAATTTCAGTATAGTCGACTAATGACCTTTATAATCGACTACTGAGAAATTTTCTAATTTCACAGAGTCTGTTTAAACTCAGTGTAGTCGACTATTCTGTCTTGTAGTCGACTACAGATACAGTTTTTCTAGATTTTAAAGTTTGAATTTATGACTGTTTATAGCCGTTTTTAAACGTTTTCAAAGTTCAAATAATTGTCTTTTCAAGGGCTATAAATAGGTTATTTGTTCATAAAAAATATAGAGACTTACATACCCATAAGCTTTGATCTTTGTGCATTTTTTCAAGTGAAAAACATTTAGATTTTGAGAAAAAGAAAAGTTTCTGAAATTGCCTTTGAACATTATTCAAATACTTATTATTTAGGCAATTTATAGAAATTAGAATCATTCCTAAGCCACTACTATACTACACTACAAATCAAGACTTATAGGAATTGAAATTGTTGTTTCAAAAGTTCTCTCGATTTGTGAGAAATGTTAATCTCTTGGTTTAGAGATTGGTGTGCAAATTGGCAAGGTGTTTGTCAATTGGTGTTGCAATTTGTAGGGACTTACAAATTGGTCAGGTTTGCTTTTGATTTTGTAAGTTTATTCAAAATCATAGTAAAAACTCTCAAGTGGGATTTGCTTGGGGACTGGATGTACACCGGATTGGTGGAACCAGTATAAAACTTTGTGTTTGTGTTTGTGAATTTCTGATATTGTCATTTTTCTTTGTAATTTATAATCTACTTTGCATAAATTTTAAAAGAATACTATTCACCCCCCCTCTAGTGTTCTAGTGTATCTATTTCAGATCCTACACTATGCACATTTATGGCCCTGTGCATATCCTGGTTTCTGCTAGGGCTCTATGTATCTTTCCACAAGACACCATAGGAGACGACCAAATCTCCACTCATACATAGGTGAGTTCTTTAGGCTTGTTTCCTATCAAACATCCCGCATTCGAAATGCTTTGAACTCATTAAGGCTTAAGAGTCATCCTCTCTCATGATAGGATTCTAGATGAGTCCTTTAGATGTGTTTCCTATCTAACACCTCGCATTCGTAATACTTTGGACTCATTAAGGCTTAACAGCCAACCCCTTTGTATGATAGGATCATCAGTGAGTCCTTTAGGCATGTTACCTATCCAACATCCCGCATCCGAAATACTTTGGACTCATTAATGCTTAACAGCCAACCTATTTACCTGATAGGATTTCACTTGTAAATCTTACTTGACTTTTGAACCAATCATCTTATCATTAGTAGCGTAAGCTTTGAACTAATAACTTGATGTAAATGGTAAGTGTTTGTAAGACTCACCAAACTTTATAAATTTTACTTGACTTTTGAACCAGTTATCTTATTATTAGTAGTGTAGGCTTTGAACTAATAATTAGACAAACATGGTAAGTATTTGTAAGACTCACAAAATTTTGAGACCCATTGCATCAGACGTCCTTTCGACTATGTCCTTTTTTAGTCCTTTAGTCAAAAGATCAGCCACATTCTCTGAAGACCGATATCAATCATCGAGATGACTCCTTAGCAAATGAGTTCTCTCAAATAGTCATGCTTCAGACGAATGGTCCGCTTTTTTTCATTGAACAACGAGTTCGCTGCCACAACACCCGTTGCCTGATTATCACAATAGATTATAATTGTACCTTACAATTCTGTCAATGGAAGGTCTCGGAGAATACAACTGAGCCACTCGACTTCATCTCCTGCAGCACAGAGTGCGAAGAACTCAGATTCCATCGATGACTATGCAATCATAGTTTGTTTCTTAGATTTTCACGAGATAGCAGCTCCACCCATGGTGAAGACAAAACCTCCAGTAGATCTCTTCTGTGAGGTCTCTATTAAGAAAGACAGTCTTCACATCCATATGATGTATAACGAACCTTTTTATCACCGCTCATGCGATAAGCACTCTAATAGTAGTGATACTGCAAAGTGGTGCATAAATATTAAAGAAATCTATTCGTGCATAAATATTAAAGAAATCTATTCGTGCATAAATATTAAAGAAATCTATTCCTTCTCTGTGAGAGAATCCTTTCGCCACCAGTCTTGCTTTGTACTTCTCAATAGTACCATCAAGACGAAGTTTCTTCTT
The DNA here is from genome assembly GCF_001876935.1 of Asparagus officinalis. Classification (NCBI taxonomy): domain Eukaryota; kingdom Viridiplantae; phylum Streptophyta; class Magnoliopsida; order Asparagales; family Asparagaceae; genus Asparagus; species Asparagus officinalis. The sequence continues at coordinate 65,497,408 of NC_033798.1, read as the reverse complement.
GAAGATCCACTTACAACTGATAGGCCTAGCACCTTCAGGTACATCCACCAGCTCCCACGTGTGATTTTGGATCAATAAATCCATCTCATTATCTATAGCTTCTTTCCACATAAGAGAGTCTATTGACTGCATTGCTTCTTGAAAAGTCTATGACTCTCCTTCCATATTATAGGTGATGAAGTCATCTCCAAAATCTTTCCGTCTCCTGACACGCTTGGAAGATGGTTTAGTAACTCATTCATCACTGACACTTTTAGTTTCTCGCGAAACTAGCTCCTCTGGTGCATCTGACGTACTAGCATTCTTTGCTATATCTTTGAGCAATAAACATTTATCTTTGATAAACTTATCCTTAAAGAATTCTGCATCCCGAGCTTCAATCATGGAGTTGGTTCCAAGGTCAAAGAACCTGCAAGTATCACTATCTTCAGCAAAGCCAAGAAACACACATCTGTTTGCCTTTGATCCAAGCTTAGGCCTTCTGATATTTGGAACTCGAACATATGCAAGACACCCCCATACTTTGAGATTATCCAAATGATCTGGATATCCCAACCATAACTGATGAGAAGTACTATTAGTTTTAGAATATGGTACTCTGTTCAGAATCCAGTTTGTCATCAGCAAAGCCTCTCCCCAATATCATGTAGGTAGATCGGATGTGATTAACATCAAATTCACCATCTCGGTCAATGTGTAATTCTTCCTTTCTGTAATTCCATTAGATTGCAGAGAATACAAAGCAGTAGTTTTGACAATGATTTCATGCTCCTTGAAGTATGCCTCCAACTCCTTAGATCGGTACTCTACTCCTCTATCGCTCCTAAGTCTTTTCACCTAAAGTTCAAACTCCTTCTCCACTCAATTCTAAAACTCGACAAACTTGATGAATGCTTCATCTTTAGATTTCAGCAGGTAGACGTGACAGAAACGAGAGTGGTCATTAATGAAAGTGATGAAGTATTTTATGCCGTCTCGGGTGACGAAGCTCTTAAAATCACAAGTATCTGAGTGATTCAGATCCAATAGGTTGATGCTCCTTGTGACACTTGAAAAGGGCTTCTTTGTCAGCTTAGCTTGCACGTAGACTTCACACTTCTCAGGTTTGTTACCCCCATATTTTGGAAGTAATCCTAATTTCTTCATGCTAAATAGTTTTCTATAATTTACATGTCCTAGCCTATTGTGCCATAATACAGATGAGTAAGAAGAAAAAGATATTTCATTTACAACTGAGTTTGGTACAATAGTACTAATCTTATACGTACCATCAGTACGATATGCATTGTCAAAATATATTTTCTTAAATGATAACATAGCCTTTCCTCCTTGGAAATCCAGCCTCATACCGACGTTACATAGCAGACTTCCAGAGACTAAGTTTTTGGCAATTGAGGGAACATGTTTCACATCTTTTAATGTGAGAGTCTTCCCTGAAGAAAGAGTCAGCACCACAGTCCCAGTTCCAAGAACAAGAACTACAGAACAATCAACCATTGATACGTTCTCTTTGGCAGCAACATAGAAAGAGAACAAATCTCTGTTGGAGCATACATGACATGTAGCACATGTATCTAACCACCAACCAGAGTCACCTGTCTTTTCCTTCTTTGAATGTTCGTGGAGAATGACATCCAAGATAGAGAAAGCTTGTTGGCAATTGCTCCAGAAATGAAGGATTGACAAAGATCAATCTTTTCATCATTCAGCTTCATAACAAGATTTTCGAGCTTTTTGACTTGAGGCAAAGCCTCAGTGTCATCTTCGAATTTGAAGTCAAAAAACTTGTCAATGAGGTGAGACTTTCCAAGCTTCTCTTCATCCTTGTATTGCTCCTCCAGAGCATTCCAAATTTCCTTTGCAGAGGGCTTATTGGTGTAAGCATCTGTCAGATGATCAGCCAGTAAGTTAAGGAGATAACTTCTGCAGAAATAATCATCTTTAGCCCAAGAGGCTACCAGATGATCACCCAAGAAGTTAAGGAGATAACTTCTGCAGGAATGATCATCTTTAGTCCAAGAGGCTTCAGACTCAGAGTCTTTTTCAAAATCAGGTTTTTCCTCAGAAACCACATAGTAGATTTTTAAGAGTTGCATCCCGAAAATCACTTTCCGACGCCATGCATTAAAGTTGGATCCTTCAAAATTCTCTAACTTGAGATAGCTCACTCCAAGAGTCCTCGCAGGATTCATTATAGATCAAAAATATTGCTTTAAGATTGTTAGAAATTATGGTTAAATCTAGAATAAAATAGAAAAAATTTGATGTGCTGTAATTTTAAATTTTTTAGTTCACTACTGTGCGTTTGTGAAACGTTGTGCTTAAAGCAATATTTGGCCTACTCCGATACAAGGATCCCAAGATCAAACTGCTTTCAAGAATAACAGTACAGTACTCTGATGTGCACCAACCCAGTACTGTCAAGATCTCCTCGATCTATAAGACCTTTTGGTCAAGGCAAAGATCTCATCGATCTCAGAACCTTTCGGCTCAAAACTTTTCGATTTCCGGGCAAGTTACTACGGACACAGTTTCTGTAGCAGCAGCACAACAGCAATAATAACGTCAAAATCTCCTCGATCCGACGTTCGTTTTCAAAGTTCGCTAGAAAAACTACAAGAGATGCCCAAGGGACACTATTTATAGGCCTTTAAGACTAGCTCAAGAGTCACCCTCAATTAATGTGACTGTTACAATTCACAATAGCAATTATGATTGAAACATCAATGCATTAAATTGCTCTAAATATCGTTGTAACTGCTGCATGCAGTAACTCCTGAATACGAGGCAATCAATAGACGCTTTACTAGGAAACGTGAGGGTCACGTCTCAGCAAATCAGATGAACTTCGTCTGTAGGACGAACCTCGTCGAACGGGCGAACCTCGTCGAACAGGCGAACCTCGTCAAACATGTGAACCTCGTTTGACGAGCGAACCTCGTCAAACGGGCGAACCTCGTTTGACGAGCTAACCTCATTTGACGAGCGAACCTCGTCAAACAGGCGAACCTCATTTGACGAGCTAACCTCATTTGACGAGCGAACATCGTCTGATCTTGTGAATCAGACGAACCTCGACGAACCTCATTTGATTTCGAGAACATTAGGGTCACACCCTTATGCGAATGTGTAGCTCGTCCTCATGCTGCGAAGCAGCCTGCGAGGCGACCATAGTGACAGCCAACGTGGCAGCTAACGTGGCAGCATAGTGGCAACCCCAATGCCTCCGTGCGAAGTGCAAAGTGCGCCTAACAAAACGTCACTATGGTCTTCCTTCAAAAAAACTAAAGAAGAGCAGAAGCCTGCCAAGTCTTTTTGTGTCACATGAGCTTCCTACTGGACCTCAGCAGTGCTTTTTGGGCCAGGCTGTGCTTAATGGTAAGACTTCGATTTCATAGTAACTCGGCTTTTAATTAGAATGATTACTAAAGTTAAGTGACATCCGTAAAAAATAAGTGTAACAGAAATGAACAAGAACGTTAATGTTACAAGATATATATACGACAACAACCACCAAATCCACCAGTTAAAGAAGAAACAATAGAAATTATAGCCGGTTTGTGGAACAGGGAGAATTAGACGCATAACTAACTATATACGAGTAAGATATGCTACTTGCTAAATTAAACGATGAGATAACTCAGAATATTTTTCACATAGCTCTCTCTCTCTCTCTCTCTCTCTCTCTATATATATATATATATATATATATATATATATATATATATATATATATATATATATATATATATATATATAGTTTGAAAACTTATTTTGTAAAGCGGTTTTGATCAAAAAATCCAACAGCATCTTTGTCAACGGAATATTAACCACTCCGCCTCATCTCTATTATATCTGAACTTAAAATTTTGACCTTCTGTCATTAATATTGTTGTATATTTCTTTTTCTTTTCACAAATTTGCTACGTCAAACATAATGATCTTTTAGCATTGTAACAATGTAACCGTTGACATAAGTACCTTTCGTTATCTCGTTGGGCCTTAATAAGCCTACCCTTCGTGTTATAAACATTCAATAGAATATGAGAAAATAGTTTCACCAGTCATAGGTTTATCTTTAAACAAAATGTTTAAATCGATCTTTTTTCTCATTTACAAACAAGAGAGGTGCAAGTGCTGCAAATAGGCAAGAAAAGTTCCCCGGGAGCTTTTTAAATAATTTCCGGTCAAGCCAACCTCACGCTTCTAGTTAGAACTATAGAGCAAGAGGATAAGCATGAACCAGTATCCATAAAGAACAGGAAGCATTCAGAATTACGCACAAGTGTATTTGGCGGGGTGTATGATAAAGCCAAAATCGAGATATCGTTCAAGTTATTCATATCATAAATAAGAATGTTTATATCATTATTCCAGTTCAAATACATCAATACACTCATCATCATAACAGAACCTCACTGTCATAAAAAAAATTAATGAAAAATGGAAGGTTTTGAAATGATAAAATGCTCTTAGTTCCCGAATATAAAAGCCCGTTTTATATAAACGAGTAATGAGGATGTAGCTAGAGTCTCCCAGTTGAAGGTTGTTTAATTGAAAGGCTCAGAGATGTGCTTGACCAGTATATGAAGGAGAGGACATGACAGAGAGCACTTCGGTGAATGAAGCCATGGCACTTAAAGCCGCCTTTAGAACCTCCTGAGAACATCCAGGCTTCACTATGCTCTTTACCTGTACAAATAAGCATCGTGGCAATATATCTTCAGTATTTATCAGATGCAACTGTAAGAAGTCATATTGGCATACTAAGTTGGATCACAAAGCTTCTCTGTTGAACATTGCACTACTGAAGAATTGATGAGGTCCAAATTTGATGCTTCGTTAATTAGCCTTGAAGAAGAGTGTCGCGTATTTAAAAGAAAGTAAATTTGCACCTAGACAAACTTGTTGGTGAAGTTATGCTAGAGCTAATTGCACCAAGAAGGATATGATTGATGCTAGGGACGTATTTCATCTTACAAATTATCGTTTACATCCATTCAAGCAATTAGCTAAAATATCTGATATTTTGGTATTCATTGATTTGGCTATAGGATTTGGAAAAGGTAAAATACTAAAAGACAATCTCATCATAGAGTGCTAAATAGGACCTTATCAATATACTCCTGGAGCAACTTCATGCGGCCCATGTAGTCTTGATCTTCAACGCACAGTGTAATAGCCTTAGCATCAGCTCCCGGTCCTTCAAATTGAAGTGGTCCAGGATTTCTGTACATGTCCTCCAACAAGAAACTCATACCATTTTCTCTCAACAACCTGGAAAGCAACTTTAAACATTAGCCATACGGACCGTACATAACAGGGAGAATAAAGAAACAAGATCCAAATCAAAAGTTAAAATTACAAACACAATTTAAACAGAATTGTTTTGGGGACACGATACTGAAATAAGAATCCTGATGGTGTGTGCAAAGTTCATAATAATAATATATGGAAAAAAATGAGCAATGAATACATACTGATATGCTTTTCCTTTCAAGTCAACAGTAGCAGGATGGACAGCAGGTTTTCCAATTGGGGTAGCTCCTGGTCCTCGAGACCATCGCTTTACAGTCATCATTGCCTGTCAATAATAGAAAATATCAATGATCTCATGCGATTGTTTGCAAAAAACTTGTACCTTTTAATTATTTACACACAGACGAGTATGTTTCATAACAAAGCAAGAGGATAAAGATCTCACTGTGATCGGTGCAGCACCACATTTCCATTTGTTCACAGGATTTTTCAGGTTTGTAACCGTAGCCATGTAGCCGTTTAAACCAGCTGCAAGTATATGGTAACAAATATGTCCAAGAACCTATATAAAGAGAATTTTATCTTAGTAAATGTCATGCAATAACATATAATTGCAAAAATTCTAGCAATTTGGAGCCAAATGGGAGCTCACATAGGCATAATCACAATCGAATTTTGATGGTAGAGAACCCCTGGCCTGATAACCGAAGAAGTGGCAGATGGCATTGAATTTCTTTCCCTTATATGTGCCTGCTTTCTGAAAAGATAATTATAACATTAGCTCACTTGGGAATATTGTCAACAAGAATAGTGCAAGGCATTAACCTCATATATAATGAGCTGTACTTACCAAACGTTTGTTTATCTCAGTCTCCACCAACTGGGCTAGGAGTTTCTCTGTCTCAATCTGATATAGGATGCAGGAAAAATTGCTAAAATTAGGACAAAAGAAAAAGAAAGAAAAATGATTGAACTTATTCTAACAATATATCACCTGAGACAACTGAGCGGAGTCATCAGATTCTGGATGAAGCAGCAGCTGCAAATTAAAATTTCATGTTACTAATATCAACAGGAACCACAAAAGAAGCGTATTGTTGTTAGATAAAAATTTAATGAGAAAAGTTCAACAGAACCTGTTTCCTGATAAATGGTGGCAAAAATTCAAACAATGCAGATGCCCAAGGTGATAGATGTGAGGAGATGTTTTCAGTAGATATGCCTTTACTATGGAGACCATGAATTTCCTGGAACAGGCACAACATCATAATGCCGATAAAGTTAAAGTTATTTTCAACACAACATACAGGCAACAAAAGAAGAATTGTGTTCTATTTGGTCAGAGAAAAAAGTAATAAAATTGGGAATCTGAAGTTGAATGTAAAAAGAGCAGTTTACCTGGAGAAGAGCATACAACTCTGGGATACTTTCCACAAGGCCCTCAGGGATAAGGATTACTCCGAAATTTTTGTCTGAAGGTGGATTAATAATGTATTAGATAACACATGATAATCGGTATCATAAACAGAAGCAACATCTTCAAACCTTGTTCAGCCCTTGCTTGGACTGCATCGCAGATTTGTTTTGTAATATCAAAAATGGTAAGTTTGGAAGCAGCAACTTCCTCGCCCAGGATAACCTGCAAACAAACAATAATGAAGGGGATAAGGATTCAATCCTTCGATAGATCCATTCATGTTATTTATGAAATCACATTAATAACAATATCATGGTTGGAAAAAGGCTAACCATATTTGGATGTGATTGGAGGGTACATTCCAAAGCCACATGAGATGCCTTGCGCCCCATCAGGCGAATAAAATAATAATACTGCAAAAAGAATTTAGAATGTTAAGAGGAAATTAAGCTGGAGAGAGAATATTTAGTAAACTACAGTTAACATATGCAGCCGCACAAAGAAAGTAATACACACAGATTAAAGAATATTTAATTAAATGTAGTTGATACTTTCATAAATATTTCCTTGTTCCCCATTGCAAAGAATATAGTTGCAACTCTACATTCTCCTAAAATTAATAGGTTCTAGGCTTCTAGCGGAGAATTAGAACAATGGAATTACTTGCTTTTGCAATTATATTTCAGTATTATCTTTGGTACTGAAAATCATAAAGTAACTTCAAAGAGATACCAAACTAGCCACAAAGTACCTTTTCTGCAGAGAGAGCATCTGTACAGACGTTGCTAATGAGCTGTGAGTTAACCTGAAAATAGAACAGCTTCAGAAGTTAACCATAGCAGAGAACCAAGCTTCTACAACCAGATAAAAGAAAATTGATACAACTAAGAATTTGAATGCGCATATTGAACGTTCTGCAAACTCACATAGATTAACTTATTTAGTACATATTGATAAAATAACAGTAACATGGAAATATCTGGTTTGAGTTTAGCTTACTGAAATATTCGCTTTACCAATTTAAACGGTATGAGAAGTTAACAGCAGTGCACAGAGAAAATGAAATGAATCAGAGAGGTATTCGCAAAGCAACTTATAAATATCTTAGTGATTTAACTATCACGCATCATGAAAATAACCCATATTTGTAGCAAATTTTGAACATATTTTCTTAGCAAGCATCCATATATGAAAATAACCTATAATTCAGCAAATTTTAAGCATATTTTTCATTGCAAGCACAGCACGATACCTTGCATATTGTATCAAACCCAACATTTGCTTCGACAAACTGATTCTTAAGGTCCCCATTCAAAGTAACAGGAACACCAACCACCTACGAAGGCATTTGTATTCTTAGCCAGTTGTAGAAAGAAAATTATTGAAGACAAATAGAGTAGCTTTGTACAATAAGCACTTCCTAAATATAATTACATGAAACCAGACAAGATACCAGATAATTTTTCCAGAGTTCATATAGATTCAAGCAAAGATTTCATATAGTATAGACGTGAATAGTCATGTGAAATACCTTTGTTGAGCAATTTGATACTGCAAATGTCTCCGCAAGCTGAGCGGCATCCGTGTTGGATGTAACACCTTCAAGAAGAATAAAAAGTTAAGCAGTTTCAGTATATTCTAGACATAATAAAAATCTACAAAAGATTTTTTTTAAGTACCTCCAATAATGACAAGAGCATCCAACTTCAAAGTTTGGCATGTGGTCATTGCAGCATTCACCTGCTCAGTTGTCCTGATCTGATCTTTTGTACGGCCGAGTAAATCATATCCACCTTCAGGAGAAAAAGCTTACATACAGACTCAAAAGATGACTACTAACTACATCAGAAAAACAATGGACCAACTTTAGGAACCTTGGTTTTTATATGTAGAAATAATATCGTCAGTGATTTCCAGAGTTTTTTGTGCAAATAAACCTTCAGTTCCACCTGCATGCATTAACAATGGTATCAGCAAAATGTAGAATCCCGAGTTCAATATCTACATAAGATTGTACCACATTATATGTTACACAATACCAAATGTTATTTCTACACAATATAGACTTTGAAGGTGAGTGGAGCAAATACCACAATATGGTTTACGAATCAGCAATTATACATAATAGAGAAACTGTTGAGCAACCAAGAAATAATCCACAATCCCATATAGGAAGCTAAGAAGCTGCTGATGGCAAAATCAAAGATTTATTTCTAAAAAATGTTATCATGAATAACAGAACGTAAAGAGATTTGCAAAAAAGAAAAAAAAAAAGAGCTCCAAGACAAACTTCTTGTACCTGAATTTGGAAGTTTCTATTATGTACATTATATACAACTAATTCATGAGACTATTGTCTGAAAAATCATGCCTCCAAAACCTAGCAAGCCAACCAATAACAGGAATATAGATAAAAGCAGAATTGCACTTAGTGCAAACTTGAGCTCTAACAAAATTATTGCAGTTAAAAGTTAAATGAAAATCACTTATTTGTGTATATGTTGAGAAGAAATAGGAATAGTTAAAGTTCACCATGGAGGTAAAACCTAATCAGAATAATTGGTTAACATCTGGATAACTTTATTAAATACATGGACAATCATAACTGCCTGGACATAAAATACAGAAACAAGACCATATATGTTGGCCTAGAAACATGTATTGGATGATAAAAACAATAAGTCATATAAATCTTCTTACCAATGAATCCAAGTAAAGTGCTTTTAGGATTGTGGGCTTTGATAGCATCAAAGAGTCCCCAGATGACATTGTGGCCTCCCGGAGACTGCCTCCCAGAAAATACGACTCCTACCCTGTTAAGAAATATTTTTATAGAAACACCATCAAACAATGACCAGAAAGTAACAAAAGATTTTAATTTTTAACACTAGAGATCTCGATAGGACAATCAGACTAAAAACTGTACATCCCATCCCAAAGATTATGACCTCAGTCATTGCCAAAAGATTATATGACAGTGAAGAAATGAGAAGATGATAAAACAATTTGTTAAATAAATAACCATTCGAAGCATAAAATGTTAATTTTTGCCTCAAACCCCACTGTTAATGATCAAACTCAGAACAACTTCAACAACATCATCATCATCATCAAAACCTTTATCCAAAATGTTTGGGGTCAAAACAACTTGTAGCCATCATTTAATTTATCAACACTACGTGGACTCATCGCACAAGGATTGAGTTTATTGCTCGATTTGGGTAACTTGAAGAGTTACATTGGACTTAGGAGGATGGCCAATTCAATTCAATTCTGATTCATAGACAAAAAGTGATCAGAGAGCAGACTTCTCTCATGTCCAATTCAGAAACAGCAACCAAGCCACATCCAGCACTTTTAATAGTCAAGATTAATCCTAAGTCAAGGGTTTCAGAAAAGAAAGCAACTTCGTAACCATCCTAGAACTGCACAAATGTATCGATTTAAAAATTCTCCCATAAATTACCCAAAAAAATTAACAAAATTTCCCGTCAAGTAGCTATGAAACCATCATTAACATTTAGCAAAGTTGTGATGTGTTTCCATATGTACCCAGCATAGTTGTTAAGAATTTAATTTATTACTATTCTATATTCCAGATATTGTTAGACAGTAGAAACTTTGAGTGATAACCCATTACTTATACCATCATGAGATGCTTTAACATTCTAAATCCATGAGCCAAAAATAAATAGATGGCAAGGGACCAGATTTAGAGGATAGCTGGATGCAATGTATCTTCTCTTGACGGGTAAATTGCGAACAAAAGTTATGTGCTCAAACGAGTGTTAGAAATAACAAAAGAAGGGAAGGAATAAGTACAAACTTTACAACTGGATGCTCGGTTATGATCTGGGCATCGGGAACCTTGGCCGTGGCCCTCAAAAAATGTGCCAATGGCTGTCCATATGTGTGTGGATATGCATGACTGATCACATGTGCACCAGATGGATCTGCAGCAGTTGTTCCGTCACCAAATTCTACCCTCACAGTTGTTCCCTGTTCATGGTAAGATTAAATACACAATTATTCATCTCATTGTTTACAGAAAACGCGTAAAAGAAAAGAGTTTTCCTCTCATGCAGATAGAATGGAAATTTAAATATGTCAGCACTGTTCCAAGTGGTTTATCTACAGCAAGTTAAACATATATATAAGAAGAAATGAGTAATCATATATATAAATTTGTAGACGCCAATTACCAGTGCAATGCATCCACTTTTGTCAGATACATGAAACTAGGTGTATAGCTTGAAGCAAAAAAGAAGTATGAAAATAATATCACTAACTAGCATTTGTCACATACTTGATGGCATGCATTTTAGTAGCAACCTAAGTATTCAAAATGTTTAGTCGCATTTTGAGCAAATGAACCATAACATTATCAAGGAACACATATTTTAAAACCCAGATGTTTGTCCTCTTGAACTTATACATGTTGAGGATCCGAAGCATGGTCGAAACTCTACTTTAGGCCAAGAGATAAAAATAAAATAAGAAAAAAGCCAGATCCATAAGAAGCCTACGTAATATCAGGTGAATATGTTTCTTTTGTTTTCCTCTCCCTTTTTGTTGGTAAAATGGACAACCCATTCATACAGATCTACGTTAAAATATAAAGAAAAATCATCAAAGAGTTATAGAGAAATAGTAGCATTTATTAGAATGTAAAGGTCATTCCTCTATTTCAAAATCCTATGACATTCAAATCAACAGAAAGAAAAAGACACAGATAAATCAACTAAATACACCTAAAAGCAAATTATAAATGCAAAGAACAAAAAACAAAACAGCATGACAATAAGAATTGATCAACAACAACAAACCGATAACAATTACCATTAAACTACATTATAGCCCCAACAACAAATTAGATAGAAGCAGGCAATGGGTCATATATCAGGCATCCAAAAGAAAAATAAATGTCAAATAAAAACTAAAAACTAAAAAATAATTTTATTTCTCAATTTTACTCCTTTAGACAAAATACATAAGAAACAAAAACAGCAGAAAGTTTGGGTGGGTGGATCCCCTGCATATGTCCAAAAAAAATTAGAGAATTTCCCTATAAAAATACATTATCCAAAGTCCACAAAAGGGTCAAAGTAAACAATACTACCAAACAAACTACCGTTTTCCAAAATATAATCGTCTCCATCACAATGTAACGGTCTCAAGTTCCCTCCTTTACATCAAATCAAATGATTTTGATCACATTGCAAAAATGGGTAACCAATAAGTCCAGCAGAAAACCCCAAAAACTCCAAATAAAACTGAAAATTTTCATAATGGGTATCAGTCTTCATCAGTCAACAAAGAGTCAAAATACAGAAAACCCACCAACGCCAAAGAGCAACTCAGATCTAATCAAAACAACGACCAAATCCTAAGATCCAACATACCCATTAACATAACAATCAATTCTCGACAATAAGCATGAGATCTCGATCTTTACATAAAAAATAGATCAAAATAACAAAAAATGGTACCTGAAGGCATGGAGGGAGCTCAGGTTGGTAGAGAGCTCGCTGCTTCTGGAGATCTGAGAGCTCACGATGAACGCCGTAATCTGACTCCATTTCTTTTCTTCGTCTTCTTTTTTTTTTTTTTTTTTGTCGCCGTCTCCAATGAGCGAAGAGAAATATTTATACCAAACTACCGGGCGGTGATCACAACCACCACATCCAAGTATAATCTGACTCGAAGGGGATCCGAAAAGATGGGATTGGTGTCTTAAAAAGTTGAGGTTGGGTGGCAAATAATGATTGAAATGAGGAATAAATTTGTCGTCATCTATTTGAATTGTGATTATGTGGGTATTGATTTAGAAAGTTAGCTTTGGGTATATTTCTGTAATGTTCGTTTGTTTGTATTAAAGGGCACTGAGATAACCGACCATGATAGCTACCAGTCAGTATGGAGCATATATTTCCTTTTTTTTAACGAGAATTCACAACATCAGCCTGCAAATCATTAAGGTCCTGTTTGTTTGCTAAAAAAAATGGGAAATGGAGATTTTAGGACCCGACAACAGTTTCACGTCAGAATTTGATTTTGCTCATTTTCGTTTTCCTGAGTCTGGTTCGCTGAGAGTATCAAGGAATTGATCTCAAAAAGAGGGTGTCACGCAAAATTTAAAGAAAACTTATTTCAGAACTGAAGCGATTGAAATGTGTGGAAATAAAATTATGACCCATTAAAATAATAGCTCGCTCATCTTTTCACGAGCTACGGGAAATTTTTGGGGAAAATACGTTAGGGCCCTCCTCATTGTCCTCCTCTCATTTTCCCTCTTCTCCCTTAACGCCTCCATAGGTCACGCTAGAAAAAAAAAATCATTTGGCCCCCAAATTTCAAGGTCTTTGATCAAATTTAAATGGTTAGATGATGAAAAATGTTAGCAATGGTTAGAATGTCACTGATTTGGAAGAGAAATTGAGTAACTTCGTGTGAAGTTATTGATTTTGTTAAAAAGGCAGAGACTTTTCTTGTTGATTATTGTTCTGCTACTAAGGGCTTCATCTGATTCGTTAATTTTGGTGATCATTTTGTCGATTAGCACAATCTCATCCAACTCTAACTGCAAGAGGTATCAATTCTCTAAATCTCTACCTTTCCTTGCTTCGACAGCATTATAAGGTTAATTTTTTTACCTGCAATAAAATTTAATTTTTGTTCATCACTGAAATGTTAAGTTCTAGTTATTTTCACTTGTTTTGATCAAGGGTGTGTTTTAAATGTTAAATTTTCTCTCTAGTCAAAACACTATGCTAGCTTCTCTTTTGGACACATTAGTGTCTTTCTAATCATGTCTAATTGTAGGATCATTCATGAATTTTGGCAATGAACAATCGTAATATGAGTAATGGGAGGTCCCATCTTCACGTGTTCAACAAATTAATTATGGGATCATCAGGTAAAAGGAGAATGATCTTCTAAAAAAGAAATATCATCTCCATGAATAGTAGCATGAGCTGCTTCTCTTACGGAAAAAATAAAACACGTCCAGTGCACTAATCACTATAATAGCATACTGGTAAAATTTGTAAACTTTGTACTATTTTCAAATAGGTTCCAGTTCACTAATCATTATGATGGTGCGTATTTTTATTTCCTTTGCAGATATGAACGCTATAATGTTGGTCACTATTAGGAAATGCACTGATGTTAAAATGATATTTGGTTATGACTTGACATGTTACTTTGACATGGTTATTAGAAAATTAATTTGATATTTGCTTATATGCTTTAAAATCAGCTAGTATATTTGATACGGGTGTATCTTCTCTTCGGGAGCTTAGCGATCCTCATGGGAGCTTGAGGATAGATGATTCTCATGGTATCTTGAGAATAGAGTAGAGGAGTCGTGGACGAGGCCATTGGGAGCAACGAAGTCGAAAGGATTCATCAAAACTGCAGAAATTACAGTTGGGCTCTGTCCGGTCGACCGGCGTGGTCACGGCGGTCGACCGCATCGTGCACGGACCCCAACTGTGTCTCGGGACTGAGATCGGTCGACCGATGGTGGCACTGCGGTCGACCGGAGAACCCTGTAATCGATTTTCCAGATTTCGTCGTTCTGACCGGTCGACCGACTTGGGCACTGCGGTCGACCGCGTCGCGGATCCGGGCCTGGGTCTGTTTCCTGCTCCAGTTGGGATTTCTGTTTAGTATAAATAGAAACACGACTTTTCTAGGGTATAGAACTCAGTTTGTAATCAGAAAAGAGATCAGGGAGGTTGTTCTTTGATCTAGAGAGATTGTGAGAGAGAGATTTGTAAAATCCAATTGATTCTCATAATCTAGAGAAGGTATTTTCCTTCGCCCTAATTCAACTCTTGTGTTCTTCTGTCGTTCTTCTTCTTTACCCACTCTTGATAATTCCGCGATCAAGAGTGCTCGCACGGCAACTCGTATCAAGTTGGTATCAGAGAACCTAGATCCTGTGAAGGGGGAACCTGTGTATGGTCCTTACTCGCTCACAGTACAAGAAGCTTGGCGAGATCCTTAATTCCTCGGAGGGGGTCCAGAAATTAAGGAAGGAGAAGATGTCTGAAGCAGATAATTCAACAAGACTTGATGCCATGGAGAAGCAGATTGAGACGATCGGGACGACTCTTACCCAACTCGTGGGCCTCATCAACGGAGGAGACAAAAAGGAGGAATCTTCTTCGAAGGGTAAGAAGAAACTCGTCGAATCCGACGAAGAGAGCGAGAAATCTGATTCAGAGGGGGAGACTGAGATTGTCAAGACTGCTGGACATCAAAGGGGTAAGAACAATTACCAAAATCTGAAGATTGACTTCAAGGTTGAGATTCCTGTTTATGATGGGAGTATCAATTGCGCCAAAGGGTCAATCAAACCGTTCAAGAATACACTACGGAGTTCCAGCAGCAGGCGATGGTCCTTAACATTGCGACAGAGGAATATTCTGTGTTCATGAAGTATATGGCGGGATTGAGCGATTACATCCGAAAGGAGATGAGGTTATTCACGGTCGAGACTATTGCAGATGCGAGCGTGAAGGCCATTGCCATTGAGGGCAAGCAAAAGAAGAGCAACGAAGCAAAGGGGGATGCAAAGCAAGTTGGAGGCGAGTCTAGTGGTTCTCAGTTTAAGGAGGAGAAGAAGAAGGGTGATCCAGGGAAAACAGGGCTGATTTGTAGTCACTGCGAGAAGACAGGACACGAAGCTGATCGGTGCTGGGAGAAGTATCCTCATCTCAAGCCAAGAGGGTTGAAGAAGAAGGAGGAGAAAAAGGCATACATGATAGCTCAAGGTCGGAAAGAAGTCCCGGGGATGACAGAGCCTAATAGCAGTCTCAATCTTATGACGGGGAAACAGGCCACGAAAGAGGACGACGACCCGAGAGAGCAGCTCTTTGTTCTTAAGTTGCAAGTGAAGACCAGTTTGGTTGATGCCATAGTTGATCCGGGTAGCGAGAAGAATTTGATATCCGAAGCCTTGGTTCAGAAGCTGGGTCTGAAGACGGTCAAGCATCCGAAGCCCTATCCATTGGGGTGGATTCAGAAGGAGGAGAAGCTAAGTGTAGTTGATCAATGCACTGTAAGATTTGCGCTCCATGAGTCGTATATTGACGAGGTCACATGCGACGTAGTTCCATTGGATGTTTGTCAGATTATACTGGGCAATCCGTACTTATGGGATAGATATGCGATCTACGAGAGGTGGGCTCAGAAGTATACATTCACCAAGGGTGGTGAAAAGTTTATATTTCGTTCGGCATCTCTTCCGAGGGAGACAAGCTTGGGAACGGTGACGCGAGCGAAGGGGTTAGTGAATGCAAGCAAGAAGTTTGTCTCGCTGTGCATTAGACTTTCAGAAAAGCCATCGATTAAGGATTGCAACTTGGAACGAGAAGTGACTACGACGAGACGCGGGATGAATGAGTTATTTCCGATCGGACGTCGAGAGCAGATTCCTAGCAAGGCCAGGTGGTTCAGAAAAGGAGGAGGGGCTCACGAGTTCCCTCAGTTTCAGTTCTAACTTGAACGGGACTTCAAGTTCCTAAAGGGGGGACCCATGATACGGGTGTATCTTCTCTTCAGGAGCTTAGCGATCCTCATGGGAGCTTGAGGATAGGAGATTCTCATGGTATCTTGAGAATAGGAGCGTGGATAGAGCTAAAGGAAACGGCGAAAGAAGTCGGAAGAAGCAAAATGCAAAAAGAACAGGAAAGACTGACAGTTCTCTGTCCGGTCGACCGCAGCACGCATGCCGGTCGACCGGAAAACCTGCACGCTGCAGGGTTTGAGAAAATTCTCTGGCCGGTCGACCGGACCAAGCCCGGCGGTCGACCGGATCGCGATTTCTGGGTTTCCTGTTTCGTTTTGGATTCTGTTTTGACAGGGATTCCTGATTCTTTTGGGCTTGTTTATTTACAAGTTTGCCATCCACGTTTACACATCTACAAATAGGATTGTTTTAGGGTTCTAAACAATCAGACCTAAGGAAAGAGAAATTCTAATAATTGTATTAGGGTTTAGAGAGAGAGAGTTGAGGGGTTATTCTCAATTCTAGCGAGATTGTGAGGGAGAGATTGTAATCTTTGTTCTTCATAATCTAGAGAAGGTATTTTCCTTCTCCTTATACTGAATTATTCTTGTGTTTTGGTCATCCTCTTCTCAACCCACCTTTTGGTAATTCCGCGACCAAAGGGTGCTCGCACGGCAACTCGTATCAAGTTGGTATCAGATTGAGACGATCGGGACGACTCTTACCCAACTCGTGGGTCTAATCAACGAAGGTGACAAAAAGGAGGAATCTTCTTCGAAGGGCAAGAAGAAACCCGTCGAATCCGACGAGGAACACGAGGAATCTGATTCAGAGGGGGAGACTGAGATTGTCAAGACTGCTGGACATCAAAGGGGTAAGAACAATTACCAAAATCTGAAGATTGACTTCAAGGTTGAGATTCCTGTTTATGATGGGAGTATCAACGTGGAGAAGCTTGATGATTGGATCGAACGTATGGAGATGTACTTCACTCTCTACGGATATTCGTCCAAGGAGAAGATAGTGTTCGCGACACTGAAGCTTTCCGGGCACGCGTTGACGTGGTGGAAATCCTATTGCAAACAGGAGAGGAAAGCGGCGTCGTGGAACAAGTTCAAGGAACTACTTCGTAAACAGTTCTATCCAGTAGGGTTCCTTGAGGAGCGTTGGTACAAGTGGTATGGCTTGCGCCAAAAGTTTAATCAGACTGTTCAGGAGTATACGACGGAGTTCTAGCAGCAGGCGATGGTTCTAAACATCGCAACAGACGAGTATCCCATCTTCATGAAGTACATGGCGGGTCTGAATGAATACATCCGGAAGGAGATGAAGCTGTTTTCAGTGGAGACAATCGCAGAGGCGAGCGTGAAGGCCATTGCCATTGAGGGCAGGCAGAAGAAGGGCAATGAGACAAAGGGGGATTCCAAACCATCGGGGAGCAAGACGGGTGGCTCTCAGTCTAAGGATGAGAAGAAGAAGGTTGACTCGGGGAAAACAGGATTGACATGCAATCACTGCAAGCAGACAGGGCATGTGGCCGATCGTTGCTGGGATAAGTATCCTCATATGAAGCCAAAAGGATTGAAGAAGAAGGAGGAGAAGAAGGCGTACGTGATAGCACAGGGTCCGAAGGAGGTTCCCGGGATGACCGAACCCAATAGCAGTCTCAACCTTATGGCGGGGAAGCAGGCTACCAAGGAAGATGACGACCCGAGGGAGCAGCTCTTTGTTCTGAAATTGCAGGTCAAGACCAGCTTAGTGGATGCTATTGTAGATCCAGGGAGTCAGAAAAATCTGATATCTGAGGCATTAGTACAGAAGCTGGGATTGAAGACGGTGAAGCATCCAAAGCCCTATCCATTAGGGTGGATTCAGAAGGAGGCGGGATTGAGTGTAGTGAACCAGTGTTCATTCAGATTTGCACTCCACGAGTCGTATATTGACGAGGTCACATGCGACGTGGTTCCGTTAGATGTTTGCCAAGTTATTTTGGGCAATCCTTATTTGTGGGATAGATACGCAGTATATGATCGGCGAGCCCAAAAGTATACGTTCACCAAGGATGGCGAGCAATTCGTTTTTCGTTCGGCGTCTCTTCCACAGGAGACGAGCTTGGTGACAGTGACTCAGGCTAAGAGGTTGGTGAATGCGGGCAGGAAGTTCGTTTTATTGTTCATTCGGCTGTATGAAGAGCAACTGAGTAGGATGTGCTTGTCCGTCTTGAGCAAGCTTCAGGAGGGAGATCTTGAAAGGTTAAAAGCAAAGTATGCGGACTTGTTTTCGGAGATCACGGGACTACCACCACGTCGAGGTGTAGAGCATGAGATTATGTTGACAGGGGAGAGTTCCTTACCTAACATAGGCCTATACCGCACATCAGTACTAGAGTCCGAGGAGATCAAGAAGCAAGTTCAGGAGCTCTTGGAGACAGGAGTGATTGTGCCAAGTTGTTCGCCTTGCGGGTCACCAGTGTTGTTGGTGCCCAAAAAGGATGGAGGTTGGCGCATGTGCGTAGATTATCGGGCACTCAACAAGATCACAATCAAGAATCGCTACCCATTACCGCGGATCGATGATCTTATGGACCAGTTGGAGGGAGCGAGGTTTTTCACGAAGCTGGATTTGAAGTCTGGTTACCATCAAGTGAGGATTCGGGAGGAAGACACTTGTAAGACTGCGTTCAAGACCAAGCAAGGCTTGTTCGAGTGGTTGGTGATGCCGTTTGGATTGTGCAATGCTCCGGCTACCTTTATGAGGCTTATGAATGATTTGTTGCGACCATTTATAGAGGATTTTGTGATAGTTTACCTTGATGATATCTTGGTGTACAGCAGGACCTGGGAGGAGCATCTTGTTCATGTTGAGAAGGTATTTGAAGTGTTGCAGGACGGACAGCTGAAGCTCAACGGGAAAAAGTGCGAGTTCGGGAAGGACGAGTTGGTGTATCTCGGCTTCATCGTAGGGAAGGGCCAGCGGAGGATAGATCCAGGCAAGGTGGAGGTGATCACAAAGTGGCCGACGCCGAAGACAGTGACTGAGGTGAGGAGCTTCATGGGAGCTTGCCAGTATTTGCGCAAGTTCATTCGACATTTTTCGACTTATGCGGCACCGTTACATGGCCTCACAAAGGCTAAAGTTCAGTTTGAGTGGGGAAAGACGCATGAGGAGGCTTTTCAGTTGCTAAAAAGGAAGATCTCGGAGGCACCAGTGTTGGCGTTGCCGAATTTGCAGCGGACTTTCGAGGTAGAGACCGACGCGTCTAATTATGCGATGGGCGCGGTGTTGATTCAGGATGGGAAACCGGTGGAATACTATTCTGAGAAGTTTTCGGGTGCTGTTGCGAACTACCCAACCTACGACAAGGAGTTCTATGCGCTATATCAAGCAATTAAGCATTGGAGGGTGTACTTGTTAGGGAAGGAGGTGGTCGTGCATTCGGATCATAAGCCGTTGGAGTTCTTACATGCCCAGACGAAGCTACAGCAGGCGCGGCACATGAAGTGGATGTCTTATTTGATGGCTTTCAACATCATTATTAGGTACAAGAAGGGGGCGACGAACAAGTTGGCCGATATGTTATCTCGCCCACCGATAAGGTCGTTGTTGGTGGCGACGCGTATTCAGCCCTTGGTTCCTTTTGAGTATGTTCAGTTGTATGCATCCAGTAGAGACTTCGGTAGTGTGTTTGAGCAGGCGAAGGCTGGTCGAAGGGGGGAGTATGCACTTGGAGATGATGGCTTATTGTATCGTGGGGCATCACTATGCATTCCGGAGGATGGTGATAGGTTGCAGTGGATTCGGGAAGCACATACCTCGCGTGTGCAAGGGCATTTTGGCATTCAGAAAACGCTTCTCAATCTACGGCGACATGTGTTTTGGCCACGGATGCTTGATGATGTGACCAAGTATGTTGGAGGGTGTAAGTTATGTTGTATTTCGAAGCCTTCTAACAGAAAGAGGGGATTGTACCTACCATTACCGGTTCCTTCTAGGCCGTGGGAGAGCATTTCTATGGATTTTCTAGGAGGGTTGCCAACTACGAAGCGCGGGCATGACTATTTGTACGTTGTGGTGGACCGATTCAGCAAGATGGTGATATTGATTCCTTGTAAGAAGACCGTGACGGGAGCGGGTGCAGCACAATTGTTCTTCGAACATGTGTGGAAGCACTTTGGGTTGCCGAGTTCGATTATTTCGGATCGGGATAGCCGTTTTCTCGGGCATTTTTGGGATTCTTTGTGGAGTTTGATGGACACCAAATTGAAGAAGAGCACGGCATTTCACCCACAAACAGACGGACAAACGGAGGTAGTCAACCGGACTATGGTGCACATGTTGCGGGGGTATAATTCTAGGCATCCTAAGACTTGGGATGAGAGTTTACCATATTTGCAGTTTGCTTTCAATCGGGCGATTCATGGATCTTCAGGGAAGTCACCGTTTGAGACTTGTTATGGATTTTTACCGCCGAGCCCGTTCGATCTTGTGTTTTCAAGTGAAGCCACAGTGGACGGCAAGGAGGGGAGTGAGAGACAACGTGCTCAGCGATTTCTTGAGAAGATTGCAAATATTCATGCCACGGTTGAAGCTCAATTGAAGAAATCGCAAGCTAAGTACAAGGCGAAGCATGATCAACATCGGGTTCCTTGTAACTTTGGTAAAGGCGATATGGTATGGCTAAAATTGAGTAAGGAGAGGCTCAAAGGAGAAGGGAAGAAGTTGAAGCCTATTCGTTATGGTCCATTTCGGATTATCGATTAGATTGGCGACAACGCTTTTCGTTTAGATTTGCCACCTTACTTAGGCATGTATTCGGTGATCAATGCCGAGTACTTGAAGTTGTTTGAACCTCCGTTATTGGATGATGAAGGTGATGACAAGTTGATCTTACCGCATGTTGAAGACTTGTGGTTTGATAGAGAGGAGCCACTGAAAGAAGATTGCATTTTGGAACGGAAGACGACCACGACGAGGCGGGGGACGAAGGAGTCGTTTCTCATTGGACGTCAAGGTCAGGTACCTAGCAAGGCCAAGTGGTTCAACAGAGAAGGAGGGGCTCGCGAGTTCCCTCAGCTGAAGTTCTAACTTGAATGGGACTTCAAGTTCCTAAAGGGGGGACCCATGATACGGGTGTATCTTCTCTTCGGGAGCTTAGCGATCCTCATGGGAGCTTGAGGATAGATGATTCTCATGGTATCTTGAGAATAGAGTAGAGGAGTCGTGGACGAGGCCATTGGAAGCAACGAAGTCGAAAGGATTCATCAAAACTGCAGAAATTACAGTTGGGCTCTGTCCGGTCGACCGGCGTGGTCACGGCGGTCGACCGCATCGTGCACGGACCCCAACTGTGTCTCGGGACTGAGATCGGTCGACCGATGGTGGCACTGCGGTCGACCGGAGAACCCTGTAATCGATTTTCCAGATTTCGTCGTTCTGACCGGTCGACCGACTTGGGCACTGTGGTCGACCGCGTCGCGGATCCGGGCCTGGGTCTGTTTCCTGCTCCAGTTGGGATTTCTGTTTAGTATAAATAGAAACACGACTTTTCTAGGGTTTAGAACTCAGTTTTGTAATCAGAAAAGAGATCAGGGAGGTTGTTCTTTGATCTAGAGAGATTGTGAGAGAGAGATTTGTAAAATCCAATTGATTCTCATAATCTAGAGAAGGTATTTTCCTTCGCCCTAATTCAACTCTTGTGTTCTTCTGTCGTTCTTCTTCTTTACCCACTCTTGATAATTCCGCGATCAAGAGTGCTCGCACGGCAACTCGTATCAATATTGTTTAAGAATTGATTACATGAATTGGTTATAATATTGTTTAAGAACTGATTACATGGTAATAATTATAACAAAAATCCATCATATTATATTTTTTAATTTAAAAGTGATTATTGTAGATGGATGGTAATTTTAATGATGAAGAGCTTGTTTTAAGAATATGTGTTGGGGCTGCGTTTTCTATCATGGTTTTAGTATTTGCATTCTTGAGAAGAATGAAGTGCATGCGTAGATCAATACATATTGGTCCAAGTGAAGAAAAGATAAGGCAACAAAAAATTAGAGATGAATTTGAGATGATTTTATGGATTGTTTATATCACAATTTTAGTGACAATTGTCAAAACTTTGTTAGAATATGGTCAGGGACTTTTATCAAACTAGCAAAGATTATGAGAAAAAAAATCTATTATAGGACTTGAGGCATAATAAGTATAACAGTAGAAGAGCAGCTTGCAATAACATTGAATATGTTGGGCCATATATCTAAAAATCATATTGTGAGAATACAATTTATAAGATTTGGGGAGACAATTAGTGAATACTTCAACAGAGTCTTAGAACCTATTTCTAGCATACAAGGATGATATATGAAACAGGCACCGAATGAAGTGGTATAAGAGATCTTTAACAATCCTCTATATTACCCATTTTTCAAGGTATATCATCTACACTATAATATTAAGAAAATATTTGTATAATCAAATCATACATTGACATAGTAATTTGATATACTCTAAAGGATTGTATTGGTATGATAGATGGTACATATGTAGATGTAATGTTGTCTGCTACTATTTGTAGCTGTAAATTTTGATCTCCCGAAAACAGGGAACTTCGTTTGTATTGATAAGTAGGCTTATTACAAATTAATAAATCGAAATTACAACAGAAGCAGAGGGAAGGCCCTCCTTGTTTAGTATGGGGACTTTTCGGTAGCTACAGGATGCTTCGCTCGATGCTCGTGCCGAGTCTGCTTCCCTTGGAGCGTTCGACCGAGGTCGCTGGAGAGCTTCAGTACACAGTAGAAACTCGGTTCGATGGAGTTCGGGTCTTCTAGTTCACCGGCGATCAGGGCCCAGAACTAGGAAGTGGCGCTGCGATGCAAAAGTGATGCAGAGAGCCGGTCGTCGATGCTTTTTCCCAAGTTTTTCGACCTCTCCTCAAGGTTGCTGGCAGAGGCTCTTAAATGAAAGAGAGGCAGCTTGGCTGCTCCTTGAATTATGGGATATGACCATACATTGTTCAGAGATATCCTGCTGTTCACCTGTACTATGAGCGGTCATTCGAGGAGCCGTGTTTAGTATCACGTCAAGTAGGAGTGGGAAAGCCCCTCCTCATATGTGTGACAACGGTCGTCAGATACTCGAGTGGATCTGACCAACTCATCGAGCGCCGGCGGCCCTCGCCCTTCGCTTAGACAAGTGAGGTAAGTTGCATTTATGAGGGTGCAGGTTGATTTGGCGTCCGTCCGATCACTTGTACTGTGAGCGGCCATTCGGCGGGCCTGGGGTACCGCGTCTTCTCCCTTCAGGTCGAGAGAAGTGGGGAAGCGGGTTCCCAGTACTCGAGTGGGCTTGGATAGCTTGCCGAATGCCGGCGGATCCAGCCCTCGACTTAGACAGACGAGGGGAGCTGCATTTATGAGTGCCCATGTCGATTCGACACCTGTCCGCTCACTCGACGGGCCTAGAATACTGTGCTCTCTCCCTTCGGGTCGAGAGAGAGGTGGGCAAGCCCGCCTTAGCACGTGGGGTAGTAGATACCTAGCTATACTAGTGGCCTTGAGGTTTGCTGACGAATTCGACTACAGACTCGGTCAGGCGAGTTTGTGATAAAAGGTGAATTCCTGTGGTTTGGGCGACTTCTCCCTGCAAGCGAATTTCTCGCAAGCTCACGGAGGTATTTTTACCGTCTACAAGACCCCCTTTAAAGTTTTCAGACCTAAACCGACTTGCGTGTGGTCTGGAATACTTTGAATAAAGAAGTTCTTGGCGAAACAAGTGTATTTGGTTTCTTTTAGGATTTTTAGCAAACCCTCAGCTGTCAAACGGGTTTGATATGCCTTTACCGATTACCGTTTGAATCGGGCTAGCCATACTATTCCCCTCAGTATGATGAGTTGTCGAGTAGTTTCTCTTAGACTTGATGCTAAGATTTCTATTCTAACCCTCAGCCATTTGAGGCGTGGGTCTAAACGAGGCCATCTCGTTGGCGGTTCAAGGCTTTGGACAAGCCACCAGTCTCAGAGGTGAATGGGCCATTCCGGTGACGTCAGGCCTCGCAGGCGAAACTTTACTCGACTCGCAGATTTTATTTGAGTTTTCGCCGATGAGACCTTTCCTTTGGGCGAGATTAGGTTTAGTGTGAGTAAACCACGTGTCTGCCAGTGGGACTTCATGCTTTTCCAGTTAAGGCGGCGTGGTTCCGTCATGTCACGTTCACTACGATTCGACAATTCGACGTCAGCCTCGTGCGCCTCGTTTGAATCGTGGCCGTGGTTTTCGAACTCAACCGTCAGATACAACCGTCGATTTCGGTTCGGGTTCCGGGTTTCGACCGGCCTGTTTCCCGTTTCGACGGTTCCTTCGGCATATTGGGGGCAATTTGGGCCGTTGATTTTGATCGTGGCCACGTTTCTTGTCCGCTAGTGTTTTAATCGTGGCCACGTCGGCAATTCCGCCTTTAAATAGGCTGTTCCCTTCCTTTGAGGGTTACCGTGCTCAGGAATCTTGAAAATTTTCTAAAGAGAGAGAGTTCCCGCTTAATCCCCTCAATGGCGCCGAAATCTAAGAAGTGTGTTGCGAAGGGAGGAGGTCCAGACGCTATTTCGACCGTCTCGCCGCCGGTGCACCCGCCAGCGTGCCTGAGACGCACTTGGGTAAGTCAAGTGGTTTGTCTGACGACCTTGTGTAGGTTACAGATGTCGGGTTGGGAGGATGAGCATCGCTTATCCCCCTTGGATTTAGTCATCCTTTGGCAGCTTCCCCGACTTAGGGCAAAGTCGCCCCTTTTTGGGCGGATTTCGTATTTACTCGTAGAGGACGATTTCTGTCTCTACAGGCGAAATTAACCTTTACCGGGTGAAGGTGAACTCGTTTTTGATAGGCGAGTTTGACTTTTTTCTCTGGTAAAGGGGAGTATCGTTTACACAGGCAGATCTCGTTCTAGTTAAGCGGATTTCACCTTTTGACAGGCGAATTCGCCCGTCTTTACTTGATTGGCGGATTTACCCTTAGGGCGGATTCTGTCCTGATTCTTTGGTTTTTTCTTGCAGTGACCTTTTCTGACGAAGCTCTTCTGAATACATCAATTTTCGACGCAAACAGTTTTGTCTTCACTATGGGTGGAGCTGTCGTCTCATGGAAGTCTAAGAAGAACTAGATGAGTCGCCATCTTTTGTTTGTTGGAAATTTGCAGTAAAAAGACAATGAAAGAAAAATTGACTTGTATTCCTCTCAAAATCGATTACAATTTGGATTCCGATTACAAAAGAGAGGAGAATGAATTTGATTCTCCCCTTTGTTTAATTCTGGGTTCTTCACGGTGGCGATGAGATGCCTCCCTCGAATGCTCGCGTCGAGTTTGCTTCTCGTTGACGATCCGAACGTCTTGATTCACTGGAACGATGTCATCTCCTCAGGATTTGACGCTGTGGAGAACTTGCGTGGCAAGTTTTGAAATAACTCTTGACGAGTTGATAACTCTGAACGAGTTTTAGAAGAACTTGCAGAGCAAGTTTTGAACTCTGATCGAGTTGATAACTCTGAACGAGTTTTAGAAGAACTTGCAGAGCAAGTTTTGAACTCTGAGGTTAAACTGCTCCCTGATACTCCAATAGGTATATGAGTCTAAACTATTTCCTACCATTGACGGGAAGTTCCTGGAGGATATTACGCTAATATTCTTAAGGATAACCCGGTCGGACAACAAAATCAAACCCAGTTCCAAGAGAGAAGCTGGGGGTGGATAATCCAATGCATCGGGAAGTTCCCGAAAGAATACCACATGGGTATTCTTAGGGATAACCCGGTCTTTGTGGAATTGACGAAGGAGAAATCTACATTCGAACTCTGAAGGTCAGAATGTCTCTTCTTATTCTCTAACTCTTATGAGTTATTTTTGTGAGATGAGATCCAATCCTCTGACAGGTTAATCTTTTCTCACCAAACCATCCGCTGATCAAATTAAACGACAGTGGATCCACCAACGTTCCCATCTGCCAGTCATTGGCGTTTCTCAGACTCAACGTGCTAGGTCCTAAACGCCTAACATTAAAGTCTCCCTTTGAGTGGTAATATGGGTTGGCACTTTCTTTGCTACCCGTATTCCACTCTCTTTGCGTTCTGGTCAAACCTATAAAAGTTAGGGCCAAAGCCAAAATCCCCTCTCGATTCCTCCAATGAACGAGAGGTCCACCTTCAAATCGAGCGATCAAACCTTCCGACAGTTAGGTCGTCTCAAACTCCTGCTTGGTCAAACATTCATACAGTTAGGGCCACAGCCAAAATCTCCTCTCGATTCCCCCAATGAACGAGAGGTCCACTTCCAAATCGGGTAATCAAACCTTCCGACAGTTAGGGTTATCCGAATTGTTACGATTCTCGGAGTGGAGATCCCACTCTTAGTTTCATCCTTCCGGATTCTGGGGGTGGAGATCCCACCTCGAGTTTCCTTTCCAGCTGTAGATAGAATATAAAATTCTTCCTCTTCAGCACCGGGAGATAGAATATAAAATTCTTCCTCTCCTCGGACCTTTCCGATGCTCGGAGTGGAGATCCCACTCCCAGTTCATCATTCCGGATGCTCGGAGTGGAGATCCCGCTCCCAGTTCATCCTTCCGGATTCTGGGGGTGGGGATTCCACCTCGAGTTTCCTTTCCAGCGGGAGATAGAATATAAAATTCTTCCTCTCCTATTTTGACACAACTTTCAACTTCCAATCCGCGCACTTGGTGCATGGGGAATTTTATCCCAAATCCTAAGTAGGGATAAGTCAACTCCTAACACGTGTTGCCGGGTAGCCTATTCCCGTGACAAGGGCAAAGTCTACATATTCAAAGTCGTAGCATTAAGTCTAAGGGAGTTCATTCCTTTAGCACAACGTTACATGCGGAACGGATTTCGACAATCCGCATGCTAGCCCGATTCAAACGGTAATCGGTAAAGGTGCATCGAACCCGTTGAAGGCTGGGGGTTTGCCAAAAATCCCAAAGTCAACGCCTAACACGCATTGCCGGGTAGTCTATTCCCGTGAGAAAGACGAAGCCTATGTATTCAAAATCATAGCACAAAGCCTCAGAGAGTTTACTCTCTTAGCACAACGTTACATGTGGAACGGATCTAGACAATCCACATGCTAGCCCGATTCAAACGGTGATCGGTAAAGGCACATCAAACCCGTTGATGGCTGGGGGTTTGCCAAAAATCCCATAGAATCTGTCATTCAGAAGAAATTGATCGGTAAAGGCATATCAAACCCGTTGATGGCTGGGGGTTTGCCAAAAATCCCATAAACCTGTCATTCAGAAGAAATACAGAGAAATCACAAAAGAAGCAAATGCAGAATTTCTATTTCAAGTCAAAAGCATACAACGAAGAGCTCATCAGCCTGAAGGCAACTGACGGCTAAGAATATGAGACTCTAAGATAAAAAGTCTATCTGCATAACTCTGCTCAAGTCCCGCCTGCAGATCTGCTCGGGCAGATTCCTCAGAACAGCTCAAAATCTCCACAGCTTCACTCTTCAACTTCATCAGTCCCTCCTGAGTGGATTCGAGCTCCTCGAGTACCTGGTCACGACGATAAGAACGGCGGATTCCTCGGCGCGCTTCAAGGCCTCCTTCAACCTAGTCGCTTCCTCGCGATTGGAGTCCAAGGAGCGGAGTAACTCAGCTTTCTCCCTATCCTTCCTCGCCATGTTGGCCATTAGATGCGCAATGGA
Organism: Asparagus officinalis; assembly: GCF_001876935.1. Taxonomy (NCBI): domain Eukaryota; kingdom Viridiplantae; phylum Streptophyta; class Magnoliopsida; order Asparagales; family Asparagaceae; genus Asparagus; species Asparagus officinalis. Next base: position 65,469,496 of record NC_033798.1, on the reverse strand, counting down.
GCTCTCACGTGACTGAAGCTCACGCCCAATGGAAGATCTCAGGTCACGCCACTGCGCCATCCTATGCTCCAACTCAGAGGACACGAAAGAAGAAGCCCCGATAACCTCCAGTTCCTTCAACTCTCGTATCTCTGACTCCAGGGCGGCGAAATCAGCAACGAAGGAATCAGCCAATTCCGGGTATCCTTCTTCCCTCATCATCGTCATGTGGCGAGAGAAGGAACGCCGGAACTGATCAAAGCCGCCTCCTCGGTGAAGAAGCTTCTCGATCAGGCCATTATAGATCAAGCCATTATAGAAAGCGGTGAAGAAACTGAGGTCCGTACGGAAAGCCTCCCTGTCAGGATCGGTGTCGACCAAAAGGCTACGGACACGCTCATATAGGGAAGACCGAGATCCTACAAGCAGAAACATAGAAGCTCAGTGGATTATCGAGTATGAAAAGGAAAGTCAAAAGGCAAGTTCTGAACATACCGACACCAACAGACGTCCCCTCGGGTTGAGGTCCGACAGGCTCCGGGACAGCAGCAGAAGAGGGTACGTCAGCCCCTGCAGGCGGATTGCTCGCACCACTCGGCAAAGACGGGGAGGCACCACTGCTATGAAGACTTTCAGCCCCGGGAACTGTAGCAGTATCAGGCTCAACGCCTGGTCCTACAATGACACTCCTAGGTTAACCAAATGGAAATTTGGATAAGTAAGGAGAATCGGGACAAGAAAATCGTATGCATACCTGCAATCCCCCCGTCCTCAGGAACAGCCGGGATGCCCAGGGTCATGAGAGTATCGGCCCAAGCAGCTGGTCCTATGATGACACTTTCTTATTAGTCAAAATGAAAATTTAGACGAATAAGAAGGATTGGGATAGTACAGTCATCTACATACCTGCAGATCCATCATCCGTAGGCATTTGAGGGATGCCAGGAGTCATATGAGAATCAGTCCTAGTGGCTGGTCCTATGATTGCACTCATATATTAGTCAAAAGACGGATGAACATAAGAAAGTACGATATCCCTAAATCATATGCATACCTGCAAGCCCGTCACTCGGAGGCAAACTGGATATGCCAGGGATAGATACCGGACTAACTCCAATGGTTGACGCTGCGATAATCAACTATTCATTAGTCAAATAAAAGATCGGGCAAGAGGAGAAGAATCAGATATATACCGGTAGATGAATCGTTCCCGAAGAATGGTCTCTCGGTCCCTCTGGAAGTCTGCTCAGCCAGCATGTCAGCTAATAAGCCGGCATCCGGCTTCGAGAAGCTTGGCCCCTCCATCGCAATATCTGCAGGGTAACCTAAATGTTGAGAGATGAGGAAAGCTCGAACGAGAAATCTTCCTTCACCTTGCTTAAGGAAAATTACATTGCATGTGGATATACCTGAATACCACCACTTCTTTGTCAGAGAAGCTAGTCCCCAGCGGAGTCGCCATCTTTTGTTTGTTGGAAATTTGCAGTAAAAAGACAGTGAAAGAAAATTTGACTTGTATTCCTCTCAAAATCAATTACAATTTGGATTCCGATTACAAAAGAGAGGAGAATGAATTTGATTCTCCCCTTTGTTTAATTCTGGGTTCTTCACGGTGGCGATGAGATGCCTCCCTCGAATGCTCGCGTCGAGTTTGCTTCTCGTTGACGATCCGAACGTCTTGATTCACTGGAACGATGTCTTCTCCTCACGATTTGACGCTGTGGAGAACTTGCGTGGCAAGTTTTGAAATAACTCTTGACGAGTTGATAACTCTGAACGAGTTTTAGAAGAACTCGTAGAGTAAGTTTTGAACTCTGATCGAGTTGATAACTCTGACGAGTTTTAGAAGAACTTGCAGAGCAAGTTTTGAACTCTGATCGAGTTGATAACTCTGACGAGTTTTAGAAGAACTTGCAGAGCAAGTTTTGAACTCTGATCGAGTTGATAACTCTGACGAGTTTTAGAAGAACTTGCAGAGCAAGTTTTGAACTCTGATCGAGTTGATAACTCTGACGAGTTTTAGAAGAACTTGCAGAGCAAGTTTTGAACTCTGATCGAGTTGATAACTCTGAACGAGTTTGAACTCTTGAAAAAGAGTTGATTTGAACCGAAAGTCGGTTATAAGCCAAGGGAATGCTCCTGTGGTCGATCGTTGCTGAGGATGAACGTCGATCGCCCCCTTGCTGCCCAAAAAGAAGGATCCCAGAGCCCAGAGCCAAAAGCCAGCCAAAAAGGAGCGCCCGAACTCAGTTGAGTTTCCCACTATTTATAGGGGGTTTAGGGGTGGCAACTGCCCCCTTAATTAGCTCCTCCATGGGCTGAGTGGGGTGTAACCACCCCCTCTTAAACAGCTCCCGAAATAGTGGGGAAAACGGTTTTGAAACCGTTCTGTTAGTGCTTTGAACGAGTCAAAACGCTGAAAACAGCGTTCTGGGCCTTAACTCTGCGTCTTATTGATGAGACGCAGAGTTGGGCGCTTGTTGGGAGTTGAAAACGCAAGGGCCGCTTGCGTTCGGACCTTAACTCTGCGTCTTAAAGATGAGACGCAGAGTTGGGCGCTCGCTGGGAGTCGAAACGCACAGGCCGCATGCGTTTTAGAGATGAACTCTGCGTTTTAGGCTAAAAACGCAGAGTTGGGCCTGTTTAAAGGCTGAAAACGCACAGTTGTGCTGTTTTAGAGATTAACTCTGCGTTTCTAGACTGAAAACGCAGAGTTGAGCCTGTTTAAAGGCTGAAAACGCACAGTTGTGCTGTTTTAGAGATTAACTCTGCGTTTCTAGACTGAAAACGCAGAGTTGAGCCTGTTTAAAGGCTGAAAACGCACAGTTGTGCTGTTTTAGAGATGAACTCTGCGTTTTAGGCTAAAAACGCAGAGTTGGGCCTGTTTAAAGGCTGAAAACGCACAGTTGTGCTGTTTTAGAGATTAACTCTGCGTTTCTAGATTGAAAACGCAGAGTTGAGCCTGTTTAAAGGCTGAAAACGCACAGTTGTGCTGTTTTAGAGATTAACTCTGCGTTTCTAGACTGAAAACGCAGAGTTGAGCCTGTTTAAAGGCTGAAAACGCACAGTTGTGCTGTTTTAAAGATTAACTCTGCGTTTCTAGATTGAAAACGCAGAGTTGAGCCTGTTTAAAGGCTGAAAACGCACAGTTGTGCTGTTTTAGCGATTACCTCTGCGTTAAAACGCACAGTTCGTGCTGTTTTGGAGATTAACTCTGCGTTTTAGGCTGAAAACGCAGAGTTGGGCCGTAACTCTGCGTTTTAGGCTGAAAACGCAGAGTTGAGCCTGTTTTAGGCTGAAAACGCACAGTTCGTGCTGTTTTAGAGATTAACTCTGCGTTTTGATGTTGAAAACGCAGAGTTGAGCATGTGCGCTTTGACTCTGTAATGCAGAGGCGAACCTTAGGCGGGCTTGGCGGGCTTCAGGCTAAGTCCAATGTTCTGACGAAGTCCAGTCTTGCAGACGGACCTCAGAACATAATTTGCTGCGAAGAACAGGTCATAACTTTCAAACCGTAAGTCGGAATTAGACGAATTATATATGAAAATCGGCTATCTCGACGAGACGGGGCCATCCGAACCGAGCCGAAGGCTTCGGTTCGCTTCCTCCGTTTTGCCAAATTCCTTACGGTTTGAGAGATATCTGTATTTTAATATGAAGAGACCGTCAATTTGTAGTCTCTTTTGCTAGAGCTTTGCACAGATCGTCCTCTTGTAATCTTCGTCTTGGCTCCTTGAAAATATGAGAGTCGTCAGGTTGTAACTCCCGATGTTGATTGTGAATGCTGTTGAATTGGGGCCTTCATTAGTTGTTGTGAAGGTCGTCAGATTGTAACCTTCTACGTGAAAGTCCTCAAATTGTAACCTTCTGGAAGTCGTCAGATTGTAACTTCCATCATTGGTGTTTGATGGGGGATCAACTATCTATTGTGATTTTTAGACAGCCTACAGTTTGATAAAGAGAGTCACTGATGGGCACAATCTAACGCTACGTGAGTTGACCACCGACGCGGTGTTGACAGACAAGGCCAGGACGGAGTTACAAAAGCCCCAGTTCTTGTTCGGCGATGCCGCGAATGATCCTTCCGCTTTGCTGATCAAAGAGAGCAGGTGCTTCCGCACAATGGACGGGGTCCACTACTATCTTCCCAACATGCCAAGGGGGTTCTCCATCGTTGAGCTGCGTTCCTTCACGGTCCCGAGGACGATGAATTGGGATTTGACCCCAACTCAAGACGGGGTGACTTGCGGCGTCTTTACAGGCTTCACAGCTGGGTACGGGGTGGAGAGCTCTTGTAAACGGGTGACCGGCCTGCGTCCAGGCCTACCTTTCAACGAGGCGCCCACTGGGGAGATGACGGCGGTCGCGGAGACCTTCCGTCATCGTTTCTTCCAAGCCGGCGGGAAATTTCCCCCAAAGGATTTCAGAGTTCCGGGGTGGATTTACTCTGCGCCTGGCAGCAAGACCTAGTGGTCCAAGATTACCGACTACATTTTAGTTGAGAATTCTGATCTTGCGAACTCAGAACTGTATGCGGGCATTCAGGCCACTCGGCACGGTCTGAAGATTAATGCTTCCCAGTTCCACAGCATCTTAGAGCTGTATTGTGCGGATAGTGGCACGTTTTTCACCCCCAACGGTGAGCTCGGTATAGCCCTTCACGAGATGTACGATGTGTCGGGACTGCTGCTAGGAGACTTTCCGTATGAGGAGTACATTCCTGGTCAAGATGAGATCGACCAACTTTCAGACCGCTCCCCTTTGGTGGTCAAGACCATGTGGGAATTGTTCTGTCACTATCATATATGCCTCAATACCTTAGGGGCGGTCGACCACAAAGGTAAGTAGAAAAGGGCTCCGGGGATCAGCCACAAGAACTGGGCTGATTATTTGTTCCCTGAGAACGATGTCAAAGGAAGGCCTACTCTGCCGCTGAGCGGCTGTGACCAGGCTGAAGTGGAAAGGAGGATGGCCAAAGGGGAAGCCACTGTAGCTCTCGAGCATGACGAGGGCGGGTTCAAATCCGGAACGGTCTTCCACTCGTTCCACCACCAGGCTAAGTCCCCAATATCTGGAAAGGTTCTGTTTGCGGGGTACCTCATGTTGTGGCTGAAGAGGTGCGTAATCCCCACTCACTCTTTTGAGGCTCTTCCCATGGAGGTCGTGTATCCTACGGTTTGCTTAGCCCACGGGAAGTCCTATTCCTTGGTGTCGGCGATGGTAGCGTGTATTCATCGGGGACTCCGCACTCTAACGACCTAATTCTGCTGTGTATCGACTATCGATGAGGGGGAAGGGGAGGTCATCAGGACCCCCAACCCTAGGGTGGTGCTACCGTACACTTATCTGATGGCGTGGTTCGTTTACCACTGCGAATGTTTGATGAGCGCCCCCGCGACTCTTCAGGGACACTTATCTGATGGCGTGGTTCGTTTACCACTGCGAATGTTTGATGAGCGCCCCCGCGACTCTTCAGGGAGACAGGTTTGTTCCGTTCGTTGAGGACTCTTCAGGGAGACAGGTTTGTTCCGTTCGTTGAGCGCTTGGAGAGGTGCTCTTGGAAGTGTAAAGACGCTTTCCCATTTCGGCCACTACAACTTCCGTCATTTCTTTCCTTATTTCAGTGGAGGAGGATACGGGGAGTCTCTTAGAGACGTGCCGTCGGCGGATCATCACACATTTCTCTCCTGCGTCGCTTTTCGATAGTTGGTGAACATTCGGCTGGGGTATCATATCCTACGAACAGGCTCCGTGTGCTATCTCGAGCCGTATATCCCTTGCAGGTTTGCCCGCCAGTTTAGGTACGACCAATTGTATGTGGGCAACGTCAATCCTCGCCTGTACTTTGAAGGAGGGCTGGTGGATGGAGCTCGGGGATGGTTTTGGACTCATGCTGGTGGTACCCATGCCTGTTTTGAACTACCTGCGAAGGATCGTGATTTGCACCATACTCTCTTATACTGCCGGTGGTATCGCGGTGCTAGCGCTAACCCCGTTGGCTTCTGGTTCCAGAGCTCATGTCTGGCGGAGCATGAGCTTCCTCCCAGAAGGCCTCTCCGTACTTCGAGGTAGAGGGGTCGCCAAACTGCTAGGGAGTGGTTTTCAAAGGACCCGGCTGAAGACACTGAGGGCTGCGATGTGGGTCCAGACGAATCTGAGGCGCTCGAGGCCCGAGCTCCCTCTCCTAGTATTCCGTTGGACCCCCAAAGTAAGCAGGGAGAATATGACGAGTTAATCCGGGCGGGCGAGCGACTGGAGCGAGCCCGGAGCACAATAGCTGGGAGGAGGGGGATGCCCCTTCTACCTCCGAGTAGTTCGCTGATCTCTAAGCGGCAGCGGGAGATGGCGGCGGAGGGCTCCAGAGCGGAAGCGGCCAAGAAGGCCCGTTGCGAGGAGACTGTTAAGACCGGCTGCCTCTAGGGCTGGAGCTGCTCAGTCCACTCCTTCTGCCGTATCGGAGGTGGCTCTGGCGACCTCGAAGGACACTCCTCCTCCATCTGGTGTGGGGCCAAAGGCGGGGGTTTTAACGACTCCTACGCCCGCACCAGGAGGTAATTTTTTAGTGCGGTACTCTCGGGTACAAAGTTGGATCTGCATCCTCTGACATTTGCGTTGAATTTGTGCAGGTGCAGCTGAGAGAGTGATCTCCATTCCTTCTGATAAATAGGGTGGAACTGGAGATGGAGAAGAGCTTGGTGATTCAGGTAAGCGTAGGTTTTAGTGTTGTTGATTGTTCTGAGCCGAAGGAGCATTTGTCAATCTTTTCTTTGCGTCTGCAGTCGACCCTTCCTATGAAGCTACTGGCAAAGAGGATCCTCCCTCTTGGGAGGGCCATTCGGCCGAAGAAATGGGTGAATCAGAGGCGGAAGACGACATCTCGATTCATGAGGCGCTATCTAGCGAGGAAGAGGCGTTGGCTCCTGAAGACATGTCCGGTCGACAAGGGGGAGTCCCTGCTCTTGGGGGAGCGTTGGTTAAGGGTGGACCCCCAGCGCAGGAGTCTCTGATCCAAAGGGAGACATCCGCTGCTCCTATGTCTATGGTGGCTGTCGGGGCCGCG
>NC_033798.1:65445361-65462443 GCF_001876935.1 Asparagus officinalis | reverse complement strand
CCTTGGCGGCACCTATCGTAGTCATGATTACCCCTACCTTGCTTGCGACCTCATCCGTGGGAGAAGAGGCTATCCTTTCTCCCTTGGAACGTTTGCATAAAAAGGAAGGTGGCCCAAATCCTGGCTAACTTTCAAGACACTTTAGCTCATTGCATCAAGTTTGCGTTGGAAGAGAACTGCCCCTTCGAGGAGTTCAAGGAGGACCTGGATCATGGCATGGTCTTCTTAGTCAAGAAGCTTGGCGCCACTACGGCTAAACCGTACTTCCATCGTTTGAAAGAAGTGGAGGAGGCCATTCGACAGTTGCTGGCCCTTCGCGCGAAAAGTTCCGAAATTGTTGATCTCACATCCGGCGAAGTTCGAGCAGCAGTGGAAGAGCGCGACCGGCGATTGAATGAGATCATGTCGTTGGAGGCAAGGCTACTAGCAGAGTTGGAGCAGGTCAAGGCCGAAGACGAGGGAGTGGCTTTCGAACAATGGAAGGCCGATAATCGCCTTTCTCGCCTGTCTTCCGAGATAGCGAAGCTGAAGCAAGTCATAGCTGATGCGCAGGCCTCTCTAGCCACTCAAGAGAAGGCTCGTGAACAGTTAGCAAAGGAGTTGGAGGGTATTGAATCCCGCTGATAATTGGTCGTTGTTTTCGTCAAAAGTTGCATTCATCATTGATTTCATTAAAACTTCAAACGTTACAAATGAATTCAAATAACGAAAATAAAAATTACAACTTTCTTGAAAATAAACACAAGATCCGTTTATCGTCTCTTGCTTGCGTGGGTCTTTAGCCTGTGACGGGGACGTCGATATCCGTGGACTACCTGACAATCAGATCTGATCCAGAAAAATCGGGCAGAGCTTCGTCGATCCGCGAGGAGATCTAGAAACTTGGAGCGCCTATCTCGGATAAAGCGAGATATTTGCTCTTCTTAGGATTACCGACGAGGGGTAATGCTAAGGAACGGATGCGGGTGATATAGATCTGATGAAAAATTCTCTTGTGTTGAAGTGCTCGATCACTCTTCACTCCAGCAGGGCTTCGCCAATTCTCCAAAAATCCAGATCCCCAAAAAGTGAGCCCTAAGGCTTCTATTTATAGGTGACACCCCTAGGGTGTCCCCAAAAATCTAGGACGCCCCTGGGGTATCCTCAAAAATCTAGGACGCCCCTGGGGTGTCCCCAAAAATCTAGGACGCCCCTGGGGTGTCCCTAAAAATCTAGGACGCCCCTGGGGTGTCTCTAAAAATCTGAGACACTCCGTTGTAAATTCTTCGTCCGAACTCGGATTTTAGTGATTCGAATTGCGTTGGAATTCTGACGAAGAGTTCTATTAGCCCCGATGGTTGGATTATCCGTAGAACGAACGAGATATGAAAGGCGTTGTTCTTTTTGTAAACATCGCGGGGCTCTCAATTAGCCTGTGCCTTCGTTATTCCGAAATTCTGTCAGCTCACGTAGTTCGTCGATTCACTTCAATCGTTCACCGACGTTAATCGAACTCCTGTGAACCAGATAGTGACGTTCATTGTCGTTCCTTAACACTGAGCTGTTCGTGGAGACCTATAGGCAATTTTCGATGCCTACAGATACCCCCTCCAAAGCGTTCCGGACTCGTTTCTTTTATAGAAGAGGCTGGAATACTTTGGATGTGATTGGTCCAGCCTTCAGTCGGTGTAAAGGACCTGTAGTTAGCTTCAACTCTTGGCTCCTTCGATTTTTGGTCTATTCGATGCTTTGACGGATAAACGAAGTTCTTCCGGCGCTGCGTTTATCGCCTGGCCGTCGTCGGAGTCTCGAGTCTACCACCAGTGAGTCGAGTTTGGCTTATGTCATTGAGTTGACTTTGAACTGACTATCTCCGTCATATTGTGCTGACTTAGGGTTTCAGATCACCGTATGTTGACTTCTTGTCGCAACGCGTTGACTGGCGTTGACCTAGGGTTACGCGTTGACTGACGTTGGCCCTAGGGTTTCGAACGTCGAACGTTGACTTTTTGTCGTAACGCGTTGACTGGCGTTGACCTAGGGTTACGCGTTGACCGGCGTTGACCCTAGGGTTTCGAATCGTCGAACGTGAGGAGAACCAGTTTATACTCGTGTACTCTTGGGAGTTTCGGGAATTAGTTTAGCCTCGTGTACCCGTCGGAGGTTGACGGGTTATCCTTACAAAATATTTTCCAGGAACTTCCCATCAATTGTGAGAAATAGTTTAGACTCGTATTCTCATCGGGGTATAAATACGAGTGTTGAATACGTCGTAAAAACATCCGAAAAGAGGTTCAAAACGCATATGAATTATCCCCGGACCCTTCCACATGCGCGAGCCCACATTTCACGGCCCACACGCGTATGAATCAACAATTTAGGTTTGGTTTCGGTTCAGACCGGTCCGGTTCAGGCCGGTTCGGTTCAACAAAAACAAGAAAAAAAAATGTCCAATATAAAGCCGATTTACCCTTCTCCTCTTCTTTTCTTTTCTTTCTTCGGTTCCAGCAGCTAGGTTCTGCCTCCTTCTTCATTTTTTTTTGTTTCCGGTTCCAGTAAGAATCCGCCCCCCCAAGAGCTCTCCCTCATCAAGCTTTTAAACCCATCTTCTTCAAGGCCTTCAACCTCTTCCTCTCCAAGTCCTCATCTTCTCCAAGGGTTCAAGCAAAGGAAGTTGGGTTTGGAGGATCTTGGGTTCCATTATCAACACTTCTCCAAGCTTTGGTAAGAACCTCTCTTCATCACAACTTCAATTTGATTTCCCCTCTTTTGAAATTTTCAAAATCCAAAACCCTAATTTGTTGATTTGGGGGAAAACCGAAATTTGCATTGGGTTAGATTGTTGGCCGAAATTGGGATATGGGTTCTCTCATCTTTGATTGCAAAATATATATATATATTTTTATGCATATATATGGCCAAAATTTTATGGGGGTTCATGTGCAAAATTTGGTGAGATTTGAGGGGTTTTTTGGCCGAATTAGGGGCTGAAATTTTGGGGGGTATATGTGCAAAAATGTGGACTAAAACTTGAAGGGGTATATGTGCAAAAATGAGGCCGAAACTTGAGGGGGTTATTTGCAAAAGAGGGCTACCATTTGAGGGGGTTATTTGCAAAAGAGCAATCCACAAAGTATAGGGGGGCTTATTTGCAAAAGGGCTGGAATTTTGAGGCTTGGATGTTTGACACAATTGGCCACAACTTTGAGGTGTGCTTCATGCAAAGAGATCACAAATTGTTGAGGGTTTATTTGCAAAATTGCCCATAAATGTTTTAGAGGGACTTATTTGCAAAAGGGGCAAGAAATCCAAGGCTGAAAACCAAGAAGTTTAGACCACAAAACTACGATCAAAGTTTTGCGAAAACCAAACCGAAATTTGTGGAGGGTTTTTTTTGCAAAATTGGCTAGATTTTACAAAAGGGTTTATTTCCAAGATTAAACAAAATTGTGGGGTACTGGGGGTGCTATGTGATCAGGTATGATGACCATGACCCAACTCGAGCGTGTCCTTGACCCGAATTTAGCCTTGAACACGAAGGGTATTTTGGGTATTTCATCAAAATTAACTGCGAAAATGACAATTATTGTTTCGCATGCACAAAATTTGTAGGTTTAATTAGACTTCAACTATAAAATCCTATTTATACATAGGATTTTAATTAAAGTTCTTAATTTCCCTTTTAAATTTCGCGTATTCATATTGTACCTTACTTACTGCTTTTCATTGCAGATTTTCGATGTCTTCACGTCGACCTCGACCTCCTAGGAGTCGCTCCCGTCCGCAGCCTAGCGAGGAAGAAGTTCCTACAGCATCCTCCCCTCCAGCGGCTTCCTTTTTCGGGGGTGGGAAATTTTTTTTTTTTTGTATCCCCGATTGATCCCTTCGCGGGTCATGAAGGAAGAACCGACACCCTCCTTCGCGGGGGTCGAGGTTTCGGACTTGGTGGTTCTGTTATACCCTCGTTTGGCCCCTTCGCGGGTCATTCGGGAAGGGCCGACACCCTCCTTCGCGGGGGTCGAGGTTTCGGACTTGCCTTGCTTGGCTAATTCAAGTCTTCTGGTATATTGGGGCGATTTTGTGTCGTCCTACACCTTATAGGTCGGTGTATGTTACCACATTATTTACGTGATGATGCATACCGTTCTTCCAGTGTAGGACACTCAAAATCGTCTCTCCAATTATCCTGTGACTGATTTTATCTCGCTTTTTATGAGCTTTCTGACTCTATCCTTGTGTTATGTTGCAGTCGAGTTCCCCGTGGGCAGCCTTCCTCCTCATGCTAATACTGGTTGTAGCCGGGAGGTCTTCTCTTCAGCTTCCATCAGGCAGGCCGTTAGTCCACTCCCTCAGTTTGACAGAGATCGCTCCAACGAATCCTGTCGTTTGATACGGGATGGAGGGCGTCATTGCTTACGCCAGCTTATTACGGATGTTTCCTTCACTGCGGATTCCACTTCCACTCAGGCTTTAAAGAAGCCCGGATTTCTGTTCGGAGATCACATTGAGGATCCTGCTACATTGACTCTTATCAAGGAGCATTGGCTGACTCTCGACGAAGGAGCTCTCCTGTATATTCCCTCCATTCCTCGTCAGTATTCTTTCACTCATTTGGAGGGGCAGGCCGTGGAGCGACATATGTCTTGGCCTCTTACCGATGATGCTGAGCGAGTTCAGTGTGGATATACCTCTCATCATAAGACTCCTGGTTCTGCTGGGTATCATGATATTCGCGGTCTTCGACCAGGGATTATGGGTCTTGACACTGCACCCCCAAGCGAGGTATCAGCATCTGCTCCTACCGTGAAGAATCGTCTGGCTCATCTTGGGAGAAGGTTACCTCCACCAGATTACAGATGCTATGGTTGGGCTTTCTCACAAGCCAAGGGATGGTGGACACGCATGACCAGTTACGTCTTGGGGCGCTGGGAGAAGGATTTGAAGAGCAGAGGATTGTATGCACCTATACGGGCCACCATGTACGGACTTCCGGTCAGCTACCGCTATTTCTTGGCGTTGTTGGAGACATACATGCCCGACAGTAACACGTTCATGACCAGCGGCGGAGAGTTAGGGTTGGCCTTACATGAGATGTATCAGGTTTCTGGTCTTCCAATGGGGGATTGTCCATATCTGGAGTACTTTCCCTCGAACCAGCAGTTGGGGTGGTTGAAGAATGATACTCCCGACATGCATGATACTCTTTGGGACCTCACTTGTCATTATTATACCTCCTTGATCGAGATTTCTCCTCCAGCGAAGAAGAAAAGGCAAATCAGCTTGAAGAAGTTTGCTGTCTATCTGTTCCCTAATTTGGAGGGTGACTCCGGCGAGCCCCTTCGTGAGTTAGATGTCCTGACCCCTACCGCCATTAATGAGTTGATGGAGAAGGCTGAGGCTCATTCTTACACCATTGCCCGTGCTGAGGGAGCTTTTCCTGCAGGAACCAAGTTTCGTTCGTTCCTCCGCCGTGCACAGAAGTCCATCGAGCCCCGGACTCTGCTAGCAGGCTACCTTGCCCTCTGGTTGAAGAAGTGTGTTGTTCCGTACCGGTCTTTAGACGCCTTACCTCTTGAAGTGCTCTTCCCCGCAGTTCAGCTAGCTTATGGGAGGGAGCTTTCACTGCTCCCAGCGATGGTTGCCGGCATCCATTGCGGGCTTAGGTATCTGGTCAGTGGTTTTACACAGGTGGGTTCTAAACCATCGACCGAGCTTACTTGTCCGAAGGTCGAGCTTCCTTATGCGTATCTGATGGCGTGGCTCGTTCTTCACCGTCCTGACTTAATATCGGCGCCCAGCGTTGTTGATGTCCCCATTCCTTTCGTGCAGCTGTTGGAGAGGAGCAGATGGCTCGGGAAGAAATTCGGCGATGCACAACGAGATCTTCAAGTTCGCAAGAGCTGGGAGTTCTTCAAGTGTTTTCCCCACTTTTCGGGTCGCTATGGTGATGTGCTGACTGATGAGGAGAAAGCCAGAACTAATCGGACTGCTCTCGACGTTGGTTGTTTCCACTGGTTAGTGAACATCCGTGTTGGGTATCTCGTTCTCCGGGTGAAGAATCATTGCCACATAGAGTCTTACCTTCCCTGCCGTTTTGCTCGTCAGTTCGGTTACGACCAACTATATGGGCTTATTGACGACGTACGGGCATGGCTATGGACTATGGTGGGTTGCACCGGAGCCCACTTTGCTCTTCCTTCATATAGGCGCAAGCCGATGATTACTTTCCTCAGTTGTAAGTGGTTCCTCTCTGCCAATGAATCCATAGGTGTAAGGAGTCTTTCAGAATTAGAGTCTGAGCACTCGGTCCAGGTCGCTATGATGGCTGCTCGTAAAGCCGAGCTTGCTCAGAAACAGAAGAAAAAGTCTGCCAATCCTCCTCTCTCAAGCAAAGACGATGAAGAGCTCCTTCCTACTGACGATGATGTCGAGACTTCTGAGGAGGGGTATGTGGATATAGATATCGACCAAGAAGAACTTGACGCAGGTTTGTCATACTCTTTGATCCTCTTTCTCAACTTCAACCGATATCAACGAAAGATCTGGTTCATTTAATGAAATAATCCTTATCATTTCAGGTAGGACAGCCGACGACCATGAGTCGCTCGCTTCCTGTCGTGCGAGATTCAGGCCTGGTGGCCAAGCTCCTACCCAGGTTGATACACGTGGCCAGTCCACGCACGAACGACCCGTTGGTTCTATGAGGGGTGATATTCCGAAAAAGAAAAAGATCGCTCATAAACCACACGTTGGTCAGCGCTCCTATGAAGTGGATTTAGGACTTTGCCGACACAGGGAGGAAGGTAATACTTCGTCGTTTTCATTGCTTTAAGATGACTTACCTTCTGGGATTCGTAATCATGTTTTATGTTCCAGGGTTCTTTGAAGAGGGCGAACTCCCATTGTCTCCCGTATTCACTGGTTCTGATAATATGGATAGCTTCATGGAGCAGATGTGCGACGCCCTTCGTGACGGTTCTCTGGGTATCGATCTAAACATTGATCTTGGACAGGTGAATAGTGTTGAGCCCACCGTTCCATATTCAGGTATATCTACATCCGATGATACCCTCCTCAAACATGGGGAAAGAGAATCTTCTGTTCTTGCTGCAGGTATTTCTGAGCTTTCCCTTCTTCCTTATCTTCTTATACATATCCCCAACGTTTAGGTTGTCCTGCAGATGTCGTGATGGAAAAGCCAGCTGAGGACGGAGCCTTTCATGATGTAGGTTTCGAGGAACAGGGGTGTGCCTCTGTACCAGGTTCCTCGGGACCTGACGCTGGATTATTAGCCGATATGTTGGCTGAGCAGGCCACCAGAAGAACCGCGGGACCACCCTTTGAGAGTGATTCATTCATAGGTATATATCTGATTCCCTTCATCTTGCCTGATCTTTTGTCTGACTAACGAAGGATTAATATTACAGCGCCAGCCATTGGGATTAACCCAATATCGATTCCCGGCATATCTAGCTTACCTCGGAGTGACGGACTTGCAGGTACGCATACGATTTAGGGACATCATACTTCTCTTTATTTATCTGACTTTTGACTAATATATGGGTGCAATCATAGGACCAGCCACCGGGACTGATACTCTTATGACTCCTGGCATTCCCCGGATACCTGAGGATGATGGACCTACAGGTATGCAGATGACCTTATCACCCCGATCCTCCTTATTTGTCTAAATTTTTATTTTGACTAATAAAGAAGTGCAACTATAGGCCCAGCCGTTGTGCCTGATGGAAAGTGCCAACTCGTATTATCACTCAAAGGGAGACTTTAATGCTAGGTGATTATGACCTAACATGTTGAGTCTGAGAAATGCCAATGACTGGCAGATAGAAATTTTGGTGAATCCACCGTCGATTAATTTGATCAGCAGATGGTTTGATGAGGAAAGATTAACCTATCAGAGGGTTGGATCTCATCTCACAAAAATAACTCATAAGAGTTAGAGAATTTGACAATAAGAAGAAACATTCCGACATTCAGAATTTGAACATGGATCTCTTATTCATCGCTTTTACGGTGACTGGGTTATCCCTAAGAATACCCCATGTGGTATTCTTCCGGGAACTTCCCGATACATTATTTATCCTGAAGATACTAAGGATAGTATTTTTTCAGGAATTTGCCATTTATCGGCATCATAAGCCGGTCGCCGTCCTTGGTGACTAGGCGATATGCGCCACTCGAGTAAACTGTCTCCACTACGAATGGTCCCTCCCATTTGGGTTCAAATTTACCGAGAATCATCAAAAACTTTAAGGGACTTCGGCGAGCGGTGAGGACCAGATCTCCTTCTTTGAAACTTCTCTGTCGAACCTTTTTGTCGAAAGCTCGAGAAATTCTAGCCTGGTAAAACTCAATTTGCTGTTGAGCTTCCAGGCGCTCTTCATCGAGCCTCTCGAGTTCTTCGAGGCGTTTCTAAAGACATTTTCCGTACGGACCTCGGCCTTTTTACCGTCTTTTATAACGGCATGATCGAGAAACTTCTTCATCGAGGATACGGTTTCGATCAGTTCAGGCGTTCTTTTTCTCGTCACATGCTGATGTTCAGAGAAGAAGGGTATCCAGAGTTGGCCGATTCCTTCACTGCCGATTTCACTGTTCTGGAGTCAGAGATCCGAGAGTTGAAGGAGTTGAAGGCTGGTGGAGCTTCTTCCTTCGTGTCCTCTCAGATGGAGCATAGGCTGACACAGTGGCACGACCTGAGATCTTCCATCGGCAGCGAGCTTCGATCACATGAGCATTCTGTTGCGCAGCTGATGGCTACCATGGTGAGGAAGGATACAGGTAGAGCCGAGTTACTCAGCTCTTTGGATTCCGGCCGTGAGGAAGTGGCTAGATTGAAGGAGGCCTTGAGGCATGCCGAGGAGTCCGTTACTCTTATTTCAGAAGACCTGGCTGGATTAGAGCGTTCTCGTGAACAGACGCTCGAGAAGCTGGGATCTACACAGGAGAGATTGATGAAGCTGAAGAATGAAGCCGCGGAGATCTTAAGCAGTTCCGAAGACTCTGTCCGAGCATCGGAAAGGTCCGAGGAGAGGAAGAATTTTATATTCTATCTCCCGGTGCTAAAGAGGAAGAATTTTATATTCTATCTTCAGCTGGAAAAGAAACTCGAGGTGGGATTCTCCACCCCCAGTATCTGGAAGGATGAACTGGGAATGGGATCTCCACTCCGAGCACCCGGAATGATGAACTGGGAGTGGGGTCTCCACTCCGAGCATCGGAAAGGTCCGAGGAGAGGAAGAATTTTATATTCTATCTCCCGGTGCTAAAGAGGAAGAATTTTATATTCTATCTTCAGCTGGAAAAGAAACTCGAGGTGGGATTCTCCACCCCCAGTATCTGGAAGGATGAACTGGGAGTGGGATCTCCACTCCGAGCATCGGAAAGGTCCGAGGAGAGGAAGAATTTTATATTCTATCTCCCGGTGGAAAAGAAACGAGAGAGGAAGAATTTTATATTCTATCTCCCGTTGCCGAAGAGGAAGAATTTTATATTCTATCTTCAGGCGGAAAGGAAACTCGAGGTGGGATCTCCACCCCCAGAATCCTGCAGGATGAAACTAAGAGTGGGATCTCCACTCCGAGAATCGGAAAAGTTCGAACGACACTACCTTTTATAGGATTGGTCATTTGAACCCAAAGAACCCCTCATTCATTGAGGAGAAGACCCAATTTCAACCCTAACTTTTATAGGTTTGGTGGAAAAAGGGGACAAAGGTGGATTTTCGTTTATCGAAAAGGAGTGACTCGACTTTAGTCTTGACCATGTGTAGGCTTGACTAAGCGAGATCGGAAACAATCCTAACTTTTATAGGTTTGACTGTTTCAAGTGGACCTCTCGTTCATGGAAGGAATCGAGAGAGGATTTTGGCTTTGGCCCTAACTGTAGGAAGGTTTGACCAAACTGGAGTTTGAGATACGCCAATGACTGGCAGATGGAAATGTTGGTGGGTCCACTGTCGTTTGATTTGATCAGCGGATGGTTTGGTGAGGAAAGATTAACCTATCAGAGGATTAGATCTCATCTCACAAAAGTAACTCATAAGAGTTGGAAAATTTGATGGGAATAAGAAGAGACATTCTGACCTTCAGCGTTCGAATGCAGAGTTCTTATTCGTCAATTCCACAATGACCGGGTTATCCCTAAGAATACCCATGTGGTATTCTTCCGGGAACTTCCCGATGCATTGGTTATCCAAAAAGATACTAAGGATAGTATCTTTTCAGGAATTTGCCGTTTATCGGCATCATGAGCCGGTCGCCATCTTTGGTGACTAGGCGATAGGCGCCACTCGAGTAGACTGTCTCTACCACGAATGGTCCCTCCCATTTGGGTTCGAATTTACCCTTTTTCTTGGAGTTAAGGATCATAGGCCGTTTCGCAGCTAGAACCAAATCTCCTTCTTTGAAACTCCTTTGTCGAACCTTTTTGTCTAAGGCTCGAGAAATTCTAGCTTGGTAAAACTCAATATGCTGTTGAGCTTCCAGGCGCTTTTCATCGAGCCTCTCGAGTTCTTCGAGGCGTTTCTGATGTTGTTCTTCGGTCGACATCTGGGTTGAAAGAGCGATCCGAAGAGATGGTATTTGGATCTCCAATGGAAGAACAGCTTCACATCCGTACACCAGTGAATACGGGGTTGCTCCCGTTGGTGTGCGCACTGTGGTCCGATAGGCCCATAGAGCCGCGCCAAGCTTGTCATCCCAGTCTCGTTTATTAGTTTTCACGATTTTTGACAAGAGTTTGATGATAGTCTTGTTGAAGGCTTCAGCTAATCCATTTGCTGTAGGATTATAAGCCGTCGACGAGATGTCCTGAATTTTAAACTTTTCGCAGAACCTTATGAAGGCGTTGCTGACAAACTGAGGACCGTTGTCATGTATGATTCATCTTGGAACACCATACCTGTAGATGATATGGTGCTTGATGACTGCAATGACGTTACTCATTTTAACTTCTCTGAGTGGAACTGCTTCAGCCCATTTGGAGAAGTAATCGGTAATTGCCAGGATGAACCGGTCACCTTTGACTGATGGGGGATTTATAGGGCCAACAATGTCCATTCCCCAAGTCTCGAACGGCCATGACGTAACCGAAGGATGCAGATGCTCCGGAGGTTGGTGCATATAATTCCCGTGCATTTGACATGCATTACACTTTCGGGCATATGCGATTGCATCACTCATCATGAAAGGCCAAAAATATCCCATTCTTCTGATGCGGTCATAAAGCTTGGGACCAGGTTGGTGCGCGCCACACTCTCCTTCATGCGCCTCCCTAAGGACCTCTTCAGCTTCTTTGGTTGATAAGCAACGTGCTAGCAACCCATCGTACCCCCTGCGGTATAGCGTTCGATTCTCCGTATTATAGTAGAATCTTGGTGCTCTTCGTCTGATTGACTCTCTTTCCTTCACATCTTCTGGCAAGATTCCATGCAAGACGTAGTCGATGATGGGGAAACGCCAATCTCGTGGTTCGAACTCGACTTGAGTAGCGTGCACCTCTTGAACCTCTTCTTCCTTGGCATCTTCATCGTAAAGCGGCACTAAGAGTTGGTGAGTTCTTACCGTAACAAACTGTTCCGTCCCGGGAGGCTGTGCCAAAGATACGGCTAAAGCTGCTAACGCATCCGCGTATGTATTCTGTAATCGTGGCACATGTTTGATGAAGAATCCTTTAAATGATTCTGCTATTTCCACTGCCATCTTATGATATGGTATTAAATCCTGACTTCGGACTTCATATTCTCCTTGGACTTGCTTGACTATTAGCTGAGAATCACCGAAAGCTTCGAGATACTCAACCCCCAGCTCCTTAGCGAAATTGAGTCCTATAATCAATGCGTTATACTCTGCTACATTATTCGAGCATGGCTCGGTTAACGAGTAGGCTCGAGGCATCACATGTTTTCCTGGGGAAATTAAAACTACTCCAACTCCGGAGGTGACCTTAGAACATCCAGGAGTACCTGTGACAATAGCTGCTCGGGAAGCGCCATCGAAGTACAAACGTCATACTTGTTGGTGCGAAGTTGCGTTGACTTCGTGGGTTTCGCCAATTCTCCAAAAATCCAGATCCCCAAAAAGTGAGGCCTAAGGCTTCTATTTATAGGCGACACCCCTGGGGTGTCCTAAAAAATCTAGGACGCCCCTGGGGTGTCCCCAAAAATCTAGGACGCCCCTGGGGTGTCCCCAAGAATCTAGGACGCCCCTGTGGTGTCCCCAAGAATCTAGGACGCCCCTGGGGTGTCCCCAAGAATCTAGGACGCCCCTGGGGTGTCCCCAAGAATCTAGGATGCCCCTGGGGTGTCCCCAAGAATCTAGGACGCCCCTGGGGTGTCCCCAAAAATCTAGGATGCCCCTGGGGTGTCTCTAAAAATCCGAGACACTCCGTTGTAAATTCTTCGTCCGAACTCGGATTTTAGTGATTCGAATTGTGTTGGAATTCTGACGAAGAGTTCTATCAGCCCCGATGGTTGGATTATCCGTAGAACGAATGAGATATGAAAGGCGTTGTTCTTTTTGTAAACATCGCGGGGCTCTCAATTAGCCTGTGCCTTCATTATTCCGAAATTCTGTCAGCTCACGTAGTTCGTCGATTCACTTCAAGCGTTCACCGACGTCAATCGAACTCCTATGAACCAGATAGTGACGTTCATTGTCGTTCCTTAACACTGAGCTGTTCGTGGAGACCTATAGGCAATTTTCGATGCCTACAGTCGCTGGCTCCGTTGAAGAGAAGGACCGAGCACTTAAGCAGGCCAGGGATACCATTCAAGACTTGGTCTCGCGTACTGAGGAAGATTTTCACCGAGAGATCCTGACGAGTCTTGAGCTTCGTTATGCCAGGGAGATTCGTGAGGCGGAGTTATGGCTGAGAGCTCTGTAATTTGCCTTTTATTCCCCGTTGTACTAGGATTTCTCTCTATGAATGAAATTATCCTTTTGTTCTTGGACACTATCACTTGCGTGTGTGCTCCATTTTTTTGTGCATTAGTCATAGTTCGGCCGTAAGAGAGCCTTAGCTGCCGAGGGATGCTTGTCGGCGAGTTTCTGCTGCAAGTTTATTTCGTCTGCAGTTGAATTTCGTCCGCAGGCGGATTTGTAGGAGTCCAAACGATGAATCTGGTCTTGAGCGGGTTCTGCTTTTAGTGGGTCACGTGCTAATCCATGTGCACGTTCAGTTAAGAGGACATGGGTTAGTCGTTTCGCATTAATTACGACGTAGTGGGCCTCTTCATTTTCCACGTCTGATTTGGGCCGTTAGTCGAAGATCGTGTCCAGAAACTCCCAGATCCTGGTCGTTCACACGAACTCCGAGTTGTTCGGCTTTACTCTTGACTGTTTAACCCTGAAGGGTCTAATCAAGCTATAGATAACTGCCTTGGGTTAGGGCATTTAAAGCCCCCCCCCCTTGTTAAGAGAGATTGTAGTTTCCTTTTTATCTTCTTCAGGTGAAGTCCCAATTTTCCTTCCGTTGCGTTCAGAATGGCTCCGAAGGTGAAAAAAGTTACCTCGAAGAAGAGGAAGAAGGCGTCCTCTTCGGGTGCTGCTGAGGCTACCGCCGCTGCAGGTATCCTTTGGTTCGGCCGAAGTGCCGTAAGCCAAGCAGGTACTTCTCGTCTAACCCTCTCCTGTGTTGTCGTTGTGTTACACAGCTTAAGAAGGGGCACCGCCTACCGATGAGCATGCGGCCGAGCCCATTCTGATTTCCAACGACGAATTTGAGGACCCTACGACTTCCTTCAAATCGAAGCTTGCTCCGACACCTGATGCCGAACCCTGCCTCGAGATTCCACCCATCGCGGCGCTCGCTCCGGGTCAGGAGGCTGCTTCTTCAGATTCTTCATCCGTTCGGGCTCGTGTCGGGGAGTTCGAGAACGCTGTAAAGTAGGTAATTTTCCTCGTCAATCTAGGCATAGGGACCTATAATGGTCTCAAGCAGTCCCTTCTAGATCGTGCTGCCGATCTCCGGTGGTTGGGCGAATGTCAGCTTGCCACATATTGCAAACAGAGGCTCCTTCTTCTGGAGTCACGCTTGTTGTGTCTGGAGATCCTGTGACGAGAGGGCCCGGAAGTCGATGTGGAGTCCCTCCTGTACCACGCTAGACATCGGGAGGCCTAGGATCAGCAAGTTCGCTCTAGGGAAATAGCAGATCTGGAGTCCAACCTCGCCTTCTTCGTGGATCAGCAACGTTTACTGGAAGAACGGATAGGTGACGCTACTTCCACTGTATCCTGCCTGAAGGCCGAGTTGGGGGAGGCGGAGTCGTCTTTGAGGAAGCTTCAATCCGAGAGGGCAAAGGTCAACAGGACCGTTGAGGAGGAAACTCGGAGCCTTTTTACGTTACGCCAGGAGGACACTGCCGCTAGGTCCAGTTTTGAAGACCGGGCACGAAAAGAGGCTGAGGACAAAGCCCGAGAGGACCATGCGAGGAGGTTGGCCGCGGTCAAGGCAGAGCTTGACTCCTTTAGTTTGTTGGAATAGGCTTTTGGGTCTGGGACCGCGTTAACAAACTTTGTTTCTTTTTTCTTTTTTTTTTTTGAATGTAATGTTATGACTCTTTGGTTGTAAGGTTATAACTTTGTTCAAATATACTGTCTAGAAGTATCTAATGAAGTTTGTGTTTCCTTGTTGTGCACACATCTTTTTAATATACTGCCGTTCAGTGTTTTGCTTGTGGAACCACTGATAATTGGTGCCATGGGCGAAGCCCCTCGCGTGATGGCGGGTTAGTGTCGATAGCTATACCCAAACGTTGGCGAAACTTGAATGAAAGCAAGTTCGCGTCGAAGGCTAGACTCGACTGCTGGCGAGTTTACACTGCAGGCAAAATTCGTGCAATGGTGAGTTTGCGCTGAAGACCGAACTTGGCCTCTGGTGAGTTCAGGCTGCAAGCGAAATTCGTGTGATAGCGAATTTGTGTTGAAGACCGAACTTGGCCTTTGGCGAGTACAGGCTGCAAGCGAAACTCGTGTGATGGCGAACTTGTCCCATAGTCGAAGATTTAAACGCGGATGAAACTCATGCCACGCGTCCGCTTGCGGGCCCAAATGCTTGCCAGCTAAGGCTTTGTTAATGCTCTTTAATAGTGAAGCGACGGGACGCCTCGCCTCTAGCACTCCATCCGATCGGTCGGTTTGGGGTCCCGAGAAAAATGGCCTTTCATTATTAGAGCTGAGCTCGAAGCGTCGCAGGACATCTGGGCCGCTCGATTGTTTGGGATAATAGATCTCCGTCGTTGGGTCTTCGGATATATAATGCGCTTGCCGTCTCTTCGGCAAGGTCCTCACGTCTTTGAAATAATTTGTCAGAAGAGAACTGCTGCCGAGACCCTCTTTGACCCATGGCCTCCGCATCCAACCACAGCGCTTCCGAAGGCGTGACTCTTCCGCCACCGTCGGTCGGCGTGGAGCGCCGCCGGGCTCCCCCCGCAAAGCCCCCAAAGGGCTCTGCACCCAGACGCCCACTCTACCAACGTTCGAGCATCCCCAGAGGTTGAAGGGACTGGTCCCCGAACCGCTATTGGCTATCAGGGAGGTGCTGCAGGTACTGAGACGGTCGCGCTTCCCCTCGTGGAGGTGGTCTGGAGCGGTCGACTCGAGCGTGGTCGTGCAGCCGTCGCACGCGTGCGAGCGGCCGAGCGGTGGGTCACTTGGAAGGGTGGATGTGGGCGCGGCCTGGAGGAGCTGGCGCAAGACGATGCTCTGGATGCGCAACCGCCATCTTTTGATGCGCCTTATGCTCGAGCGTGAGGAGCGGGCGAAACGTGTGCGGGCGAAAGAGGCCGAGCTCAAGCGCCTGCGTAAACGATACCAGGCGGTGTTGGACAAGATGGACGCCTACATAGACGCCGCTTTTTTTGAGGACACTGGTTCTCTCCGTGGCGAGGCGAGGCTGCGGGAGCTCGAGCGCGAAGCGATGAGGCTTAGACAAGCTACTGGAGCGGTAGACAGGGCATTTCAACTCCTTCGCTAGGAGGAAGAGGACGGCGAGGCTGCTCTTGTCAAGCTGCGGCAGAAGCAAGAGGAGGAGGCGAAGGCCCAGCGTGCGGCGGATCTTGCGGCAGTCAAGGCCAAGATCGCCACTTTCTGTCTGCTGAAGTTCCTTTAAGGCCTACCTCTTTCTCTTGCTTTTCCTTTTTTTTTTTGTAACTTGGTTGATGCGGGCTGCATCATAACTCCCAAAACTTTATATATGTGATTTTGGCCCGTAATGGCCTTTTGTTTGGTTTATACTCTGCTTTGTATGCACAGTTTTTCTTTTTCCTTTCTCTTTCTGGTGTTGGTATGCCTTCGTCTTGTGTTTTGTCCTCAGGTTGAACTCGCCTGTGCTGTTTGGTGCTTAAGTCAAGCTACTCACGCCATCTCTGGCGAATCCTTGACTAACCTGTGTTGGACTTAGGTCCTTTCTCTGCTATTGGCTATTCGCGACGTGGGGGTCGGGTTAACCCTGACTTTCACGTTGCAGCTCGAGTGAAATCGAGAGGGTGATACTTAGCCTGAGACTAGGAGTGGTTGCTCGTGCATTCGATCAACCGAGGACCCCAACTTTGACTTGCCACTCAGCGAGTCATCGTTCGGAGGAACCGTCGGGCGTGGCATCTATCGAGCCGCCCCTGATAATTGTCACCATATGTGAAGGTGACGACGCAGGCGATAATCGAATCGTTCAGGGATGTAGGAATGTGACGATCGATTGTTGTAGAAGCCATCATGTGCAGGCTACTACCCGTCAGTTATCCTAAGGGAACGTTAGAATATCTGGAATAGGTCAAGAAGTTCAGGGACGTAGGAGTGTGATCATTAACCGAAGTAATAACACGTCGCATGGTAAGTTATTACTTAGGCTGTGTTATTCGTTGGAATAACGGCGCCGGCCATCCGAGGTGATCATTAACCTGATGGTGTTTTGTTGCGATTGGAGCAACTATGGGGACCCACTATCCTTTTGAGGAGGATTGGTAAGTTAATTTTGTCAGAGGTTTGATGTTAACGTGACAGGGATTGTCGTGATTAGAACGACTTTGAGGACCTACCATCCTTTTGAAGAGGATTGGTAAGTTGATTTTGTCGAAAGTGACAG
>NC_033798.1:65431903-65444749 GCF_001876935.1 Asparagus officinalis | reverse complement strand
AGTCCGTCGTGAGGGTGGTCGTCAACTCGCACGGCGGTGTGAGCGGGAGCTTGGTCACTTGGAAGGGTGGATGTACCGCCTGGAGGAGCTGGCGCAAGACGATACTTCGGACGCGCCACCGCCTCTTTTGATGCGCCTTATGCTCGAGCGTGAGGAGCGGGCGAAACGTGTGCGGGCGAAAGAGGCCGAGCTCAAGCGCCTGCGTAAACGATACCAGGCGGTGTTGGACAAGATGGACGCCTACATAGACGCCGCTTTTTTTGAGGACACTGGTTCTCTCCGTGGCGAGGCGAGGCTGCGGGAGCTCGAGCGCGAAGCGATGAGGCTTAGACAAGCTACTGGAGCGGTAGACAGGGCATTTCAACTCCTTCGCTAGGAGGAAGAGGACGGCGAGGCTGCTCTTGTCAAGCTGCGGCAGAAGCAAGAGGAGGAGGCGAAGGCCCAGCGTGCGGCGGATCTTGCGGCAGTCAAGGCTAAGATCGCCACTTTCTGTCTGCTGAAGTTCCTTTAAGGCCTACCCCTTTCTCCTTTTTTTTTGGTTGTAACTTGGTTGATGTGGGCTGCATCATAACTCCTAAAACTTTATATACGCGTTTTTGGCCCGTAATGGCCCTTTGTTGGTTTATTCTCTGCTTTGTATGCACGATTTTTTTCCTGGTGTTGGTATGCATTTGTCTTGTGTTTTGTCTTCAGGTTGAACTCACCTGTGCTGTTTGGTGCTTAAGTCGAGCTACCCTCACCATTTCTAACCTGTGTTGGATTTAGGTCCTTTCTCCGCTCTTGGCTGTTCGCGACATGGGGGTCGGGTTAACCCCGACTTTCACGTCGCAGCTCGAGTGGGGCCGAGAGGGTAATACTTAGTCTGAGATTAGGAATGGTCGTTCATGCATACGACCAACCGATGACCCCAATCTTTGACTTGGCACTCGGCGAGTTGTTGTTCGGAGGAACCGTCGGGCGTGACGCCTGTAGAGCCGCCCTTGATAATTATCGCCGCCTGTGGGGGCGACGATGTAGGCGATAATCGGATCGTTCAGGGATGTAGGAATGTGCCGATCGATTGTTGTAGAAGCCCTCGCGTGGTAGGCTACTACCCATCAGTTATCCTAAGGGAATGTCAGAATATCTGGAATAAGTCAAGTAGTTCAGGGACGTAGGAGTGTGACTATTGACCGGAGTAATAACATGTCGCATGGTAAGTTATTACTTAGGATGTGTTATTCGTAGGAATAACGACGTCAGTCATCAGAGGTGATCATTAACCCGATGGCATTTCGTTGCGATTGGAGCAACTATGAGAACCTACCATCCTTTTGAAGAGGATTGGTAAGTTGATTCTGTCCGAGGTTTGATGTTAACGTGACAGGGATTGTCGTGATTGGAACGACTTTGAGGACCTACCATCCTTTAGAAGAGGGTTGGTAAGTTGATCTTTTCAGAAGTGATAGTGGGGGTCCCGCCATCCTATTGAAGAGGATTGGCGGGGGATTGTGGCTCTGGTCCTAACTATTTGAAGGTTTGACCAAGTGGGCGCTTGATGCAATCCACCTGAAATGCTAGTCCCGCCTGTTTTGAAATGCTAAGTCATTAGGCTCGCCTGATTTGAGCGGTTCGTCATAACTGGGAACTCGGTTCGACAAGCGGGGCTTTCCTAAACTGTTGGGCTCGCCTGATTTGGGCGGTTCGCCATAACTGGGAACCTAGCTCAAGAAATGGAAGTGTCTTATACCAGTTGGAGGGTGTGAGGACCAGTTTAGACTCATGCACTCGTGGGAGTTTGGGAGGAAGAACTAAGGATAGTACTTCTTCAGATATTTGCCGTTGATGGGCATCATGATCTTATCTCCATTTGACTTGACAAGGCGATAGGCTCCATTCGAGTAGACTGTCTCTACTACGAACGGTCCTTGCCACTTGGGCTAAAATTTTCCCTTCTTCTTGGAGGTGAGAATCATTGGTCGGCGAACGGCTAGTACTAGTTCTCCCTCCTTGAAGGCTCGGCGTTTGACTTTCTTGTCGAAAGCCTTGGCCATCCGAGCTTGATAGAACTCAATGTGCTGTTGAGCTTCTAGTCGTTTGTCGTCCAACACTTCGAGCTCCGCGAGTCATCGTTGGTGATTATCCTCAACCGTCATCCCCGTTGATAGGGCGACGTGGAGGGATAGAATTTGAATCTCTAATGGCAATACGGCTTCACAGCCGTATACTAATGAGTAGGGCATGTTGCCAGTCGGTGTGCGAACCGTTGTACGATATGCCCATAAGCTTTCGCCTAGCTTTTCATTCCAATTGCGTTTGCTAGTGGAAGTTAGCTTGGTCAAAATCTTGATGATTGTTTTGTTGAAGGCCTCGGCCAAACCATTCGCTGAAGGGTTATATGCCGTGGATGATAGGTTTTGTATTCGAAACTTGTCACAAAACCTGGTGAACGCATGGCTGACGAACCACGCGCCGTTGTCATGAATAATACACCGGGGTAAGTCGTATCGGTATATGACATGGTGTTTGATGAATTTGATCACGTCATTAGTCTTGACCTCTCTTAAGGGGACGGCTTCGGCCCACTTAGAGAAGTAGTCAGTGATCGCGAGGATGAAACGATGGCCTCTCGCTGTCGGCGGGGATATTGGTCCGACTATGTCCATCCCCCATGCCTCGAAGGGCCATGACGCCTTCGTCGGGTGCAGGTCTTCAGGAGGCTGATGCATGTAGTTGGCGTGGATTTGGCATTCGTAGCAGCGTTTTGCGTAAGCGACCGCGTCATTAACCATCCCAGGCCAAAAGTAGCCTATCCTCCGCAAGCGATCCCAAAGCTTGGGTCCAGGCTGATGAGCCCCGCAAGTGCCATCATGGGCTTCGCGTAGGGCCTCCTGCGCCTCCGCCTTTGAAAGACATCGAAGTAACTGTTAGCCCTTATGTTTTGATGATGTTTTACAACCACCATTATCGGTACTAATGGCTTATTGAGTGTAAATATAGAAATTCATTTATCAAGCTCGTTAGTGCCATTAATGGAGGATGGATGGAATATATGCTACAACGATGATATCCAAAGGAGGAGGAGGCCAAGAGATGAAGCAACGTTATTTTAAGAACGACAAATTCGAATACAAGCTTCATCCGATTCAAGCTATATCAAAGCTCAAGTATTGCTCTCTATATGAGGATATTAGCTCTCTTTTGTTTATCTCTCTAGTGCTAGAATGTAGGCAAAGAGTTACTGATTTTACTTGAAGCTATTGGGAATCACACACACGTGTAAACACAATGTGTTTTTAAGCGTTTTTCACAAAATACTATTTTTCACAAGTATGAGGACCTATCTGCAAAATTCTTTTTCCAAGCAGTTTGTTTTTAGTATTAAAAACATTTTACAAAGTTTTAGAATTTTCAGAGGTCAAATAAATATTTTACAAATATTTTAGTTTAAGTCAAAAACCAGTCTGTGCAAATATATTAGAATGCGGTCGACCGGACCGGTCGACCGCACCTATGAGCATAAGCTCAAATTTTTGGTCGGTCGCCCGCCCCGGTCGACCGATAAAGTCTCTGTTCGTTTTCTAATTTTTCAAAGCGGCTAGCGGTCGACCGAAATTTTTGGTCGGTCGACCGACGTAGTTTTTCGGTCGACCGAATGTTTGCTTCGGGCGACCGAATTTCTCTTCGGTCAGCCACGACTTTTTTAAACGGTCGTTTTGCCTCGTTTGTTGTGCTTTCACTTAATAGTGCTTGGCACAGTCTGAGCTAACAATCTGAAAAGGAAATTATCTTCCTAAATGGGAAGATTGGGTTTTGTTTTCAAATGGTTTAATCTTTTCTATAAAAAACCTAGACCTCTTCTTCTTCCAGTGGCCCCAACCTTTGCAAAAAACCAGATACGTTGCTTTCTGAGAAAAACTTTCAAAGTTCTGGTTTCTGTGTTTTCCTTCTGTTTTGTGTGTGATTCACTTTTCTTCTTCCAGTTGCCCCAACCTTTGCAAAAACCAGAGACGCTGCTTTCTGAGAAAAACTTTCAAAGTTTTGGTTTCTGTGTTTTCCTTCTGTTTTGTGTGTGATTCACTTCCCATCTTCAGTAATCTTTCTCTTTGCTATAGGGGCTGTGTAAAGAGAGAGTCTTACATCTTTTCTTCTGCTGTGTGAGTAAGATCTTGTGTAGATCAACTGTGAGGGAGTGTGATCTGTTGAGATCAAACTGTGTAGTGAGAGAGATCGTGTGGGATCGCTGTGTAGACGAAGTTCCGGCTTCCAAACCGGGTGTGTAGTGGATTTCTCCTCGAGAGTGGGGAGCGGGGACGTAGGCCAGAGGGCTGAACCTCGTTAACACATCGCGCGTCAAGGATAACGAACTCCTAACCCTATCTCTTTTACTTTAACTGCTTTACTGTTTTGTGGTTTGCTTGTGTTTATTTTTTATTGCATATTAGAGCCTCTTGACCCTAATCACCGCCCACCCTCTAGGGTCCAACAATTGGTATCAGAGCTTGGTCTCTATATTAATTTTTGGTTTAACCACCTTAGAGAAAAGATCTAATGGAGGCCTCTTTGAATATGCATATGTTAGAAGGACAATCAACCACTAGCTCTTCACCGGGAGTAATTTTGCTTATTGGAAGGCTAGGATGAGAATTTACCTTCGTTGCATTGATCTTGACATCCTAGGGCTCATAGAAAAGAAATATGTAGAGAAGTCCAAAGTCGAGAACATGTCCGATGATGAAAGGCACCTTGCCAATCTCAATGCTAAGGCCATGAACGCCTTAATCTGTGGTCTTTACCCCAATGAATACAATAGAGTTTCCATGTGTGCAACCGCATACGAAATTTGGGTAAAGTTATGTATAACACATGAAGGAACCCCCCAAGTTAAGGAATCTAAGATTAGTGGGCTTATGCATGATTATGAACTATTCAAAATGCTTCCTAATGAATCCGAAGGAACCCCCCAAGTTAAGGAATCTAAGATTAGTGGGCTTATGCATGATTATGAGCTATTCAAAATGCTTCCTAATGAATCCATTGATGCTATGTTTTCCCGTTTTACTAATATCATCAATGAATTACATGGTCTAGATAAGCAATTATCCATTCAAGAGATGAACTACAAGATACTTCGCTCCTTGACCCCGGCATGGGAGCCCAAAGCTACGGCAATTGAGGAAGCTCATGACCTCACTACTTTAGCTCTTGATAGTCTCATCAGAAAGCTCAAAGTGCATGAGAAGAAGCTCAAAGGGAAGGAGAAGGAGGAAGTGCCATCACGTGAAGTTGAGGAGCCGTCACCAAAGTTGAAGACCATAGCTCTCAAAGGAGCTAGTGACAACTCATCTTCGTCGTCGGAGAGTGAAGTCGATTTTTCTAGAGAAGTGGCTCATCTCTCTAGAAGAATCTCTAGACTCATAAAGATGAACAAAAAATTTAACCCCCGATCTAACAACAAGTTTTCCTCTCGTGTAGGTAAATGTTTTGAATGCAATGAACCGGGTCACATCGCTAAGGATTGCCCCAAGCTCAAAGAAAAGTACATGAAGTACAAGAAGAAGAAGGCTATGTATGCCGGATGGGAAGAATCCGAACCAAGTGACTCGGATAGTGATGAAGAAGGAGCCAAACTTGCTCTTCATGACCCAAATGTTTGTTTCATGGCAAATGAACATGAGGTAATATCCGAGGCCGAAAGTGAATCTTTTTATATGCAATGTGACATAGCTATGGCTTTAGAAGAGTTGAACTTTGAATTTAAAAGAATGTCTAAAGAATACTCTTCTTTCAAAAAATTGCATGCCTCTTGTGATATTAAGCTAGAACAACTAACAACCTCTCTTGCTCTAAAAGATGAATTGCTTGGAGATCTCGATTTTGAGAACAAGCAATTAAGATCAAAGATTGAAAGACTAGAAATTGAGGGTTGTAGGACTAGACCCACTCATGCTTATGCCAACTACAATCACCATGGTAGAAATAGGTTTCATGGTTCTAACATTCGTACATACAAAAGAAATTTTGTATGCACCTATTGTATGAGACATGGACACATTTCTACTCATTGTAGAATTAAAGACAATGAAGATTTTTATGGTTTGATATGGGTACCCAAAGGTACCAAGACTACTAACCACCAAGGACCCAAGACATGGGTACCTAAAGCTACTACACCTTCATCTTCTTCTTTTGTAGGGAACGTCACGGCAACAACGTAAGGAGATGTGGTACCTTGATAGTGGTTGCTTACATCATATGACGGGCAACAAAGAACTATTTGCAACCCTATCAAGGATTGAAGGAGGCAATGTCTCCTTCGGTGGTGGTGAGAAAGGTAAATCATTGGTATCGGTTTTATTGGTAAGAAACCCTCACCCATTATAGAAGATGTTTTTTTAGTAAATGGCTTGAATCATAATCTTCTTAGCATTATCCAATTAAGTGATAAAGGTTTTGATATTTCTTTTAAACCGGATAAATGCATCATTAGTATGGATGGAAAAATTGTTTTTATTGCTAATCGAAAATCTAATGTATACATTTTTGAGATGAATGACTTAGTGAATCAAGATGTGAAGTGTCTTGCGGCAATTGATGAAAATCCTTGGATTTGGCACAAGAGACTTGGACATGCAAATATGGAGTTAATATCAAAATTGTCTAAGAAGAATCTTGTGAAAGGGCTACCTAGCTTGCACTTCATAAAAGATACAATTTGTGAGGATTGTGCCAAAGGTAAACAAACAAAGTCTTCTTTCAAATCCATCCATGAGGTATCGACTTCTAAACCCTTGCAATTACTTCATCTTGATTTATTTGGTCCTATGCGTGTTACCTCTCTTGGAGGCAAACACTATGTTTTTGTGATTATTGATGATTTTTCTCGTTTTACATGGACAATATTTCTTGCAAAGAAAAATGATTGTTTTGAAGAATTTGCTAATCATGTCAAAAGAATTGAAAATGAAAAGGATTTGAAAGTTGTTAAAATAAGAAGTGATCATGGTGGTGAATTTCAAAATGAACTTTTCTATGATTTTTGTGCTCATCATGGTATAACTCATATGTTTTTCGCTCCTAGAACACCACAACAAAATGATGTTGTTGAACGGAAAAATCACACTATACAAGAGATGGCACGTACTATGTTAAACTCATTTGATTTACCAAAATACTTTTGGACGGAAGCCGTCAATACGACTTGCCATGTTTTAAATCGTGTTTTGATTAGACCAAAGCTTAAGAAAACTCCTTATGAACTTTATTATGGAAAAACTCATTTCATTGGTTATTTTCGTGTCTTTGGTTGCAAATATTTT
Organism: Asparagus officinalis; assembly: GCF_001876935.1. Classification (NCBI taxonomy): domain Eukaryota; kingdom Viridiplantae; phylum Streptophyta; class Magnoliopsida; order Asparagales; family Asparagaceae; genus Asparagus; species Asparagus officinalis. Next base: position 65,437,451 of record NC_033798.1, on the reverse strand, counting down.
ATTTTAAATACAAAAGATCACCATGATAAATTTGATTCCAAAATTGATGTTGGTATTTTCTTGGGTTATGCACCTCGAAGTAAGGCTTATAGGGTCTTCAATAAACGAAGCCTCGTTGTTGAAGAGTCTATAAACGTTACTTTTGATGAGACTAATGTTGGATCTCAAGTTATGTTGCCTAGGAAAGATGATGATGATGATATTGAGGGAGGATTGGACTTGTTGCAAATCAATGACACTCCCTCTATAGAAGTTCAAAAGGATGTAGATAGCACCAATGCTCAAGAACAAGTTGAACCACCTAAAGCTTGGAAATTCACATCAAACCATCCAAAAGAACAAATCATTGGGAGCCCTTCAAAAGGAGTTATAACTCGCTCAAAAGCCTTGAGTGAATGTGGTAATGTTGCATTTCTATCTCAACTAGAACCTAAAAAGGTTAATGATGCTTTAAATGATGAGTTTTGGGTTTTGGCTATGCATGAAGAATTAAACAATTTTCAAAGAAATGAAGTTTGGAAGTTAGTTCCTAGACCTAACAATGCTAGTGTTATTGGTACAAAATGGGTTTTTAGAAACAAACTTGATGAACATGGCATTGTAACTAGAAATAAAGCTCGTTTGGTTGCCCAAGGATACAATCAAGAGGAGGGCATAGACTATGATGAAACCTTTGCACCGGTTGCAAGGTTGGAATCTATTAGGATGTTTTTGGCATTTGCTAGTTTTAAAAATTTCAAACTATTTCAAATGGATGTCAAAAGTGCTTTCTTAAATGGTTTTATAGAAGAGGAAGTGTATGTTGAGCAACCCCCCGGTTTTATAGATCATGCTTTTCCTAATCATGTTTACCGGGTACAAAAAGCTTTATATGGGTTGAAACAAGCTCCTAGGGCTTGGTATGCTCGCCTCTCTAGTTTTCTTATTGAAAATGGTTTTTCAAAAGGAACAATTGATAACACACTTTTTGTGAGAAAAAGGAAAAATGATTTCATTTTAGTTCAAATATATGTTGATGATATCATTTTTGGTGCTACTAATGAATCTTTGTGCAAGGAATTTTCTAAGGTTATGCAGGATCACTTTGAGATGAGTATGATGGGAGAGCTTACTTTCTTTCTCGGGCTCCAAGTCAAGCAAACTAAGGATGAGATCTTCATTTCACAAAGCAAGTATGCGAAGGAATTGGTGAAGAAATTCAAATTGGAGAATTCCAAGCATGCGCCTACTCCTATGAGCACTAGTATTAAACTTGATGCGGATGAGAGTGGTGAAGACGTGGACCAAAAATTGTACCGAGGTATGATAGGTAGTCTTCTTTACCTTACCGCTAGTAGACCCGACATCATGTTTAGTGTGTGTGCATGTGCACGTTTTCAAGCATCTCCAAAAGCATCTCATTTAATTGCGGTTAAAAGGATCATTAAGTATGTTAATGGCACTTTTAACCTTGGTTTATTTTATCCAAGAAGCACCTCTTTTGATTTATATGTCTTTTGTGATGCCGACTTTGCCGGATGTAAGGTAGATCGCAAGAGTACTAGTGGAACATGCCAATTCTTAGGAAATTCCCTTGTTTCTTGGGCTTCCAAGAAATAAAATTGTGTTGTATTGTCCACTACGGAAGCGAAATACATTGCCGCCGGTCTATGTTGTGCTCAAGTTTTATGGATGAAACAAAGTTTAGTTGACTATAATTTGAATTTTCAAAATATTAAAATCTTTTGTGATAACACAAGTGCTATAAATATTTCCAAAAATTCGGTTTTACATTCTAGAACTAAGCATATCTTTTATGCTTACTCACATATGTTTACCATGATCTTCATTTCATACATTCATGAGGCATTTTGATAGGGGGAGCAATCCTTATATCCTTCTATGTGTTATACTCACCCATGCATATTGGTAGGGGGAGCTTTCGCTCTCTTATTCTTTTTGCTTGTGCTGTTTTTTATTGCATATTGAAGCCTCTTGACCCTAATCACCCCCCCTCTAGGGTCCAACAAGAGGTAACTCCACCCGAGGGTATGAGATCGTAGAATGATTTGACAGAATAAGAACATGAAGGAAGATAAGGCCACTGAAGCTTGTCGTGAGAAGCTGAAGCTTGGATTGAGAAGTAGGTTAGGTGGTTAAGGAGATCATTTGTCTCATCCTTAGCTATCTGAGTGATACCTCTCCTCAGGATTGGATGCCACTGCCAAGTAGAAGATTGCATTAAGCCTTGCGATAGAATGGAGCAGTTTTTTGAGAAAGCCAGAAGGTGAGCATTTGGGAACATACTACTCAGGGAGTTGTCTCCTGTCCATTTATCCCTCCAAAAATTTAAGGGAATATGCTATCTTGGTGAGGTTACTTTCCACAAAAAGATAAATTTAGGATTTGTCAAATCCTCTCCAATTGAGAGATAAACACACCTATTTATGAGATTTGTTAAAATCCTCTCCAATTGAAAGGATTTGACAAATTCTAAAAATTGGGCACTTTTTGCACTTTCAGGATTCAATATTCTAAATTTTTTTAAAACAAACATCATATATGAAATCCCAAAATATAAAAAACTCACTTTATGATCCCAAAACTTATAATCCATACCAAATGCCAAAATTTTTAATAAAACAAACACCCCCTAAGAGGAAAGTAAAGATTCCACAACTGAACTACCACATGAAAAATTAATTTTGTGGCTAAAATACTTTAGCAAAAGTGCAATAACTTGATCACATGAGCATTTTAATTTTAGGGTCTAAACATAATTTTTCCTTGAAATTTGTTATTTTCTTTTTCATCACTGTAATAATTAATTTCTCAATCTATTGTATTTATTAACTTTTCATAAGAAGAAATCTCTAAAATCAATTAAATTCAAGGAGTTTACAGTAAAATTGAGTCCATCGAATTAGTGGTTACAACATAATTGAGTCTATTGAATTATTGGTTAATCCATACAATATTAATTAGTCGTAATATAGTTCATTGTATTAATATATTTTTGAGTAGGGAATGTCGCCCTACTTTTTCTTAAAAAATATATTTTGTTGTGATAAATAGTTATAGATGTATTATTTAATAATCCGAATCAAAGGAGATTTGTTTTAAAAAATATATATAAAATACAACATTTACTGGAGATAGTGTCAAAAAAAAATATATAAAAGACAACATTTTGAGTAGGGAATGTCTATTTGTATTTCTTAAGTAGTTGCTAAGAGGAAAGTAAAGGTTCCATTAATATACGGAGAATTTTATCATTACATTAGTTATTATTTAGCGTAGGAATACCACTGTGATATGTGCATAGGATCCACAGATGACGCCAAATTTGGTCGGATTTTGGCGAATCTGACAGCGACAGTGCTTGTAACAACATGTTTGTTCGAAACCCACTCGAGTTTCCCCCTTGAAACCAGCCCTTTCCCTGGTGATCGGCTCATGACGAGGGTGACATTGAAGTCCTTGTCTTGTTGGACTCTAGAAAACGAAAGTTGATACGTAGAAAGGTACATGCTGACCCCGGGCGGCTCCTGGACCCGTGCCTGGTAAACCTCATTATCATCCCCTACATTCGTCACTATTCGTTGCATGGTCTGGGTCCTTGAGTTTGAGCTGAGAGATACCACGATGGAGGGGTAATTCAGCTGTGGCGGGCTGGTCTTTTTGTGTCGGGAGCAATTAACAGAATAGCCAACTGTCCAGTGCATTTCAGTGTTGTTGTACCCTAGGCCACAGAGGTATGAGATGAAATCATCGTGAGTTAGGTCTTAAATGAAACCAGGATCCATCGCCCCGGCTGGATTCACCTGGCCCGCTCCTGTGGTGTAGACACCGGCTGTCTTATTGTCCGCCTCGTCCTTGATGGGGTTCCCGTCAAGATCTAGCTCCTTAGCCGAGGTTATGATGGCGGATTGGATCGCTGCTGGCGACCACTGCTTGTGTTTGTACTTGATTAAAGCGATGATTCCAGAAACGTGAGGAGCGGCCATGGAGGTGCCGCTCTCATAGTTGAAGTTTTTAAGGATGAACGGGTTAGGATTAGGTCCGACTCCAGATGGCCATGCTGCTAGAATGTTCACGCCTGGTGCAAGGACATCTGGCTTCAAGATGTCGCCGTTCATCTCGCTTGGACCCCTAGAGGAGAAAGAAGCCACTGCTGGAGATGGTCGGAATCCATATTGTGCGTAGTTGAACTTGATTGCTGCAGTAGGAGTGGAGTTTGACATCATAACGTAGTCTCTGATCTTTATCCCATCCACAAAGCTAACTTGGACAGCTGGAAGGATATGAGCTTCAGAAGATGTGGTATATCCCGTGGAATGTAAGTCGTAGCGTCAATTCCTGCTGCTCGCTGCTGCATATATATCTCTCTTCTTAATGTTATCTTCACCCCATTCCAGCATATCACAATTTACCACTTTACATCGATGTGATCTAATGAGGCGATTTAGGCAATACGTAGCATTAAAATCCCATATCTGCCAGGAAATTCAATGGGTAAAATTCGGGAGAGATTGTAATAGGGGTTGAAAGGCAGTTTCCTCGTGCTTGTAGGTTCCATTCCCCCGCCCCCCCCCTTTCCGGGAGCTTGACAATTGCGCGTTATTCTTCTATCAGTTGAGCTCGCCACTAAGTAGAAAAGCAGGGCATTGGCGACGGAACATTGGCGACGGATCAAATCTGTTGCCAATACTCATTGGCGACGAAACATTAGCGACGAATCAAATCCGTCGCCAATGAGTATTGGCGACGGATTTGATCCGTCGTCAATGATCCATCGCCAATACTTATTGGCGACGGATTGCATCCGTCGCCAATAAGTATTGGCGACGGAACATTGGCGACGGATCAAATCTGTTGCCAATACTCATTGGCGACGAAACATTAGCGACGGATCGAATCCGTCGCCAATGTGTATTGACGACGGATTCGATCCGTCGTCAATGATCCGTCGCCAATACTCATTGGCGACGGATATGATCCGTCGCCAATAAGTATTGGCGACGGATCGAATCCGTCGCCAATACTCATATCATATATATTAAAAGGAATAATTCTTATTTATGAATTATTCTTTAATACTCGAAAATTAAATTCTTTAACAAAATAGATATACTTTGATATTTGATAAGTATTCGTTTAGAGAAAATGATGACTTTGATTAGTTTAGAGAAAATGATGCGAAAAATGAAAATAATGAGAAAATGGTGAGATACCTAGGAGATCATTTTTAGTTATACGTGTCACAAACATGTAACCATATTGATATTGCTAATGCTATAGCAAAACTTATCATAGCCCTTTTTAATTAATTAGGAATATGATATATATTGGCGAAAAAAGAAGTTTTTAATGAATTTGGGTTTCCACGTTGTAATGAGACAACTATATATAGGTCCAAATGAGTTGGATTTTTATAATTAAAAGTTAAGAGATACTGGTAATAATAGTTAGATTTAAAGGTCCAAATGAGTTATATCGTATCCGTCGCCAATGAGGATATCATTTTTAGTTATACGCGTTATGAACATGTAACCATATTGATTTTGCA
>NC_033798.1:65430352-65430903 GCF_001876935.1 Asparagus officinalis | reverse complement strand
ACAATAATAAAAGAAATACGACTTATCTCAGAACATAAATACAGTGTCATATCATAGCCTGCATAAGTGCCACGTCATAACCTACATAAGTGTCATGTCATAAACTTATGTGAAAAGGTCATATACAGGGTTAGGAAATGTGTCCAATACATGAACTAGATACAGTGATTTCCAAACACATGGAACAAATGGGCAAACGTCCAACACAAGGACTAAAATGGATTATAGTCCAACACGAGGACTTCTATGGATTATAGTCCAACACAAGGACTGTGCAACTGTGAAAATATCGCTGACATACATAGAAAATTTCTCTTATACAAGTTTCACACTCGACTGGGTGTGCAATCCTAAACTGGTACACTCAGGTCATCTATCATGCATAGATACATAGTAAGACTGAAAATCAGAGTCAGATAATCGAGGCAAACTCTCGAACACGAGCAAATATATTCAGAACAAAAATTTTGCACTAGACTGTGCGGCGGTCGACCGCCCCGGTCGACCGCGCACAGAGCAGAAATGCACTGCTCAGCTACACGCCTCGCAGT
>NC_033798.1:65428484-65429352 GCF_001876935.1 Asparagus officinalis | reverse complement strand
CTTCAACCCTCTTGGCTTGAGATGAGGATACTTCTCCCAGCACCGATCAGCTGTGTGTCATGTCTTCTCGCAGTGACTACAAATCAGCCCTGCTTTTCCTGGATCACCCTTCTTCTTCTCCTCCTTAGATTGAGAACCACTAGACTCACCTCCCGTCTATTTGGAGTCTCCCTTAGCTTCGTTGCCCTTTTTTTGCTTGCCCTCGATGGCAATGGCCTTCATGCTCGCCTCTGTAATAGTCTCGACCGTGAATAACTTCATCTCCTTCCGGATGTAGTCGCTCAATCCCTCCATATACTTTATAAATACGGAATATTCCTCTATCACAATGTTGAAGACCATCACCTGCTGCTGGAACTCCGTGGTGTATTCTTGAACGATTTGATTGACCCTTTGGTGCAAGCCATACCACTTGTACCAACGTTCTTCAAGGAATCCCACCGGATAGAACTGCTTCCTCAGTAACTCATTGAACTTGTTTCACGACACCGCCTTCTTCTCCTGTTTACAGTAGCATTTCCACCACGTAAACGCATGCCTTGAAAGCTTCAAAGTCGCGCACACAATCTTCTCTTTTGACGAATAGCCATAAAGAGTAAAATACGTCTCTATCCGCTTGATCTAGTCATCAAGCCTCTCGACGTCAACACTCCCATCATAAATAGGAATCTCCACCTTGAAGTCAATCTTAAGGTTCTGATAAGAATTCTTACCTCATTGATGCAATGCAGTCTTAACGGTCTCCTCCTCCTCGTCGGAATCTGAATCTACTCTCTCCACATCGAACTCAACAATTTTTTTTGAAGAAGATTCACCTTGTTTGCCACCTCCATGGATAAGACTGACGAGTTGTGTGAGAGTCGAACCT
>NC_033798.1:65425288-65427484 GCF_001876935.1 Asparagus officinalis | reverse complement strand
TCTACGTATTCAATATCGTAGCACTAAAAGGGTTAACTCTTTTAGCTTAACGTCACATGCGGAGCGGACCGAAGACTTTGGCTTGGTTCGGATGGCCCCGTCTCGTCGAGATAGCCGATTTTCATATATAATTCGTCCAATTCTGACGTACGGTTTGAAAGTTATGACTTGTTCTTCGTAGCAAGTTATGTTCCGAAGTCCGTCTGCAAGACTGGACTTCGTCAGAACATTGGACTTAGCCTGAAGCTCGCCAAGCCCGCCTAAGGTTCGCCTCTGCATTACAGAGTCAAAGCGCACAGGTCGAACCAGCGTTATAACCTCAAAACACAGAGTTGATCTCTAAAACAGCACGAACTGTGCGTTTTTAGCCTAAAATGTCCAAACTGTGCGTTTTCAGGCCAACTGTGCGTTTACAGGCTCAACTGTGCGTTTTCAACCTGAAACAGGCTAACTGTGCGTTTTCAGCCTGAAACAGGCCAACTGTGCGTTTACAGGCTCAACTGTGCGTTTTCAGCCTGAAACAGGCCAACTGTGCGTTTTCAGCCTAAAACGTCCCAACTGTGTGTTTACAGGCTCAACTATGCGTTTTCAGGCCAACTGTGCGTTTTCAACCTAAAACGTCCCAACTGTGTGTTTACAGGCTCAACTGTGCGTTTTCAGGCCAACTGTGCGTTTTCAGCCTAAAACGTCCCAACTGTGCGTTTTCAGGCCAACTGTGCGTTTTCAGGCCAACTGTGCGTTTACAGGCCCAACTGTGCGTTTTCAGGTCCAGAAACGCACAGTTTGGGCCCAGAACGCTGTTTTCAGCGTTTGACTCGTTCAAGCACGATTTGAACGGTTCCAGAACCGTTTTCTCCCTAAGATTTTAAGGGATCACTACCCTATCATGGAGAGATTTATGGGGGGCAGTTACACCCCATTAAACCCTCATTAAGGAGAGATTTAAGGGGGAGCAAACTCGACGCGAGCATTCGAGGGAGGCATCTCATCGCCACCGTGAAGAACCCAGTTTTAAATAAAGGGGAGAATCAAATTCATTCTCCTCTCTTTTGTAATCGGAATCCAAATTGTAATTGATTTTGAGAGGAATACAAGTCAAATTTTTCTTTCATTGTCTTTTTACTTCAAATTTCCTACAAACAATAACCTTTTGTTTTCTTCTAAGCATAGGAGAGAAAGGGAAGGCTTATAAAGACTCTTCCTTCCTATTCCATTTCCTATGTGGGACTAAACTTTTCCTCTTTTCCTCTACAAACCCAAGTTTTTAAGTTATAACTCCAACAGAATCATGAGATCACTTCAACGTTGTTCAATCTCAAGCACATGCCTAGTCTATTGATATTCGTGATATTCTACAAAGAATGTGTTCCTAGTGAGCAACAACTATTCAGATTTGATGATAGGGGTCTGTTATTTGTCCTATGTTAATGATCTCTACAACATAATGAACCCGATTACCAAACAAATGCCTTGTATGTTTTTCTAAGTTGAAAAGTTTCAGATTCTCTAAAATCTCGAACTACAGTATTGTCGTCTAAATCGCAGTCGAAGCTAAATAGGAGAATATCAGCACTTTGCTTTTTTTAAGGACTAAGAAAGTTTCCCCTGTCTTGTTTCTCTCCTTTGTCGCGGTCAAGTGATTGATATTTATCATTAATGAGAGACATTAAGGTCTGTGCAGCAAATTGTTTTTGCAAGATATGATCGATGGGAGTTGATTTGTTTGCTTTTTAATTACCATCCATCCTACAAACAAAAAAGTAAGAGAATACATGTCTATAACTAGTGTCTAGAACAAAGAAAGGAGAGTTAATATCTCGACATAAAAGAAATATCTTACATTCAATTATCCTTGGCAAGCCTGGAGTGATCTTCGATGAATCAAGATGATTTTATGGTACCTTTGACTCGAACCAAATTGATGTGTTATCCTGTTAGGAAAGCATTTCTCAATGATAAACTTATCCTCTAATCCATAAAGCAACCATCCTTGACGAATGCTTTGTAGAAACTCTATATTAGTCAAACCTTGCAAAAGTAGCATCACAAACTCATCGGTCTTATTGGTGAATCTGCAATTTCCATCACTAGAAATGTCAGGATTATGTCTAATGAGCCTATCGTATGTGTTAGGATTCACCCCAATAATAAAGCCTCGAACGGAGACTTAATCACAAAATAAAGGCACAAAATTCA
>NC_033798.1:65421598-65424288 GCF_001876935.1 Asparagus officinalis | reverse complement strand
ACATTGATTCATCACATCTCCTGTAACTAGGCATATTAGTTGACAGAGCATATTTATATCAACTCTAATTATTTCCTGAAATCTCAAGAGAAAGTATTATACATGTAGTCAAATGAAGAGCTTTAAGCAGTTTCTTTTAGTCACTATCAAAACATGTTAGCATAGTTATTGATGTCTCTTACCAATAAACAATGGATTATAATAATTAGACATTTTCATTTTAAATGTCTAAACAAATTTGATATGTGCTCATGTAAAGTAGAAATTGTAATGGTCAAATATTATCAAGGAAGGAATAGATAACAAAAGCACAAAGGGAAACTAAAGTACTTTAGTTATATCTTCACAAGCATGCATATGCACATATAAGACTGACATTACTAATAGATACATGCAAAGCATTAAAGAGAACCTTATAATAGGATTTCGCATCTTAAAATATATATAATACTTCATATACATAATTTTTAAATTTTCCTATTATAAGAGGTTGCAAATTTGGTTGTATTCAAAGGGACCATCCAAATTTAAATTGGTTGCCTATAAAAGAGATCTTTCAAATTTAAAATGGTTGTCTACAAAGAAGACCATCCAAATTTACATGGTTATTTTCTAGTACCACCTCTTAAACATATCATTTTGATATTTTAAAAAATATATATTTTACACATGTGCTTTAAAAATTTACAGGTGCATTCTTGCATAAAACTTGTAATTAATCATGTAACAAATGCAAGGGGTCTAATATGACATATGAATATGCATCATAATGCAATAAAAGAGATAATCTTTACATTTGAAGATTTAAAATATAATCTTCCATATAAAACTAATATTTAAATGTATGCATTTTATCAGACATGTACAATCATGTATGTAGTCTGACTTTGGCAAATCTGAAGCTTGAAATTTATATCAGAATATAAATAATGCTCTATAGGTCCACAAAAGAAAATAGCATTAATAGGTATACCTGCTGTAGACAACTGCCACATAAGTTGCTGAACAAATCTGCATTCACTTTTGTCCCCTTCTGTCTAAGCTTGTTAGATGCATAAACAATCCAATGTATGGAATTATCAATAATAGAAGGCGCTATGCTGATAGCTTAAAGAAATGAAAGTATTAAACCATGAATAAATTTAGATATTTCAAAGAATCTATTTTGTTCTCTATAGATGATGGCAGAAACAATAAAACAGAATTTGAAAACTAAACAGCCATATGAATGTGATCAAAATCGTAAAAGACTTTGTGGTTGTCATAGTTATAGTCTTATAGACGCTTTCTGATTGTTCAATAATTAACTATTTCAATACGACTGTTGATTGTTTATATTATTTATTTATTTGAAACTATGAGATGGCATTTAGATTTTGTTCTGTATACTTTTGTTTTGACAAGATGAACTTTGACTACTCTACTTTGGACAACGGATTTTTGAGAGCGTACTCATGTACATTGCTGCTCTCAGATTACGTTTTAATTCTTTCTATTTATTTAGTTAGCAACAAAAAAATATATGCTTCATTTACAAAAAAACAACCTATACATGCCAGAGAGAACTTTCTATCTCATATTATAAAAGTTGTACGTAACGTGTATAAAAGCATGAGGCAATGAAAACAAAGCTTTTCATGCAAAATTATCGTCCATAGCATATACGATAAAATCACAGCGTGTCAAAGTTACTCAGAATAAGAGACAGAGAAAAAGGATGCAAAATTCCAAAGTCCATGAATAATTTATAGCAATTAATCAATTACAGGTTACAATTAATTATAATTAACTCTTAAAATTAATTAGCAGTAATTGATTACAAATTAACAACAATTAAATAAATGTAATAAATGCAATAATTAACAGTAATTAAAGCAATTAATTACAACAATTAATTAAATTAACAGAAATACTTAATTACAAATTTTGGATGAACAGTAACCAAAACTGAACTTTTTTTTCTCAAATTTTTTTATTTATTTAATTCAGATTTAAAAAAATTAACAACTATGAATATCTCAATCTTCTAGATTATTGGAAATTTATAAAACAAAGGTTATAGCATATAAATTAAATCCAAATTAAATCAGAATTAAATCAGAATTAAATCTAAAGATAAATAATATAAGTTAGAAAAATCAGGCCTGACAGGAAGCAGTCGTGTAATCACTGCCCTAGAAGATTGAGAACTCGCTTATCACCCTGGCACAAATGGTTCCCTCCCCCCTAAAGGTAAAAGCCCCCGGAAACGGCCGGCCTTCATACTCGGACGAGAGTACAGAGCTTTAGCTCAGATGAAGAAGATTGCCCATAAAATTAATAACAAAAATTATAGAGGGAAAAGCAATTTCTTTAAAAACCAAAAGGGAGGAGAAAAGCTTTATTTTTTTCTTCTTTTTGGAATGTGAATAAGGGGTGTGTATTTATAGGGTTGAGGGAGAGAATTCTTTTTTAATTTTCGATGTGGGACTAAAACACAAAGGCAAAATTGCCTTTTCTCAATAAATATCCAAAAAAACTACATACATATAAGAACAAGTCTCACTCACTCCTCATCATCATCGTGATCGACATCCCTATTATTAGCGTCGTCTGCATTAGAACGCCGTATCGTACTGCTGCTCCCTATGGGAGTACCTCCTCTAACCTGAAAAGATTGCCACTCAACATTAGAGTATATATATTCCAAA
>NC_033798.1:65416729-65420598 GCF_001876935.1 Asparagus officinalis | reverse complement strand
AAATAATAAATAGCTAGAAATGAGTTTAGAGATTCTTCTCTGAATAACAAGATGGAGAGATGGAGATTTAAGGCTCAAACAAGAAGATAATCTCCTCCACTTGTAAAAGCTAAAACTGCTTTAAACCAAACTCTTAAACAAGCTTAAAACAAGCTTAAACCCTTTTTAAAACCCTTGTTAAAAACTTCTTAGCTCACTCAAAACTGAGATCAAAGAGGGTTTTTATAGCCTCCAAAACCTCAGACCAAAACCCCTTACAAAAAGACCAAAAAACCATCTGCAACGGCTCTAAAAAGAGCCGTTGGGACTCCAGCGGTCGACCGATGAAAATCGCGGTCGACCGCGAACAAGGTCAGAAACTCAGGAGACATCCAGAGAGTTCGTCGGTCGACCGGCGGAAAATTTCGGTCGACCGGAGGTACTGTAGCAGGTATATCCGATTTTATAATATCGGTTAAAAATAGTAAAACAGCTCTAAATATTATGAAAGTTTAAGAGAAGGTTCTAGACATGTATAAAAACATGTTAGAGAAAGAATTTCTGAAAAATCATTTTCCAGTTGAGAGAAATAAATGTTTGAACATAGAAATACAGTTTCTGAAAATCTGCTGTGATACACGATTTTGTAAAATCAATTAGGCATAGTAAATCAACTCCACAAATAGTAAAATTTTGAGGAAAGTTTCTAAACATGTAGATAAACATGTCAAAGAAAGAATTTCTTGAATATCACTTCCCATTTATAAAAACTCATATGTTTTGTAAAACATGCACGAACATGTGCACGAACGAAAACGTGAATTTGTAAATTCCTTTAAACATAACAAATCAATTCCAAACTTGATGAAACTTTGAGAAATGTTTGCAAATGATATTTTGAACATGTTACAAAAAGAATTTTATAACTGAGAATCTCATTATTTTGCAAAAGTGTTCAAAACATGAAAAAAATGATATACATGAAGTTTGATGTTTTGACATAAACAATGTTTTGAAACTTTGCACAATGATTATATAGACTTGATAAAATATGTATATGATGATTGTTATGTCTATAAACTGAGAATATAATATTTGAGCTTAGAAACCAAATACGTGTGTGTATATGATATTGAGCTTAGAGTATCTAACACACATAATATAAAACCTAAACTAAATTACCCAAGCTAGATCTTGATCTTCAATAAGCTCTTCTAGGTAATCTCGCGGATGAAGCTTTAACTTGGATCTTGAACTTTGAATAGCAAGGCTTCACCGATATTCCGCCAACCTTCTTTGGATATGATCGTTGAAGCTCTATTCCATCCATCCTCCAACAACGTTGTTTGTCTACAATACCTAAGAATGCACAAACACTAGACAAACAATATTAGTAGTAAATTGTTTGTAAATCATCATCAAAACAACAAGGCCAACAATCTCCCCCTTTTTGATGATGACAAACAATTTACGAAAAGGATATATGCATGAAAGGAAATGAATATATAAATTATAATTCACATGCATATAAACAAGAAAGAATATACATATACTCACAATATTTCTCCCCCTTTGACAACATCAAAAAGGGGACAAAGGAATGAGGAGAGCGAAAACTCCCCCTATCAATAAGCATAGGTGAGTATTAAACAAGTATTGGGATTGCTCCCCATATCAAAAGCCATATAGAATATATGCAATGAAGATCATGGCAAAACATATCTGAGCAAGCATACATGAATATGCTAAAAATTTACTCACATACATGAAGATAATGAGAACACACATAAATATGTCAATATGAAAATAGTGTCTCATTAACACAAAAAAAAATATAAAAACCATATAAAAGAATAGATTTATGAAATCAAAAGAAGAGGAACATGAGAATCATGCAAAAAGTTTTCAAATAAAAACAAATCAACCAAAAGAATTCATAAATCAAAGTTTATATTAAAAAACAATGTTTGATCAATAAAGAAACATTTTCTTAACATAACTTGATCAAACCACTCATAGAATACATTATAAAGCACGAATAGATGATCCATTAGCACAAACACATAAATATCATCATATAAGTGAATTATAATGAATTCAAAAGCAACAAATCAAAACACAATTTTTAAGAGAGGCAACAATTATATCAAGCTCTTGAGCTTGTTCCAACCCATATTATCATTTTAGCATCCGGTAAACATGATTTGGGAATAAACACCCAATAAATCCGGAGGGTTATATAAATACAAACCTCTCATCAAAACAAAACAAATAATCATGAAAACAAAAGATTTTATCAATTATAAATTGTTTTCATATAAAAAGATTTCAAAGTATAATTTTCAAAACCAAGATAAAGAAGGATAAAAAAACATTAAAAAATTCTTAGTTTGAAAATCAAATTTGTTTTGGTACCCAAGTAATTTTGGTACCAAAAGGTTTAGGGACATGACCGCTATCATTAAAGCTCAAAGCCCTAGGGTTATGAACCTTTTTGGGCAAATGTGGTGCACTAACACGGTCAAAACAATATTCATTCAAATGACCCTTCCGATTGTAATTTGTGCAATGAAAGAGATCCATTTGTTTTTGTGGACCTTTAGCTCGTGCACGTGAATCATTTGCAAATGAAGATTTTCTTTTAAAATTATTTTGCAAATGAGAAACATTATTAAACAATGGTCTATTTGGAACATATTACAATTTAGAAGCTTTTTGTATATCAAAATAAAATTTAGCAAGATGTCCAAACCTACCACAAACATCACATTTAAAAACATGTGGTCTATTGGAAGCATTTGTCAAATGAGATTTTCTTTTCAAATCAAAGCAATATTTGGCCAAATGACCAAAACGACCACAATAATCACACTTGAACACACTAGCATGCTTATGATGAACTTTGTGAGAATGAGCATGTGAATGTGTAAGTGTACAAGATGAAGAAGCTATATGAGATGCACAAGGAACATTAGAATTCTTATGTTTGTGTGCATCATAACAAAACTTAGCTAAATGACCTTGACGGCCGCAAATAGAACACTTATAAGTTTTGCTATACATGTGTGCATAATGAGTGGATGATTTTGACTTAGTCTTGGCACACATGTCCATAAGCCTCTTAGGATTATTAATGCATATTTTTAAAGTTGAATCTAAAGATAAAATACTATTTTTTATAAGATTCAAATCTTCATTTTTAGGCACATATGCATTTTTAGAAGTAGAACATAAATATTTATTTATAAAAGAAGCTGTATCATTCTTTATGTTCTCTACTTCTAACATGGCATCAATCTTAGCATGAGATATGCTAGCAATAGATAAGATCAAATTCTCATTTTCCAATTTTAACATATCATTACTTTCTTTAAGAGCAACATTTTCTTTGGAAATGATATCAAAATTGGAAGCTAGCTTCTCATGATCGGATATAAGTTCTACATGCTTGCTTTGTAAATTAATGAAATCATTTTGCAATTTGTTAAAGGCATGTAATAATTTTTCACTAGCACAAGCAAGTTCATCACTAGATAAATCATTATCGGGTTCGAACTCGCAAACCTCACTAGGGCTATCGCCTAGTGGCCGTGTGCATGATGCTCCACATGAACTTGAAGCGGGATCCTCCAAAGCTTGTCGGATCGCCTCCAAGTCTCCTTGATGTGCTTCTATAAATTTTCAAAGTTTGTAAGCACTATCAAAATGAACAAACTTGTTAGACATAGATGAATTGAAAGCATTTAGCAAATATTCTAACAAAATATTGTTCATTGTAAACATACGATGATCATTCTTGTTCCACTTGGATTTCTCCAAAATGGGCACAATATAAGCATTATCTATAATTTCCCATAAATCAAAGTGTTTAGATTGAACAAAAAGTTTAA
>NC_033798.1:65405451-65415729 GCF_001876935.1 Asparagus officinalis | reverse complement strand
GTTGAATCTAAAGATGATATGCGTTCTTTAACATGATCCAACTCATTGTTAGGCATACAAGCATTGGAATTAGAAGTAGATGAAACATGATCATACTTAGATGAATTAAACTTATTTCTAATTATTTCTACTTATATCATGGCATTATTATAGGCATGAGTTAAGCTAGCAATAGATGAAGTCAATTTTTCATTTTCTAAACTTAGCATGTCATTGTTTTCTTTAAGTGTAACATTCTCTTTAGTAATGACATCAAGTTTAGAGGCTAACAACTCATGATCGGATTTTAAACTAATATGCTTGCTTTTAAGATCAATAAAATTATTTTGCAATTTTGTATAGGCATGAGATAATCTTTCATATGCACAAGCGAGTTCATCAATAGATAAATCATTATCGGAATCGGAATCGCTTACTACACAAGAGTTATCCTCTTGTGGCCGTGTGCATGATGCTCCATATGAACTTGAAGAAAAATCCTCCAAAGCTTGTCGGATTGCCTCTATGTCTCCTTGATGTGCTTCAATGAATTTCCAAAGTTTGTAAGCACTATCAAAATGAACAAATTTGTTAGAAAATGATGAGTCAAAAGCATTAAGCAAAAATTCTAACAAAAACTTATTCATTGTAAACATTTTATTATCATGATCTCTCCACTTAGATTTATCCAAAGTGAGCACAATGTAGGAACAATCAATAACTTCCCATAAGTCAATATTTCTAGATTCAACAAATAGTTTAAATCTAGAAGCCCATTGTGCATAGGAAAAATTGATGAATTTAGGAGCAATATTTGATTCATAGCCTAAACGAAATATATTCATATTCATGATATATATGTGAAAATATGCAAGCAAGACTAATATAATCATAACTAGATTAGCACAAATAAGATAACTTGGATCTTTAACTCAAGGTGGTTAGACCTTAAATCAAAGAGCACCAAGCTCTGATACCAATTGTTAGACCCTAGAGGGGGGGTGATTAGGGTCTTATGCTAATCTAATCCGATTAAATGCCAATTAAAACTAATTAATAAGTTATCCTAGCAAGTATAAAATACAACAAGATATGTGAGCTACGATAAACAATATGAACAAGGGATATATCCTAGCAATGAGATATACTATGAGTTATATGCAAGGATATGAAACTAAGGGTGATATAAACATAAATAAGATAAACAAGATAGTGGATAATATGAACTAAGAGTAAATGACAATGGCGATATAAGATATGAGCATGAATATAAATGAACGCCAAAGCACACTCAAACACACTATATGATCACGGAGTTCGGACCTTCCGTCCTACGTCTCCGCTCCCCACTCCCGGGGAGAAATCCACTAACACAACCGGGTTTTCTACGTTCACCCTCTTCTACACACTCGGTTTTCTAGCTAACCGAAAACTCTACAACTCACACTCTTGCAATCACACTCTACACCCACTAAGTGTTGGACCTAGCCGTGTCTCCCTCAAGTGCTCGGTTACAACCTCTCCCTAGGCACGTCAACCGACGCCACTCCTCTTGGGACGATCCCCGACTCTCACCACACACTCCTCACTCGGTGTACAAGTGTATTACAAAGTGATTCTCACAATAAGCACAAATATGACAAATGATTGTTCTCAAAACAAGGTGAGAACTCAATTAAGCACAACTCTTAGTCACAAACCCACAACCCCAAATTAAAGCTCACTCTCAATGTCACAAACCCACAATCCTAAATTATACTATGAATGTAAATACAATAAGCTCAATAGGTTGTGTGTGAACAAAGAGATAAAACAATATAAACTCAATATGAAATCTAGCTTATGAAATTAAGAACAAACTTATAAAATGCTAGAATTGAGTTTAAGGAAACTTCTCTATAGATGACAAGAGAGAGGGAGAAGAATGAATGCTCAAACACCAAGGATGATCTCCACTTGCTCTTGTGAAATTTGCTCCACAAACCAAACTCTTGTAAATGCTTAAAAGCTTTTTAAACAAACACTAAAAACAAACTTAAACCCTTGATTAAAACTTTCTTAAACTTATTTTAAAACTCTCTTTATTACTTGAAAGAAAACAGCAATGGGGTAGTTATACCCACACAAAAACTCAGTCAAAAACCCCAAGCAAAAAGACAAAAACAGCCCAAAGCAACGGTAATAAAACTAGCCGTTGGAAGCTGAAAAAGCTCTCGTCGGTCGACCGGAAAATTCATCGGTCGACCGAAAATTTTATTGGTCGACCGGACCGGTCGACCGACAGACTCTCTGTCTCCCAGTGAGCATATGAACTCAGGTTCGGTCACCGAAAACTGACATATTCAAAAAACTGGTTTTTAAAGCTATTTTTGAGACTTTTGAAAATATGTTAAAAATAACAAATGAAGTCCAAAAATTATGAAACTTTACGAAAAGTATATAAACATGTAAATGAACATGTTACAAAAAGAATTTTCCAAATTTCATTTCCCATTTGTGAAAAATCATCATTTTGCAAAATAGTTCAAAACACGAAAATGTAAACATGTGAAATTTGATATTTTGGTTAAACCATGTTTTGAAACTTTACAATGAATACCATATTTTCACAAAATTGCATATTCTATGCAATATTTTTAAAACACTAAATATGATTTCATTAAATATAAGCTTGTTAAAGATGAAATCATATATGAGCACATAAACATGAAACAAAATAGTATTTTCCAATTCTATTCATTTGTTTCATATATAAACTCGAAACCTATTAAACCAAAAACATATATGTATATATATAACTGTATATATACAAAACCAAAACCAAAGCGTGTATGTGTGTATATGATTGAGCTTAAAGTACTAACACACATAATATAAAACCTAAACTAAATTACCCAAGCTTGATCTTGATCTTCAATAAGCTCTTCTAGGTAATCGTTGCGGATGAAGCTAAACTTGGATCTTGAACTTGAATAGCAATGCTTCACCGACATTCCGCCAACCTCCTTTATCTCACTACCAAGCATAACTTTTTATGCTTGGTACCAAGCATACCCATATTTCTCATATGAGAAAAATGGAGAACCTTGGTACCAAGTTGCTTAAAACAACTTGGTAGTGATGTGGCCTAATCTTGCTCCTACATCACACCTCAAAGATAGAGCCTCAACCACCCTTCATCAACTCTAATGTAGATGTAGGGACAAGATTAGGCCACATCACTACCAAGTTGTTTGGAGCAACTTGGTACCAAGTTTCTCTATTTTTCTCATATATATATATATATATTAAAGAATGCCTAACAACTACACTTTTCTTTGTCAAGTTTAAAAATTTGAAGCATTTTTTATGGTTTTAAACTTTGAGGGTATGATTTGTAATTTTTAAAACTTTAGGAGTATTTTAAAAAAAATACTTTTAAGTTTGGTAGTTGTAACTTCTATGTTTAATGTGTCAGTGGTAATTTTTAAATGTCATGATATTTTTTACAACTCTAAAATTTTGAGGCTATTTTTTACAATTGTTAAAACTTTAGATTAATTTTTTAAAAATTCAAATTTTAATGGTCTACCAATAGTTTTCAGATTTGATGTGTATTGGTTATAAATTTTAAAAATTTAGAGTTTTTTTATGATTTTTAAATTTTAAAAGAATTTTTTCTATAACTTTTGTAACTTTGAGGTTAATTTCGATAAATTTTAAATTTTTAAGTGCATGAGGGTAATCTCTTTAATTTGTCTTTTATTATTTGTAAATTTTAAAATTTTAAAAATTTCAGGGTTGTTTTTTATAATTTGAACTTTTGAGTGTGTTTCTATAATTTTTAGGACATTGAGGGTGTTAATTGAATATTTTAAATTCTTGGGAGGCTGTTATTAATTTTTTGATTTTATGTTTATTGTTTTAAGTTTTAAAATATCAGAAATTTTCAGGTGCGTTTATGGTAATCCCTTGAATTCATCTATGTTGTTTGTAAGTTTTGAAATTTTAGAATTTTAGATGCTTATTTGTAATTTAAACTTTTGAGAGTGTTTCTATAATTTTTAAGATATTGAGATGTTAACCACAAATTTTAAATTATTCGCAAACTGCTGTTAATTTTTTAATTTTATGTTTGTTGTTTTATGTTTTTAGACGTCAGGATAGTTTTTATAATTTTGAACTTTTCAGGGTATTTTGTACAGTTTTAAAACCTTTTAGTTTTTTTTACAATACTTTATGTATTATAGTACGTTTGCTACGTATAATTTTTTTTATCTTAACAAATTAATGCAAGATGTTTTATATATTTTATTAATATTATTTTTTAAAATTGTTAAGATATAAATAGTTCACATAGGATTAGGATATGATATAATTATGATTAGAATAGATTAAGATATAAATAAAATATTTAAAATAGTGAATGACAATATTTACCATAAAAAGATTTTCCAGAACTTGTGCTTTTAAAGGGAGTATGATATGAATTTGGCTATGAACATCAATGTTTATACTGATATGAATTTGGATATGAATTCGTAAGTAAAATTGGATTCAGATATAGATATAATTATTATAAAAAAAATAAAAACAACACTTGATAAAAATTATGCTTTTATTGAGCTAATCAATTTACAATTTGAACTTATTGATGGTCGAATTTATGTTATACTATAATCCTATTATGACTATTTGAAAAGTGAATTGTTTTCATTATATTAGATATTGCATATAATTTTTTTTTGTCAATATATTGTATATATATAGCTTTAAAATTGATAGTAGACAATATGTTACAATTGTAACCCATGCTTTATTTTTTGGATGCAAAAATAGGGCAAATAATATACAGATCTTCTCTTAGGCTTAATGAATAACTATTTATTCAGTATCTAATTCATATTTCGCAACCATACTTAATTGTACAAGGCTCAATTTTGTGTTAGTTTTCTTTTTATGCTAGCATGGTTATGATTTTTTCTTAACAAAGAAACAATGTACCTATACTTATATCCGTTTTCAAAAAGCGAATACAAATACAGAAAATGTCGTGTATGAATTGCACCTATTCCATTTGCACCCCTAAATCGTGTTGTTTAATGCTCTAGCTTCTTGGGGACAATCTAATTGGTCATTATAAATTTTCCGCTTGATCATCTTCCCCTTCACATTATGCAAATTATTTGGGAGAATAGAAGAGGCTTCTATAATTTTAGACAAGGGTGAGCATTCTTTTATATGCTCATATGTTTATCTTATTTTTTTAGAATTCAGAATCTTTTTCGGCATGATTTATCCTGTATTGTATCGGGATAATTTTATAATATCATGTTTCTCTCATGCATCTAAAGAACAAGGGAAAATTGCGTAGGGGAACCAAATAAAATTCGGCTATGCATCCCCACCCCTCAACTAGAGTCAAACACTTGGGGGCACCTTGACCCAAGTACTCATGCTTTCTCACCCCAAACCCAACAGTGTTTCTCTACTTTATAGTGTATTTTTCCAGCATTACCCATTTTGCCCTTTCTACTCTCATTTTCGATTTGGGGGACAGCGCTGAAATCGGCTATGCATTGAAGAACTTGGGTTTTGTCTTATTCGCCAGCCAAGCAACCCATCATGAAGTAGCGGTGTCAAATCAGTGAGCTGGGGGGTTTTATGCAGGGAAGGGGAAAAATGGAGGGGAAAATGTACACGGTTCCCTCCAAAATATTACATTCCTCATATATACTCTTCTCTCTTTTGATCTACTGCTAAAATCTTCAACAACCTTCAACAATCATTTATATTCTGAACTTTTTCCTCTTAACTTCTTCAACAACCAAAATGGAAGATTCTTTAATGTGTGTGATTTCATTTAACAGTAACGCAACCCTTATTAAAGTCAATTCAGCAACAAGTTTAGCCGAATTGAAGATGAAAGCCGCAGAGAATTTTAGAGTACGGTTCGAAAGTTTGTTGATAAGTTACTCTATCGATAAGTTTCCCAATGTCTCGTTTGAGCTTTCAAAAGATGAAGATATTCTCAATATGATAGGTTATCATCGTTCAATGGGGTTAAATACGTTGACCATGACTGTTACTGAAAGAGATGAAGGACCCACCCATGCCATAGGGTCAGAAACAGAGCTTAAGTAAGTATTCAAAAGTATATTTTCATGTTCTGGATACACGTCATATATTCTATTATATATGTGACCTGAAGACATACCACGTGACATTTGGACCTTATTTGTGATATATTGTCTTTATTTGTGACATTTGAGTCTTATATGTGACTTTACTGGTAAGTATCACATGTGACTTATATGTGACCTTTACATTAAACCTGCAGTGTTCCTAATGTAAGCTCACAGTCATCAGAGCATATTGAGCAACCTTATGAGAGTATCACAATCGAGGAATCAGAGAGGATCCCAAATGACAACCCTCAAGGAGAGCATGTGTACAGTATGAACGACGTAGTAAGTGACTCATCACGGATCCCAGCATGGTGGCACAAGGCAATTACTGGAAAAGGGCAGTAATTTGAAAGTGCAAAAGAAGTTAGAATGGCTCTTATATACTACTCTATAGCTAAGAAGTTCGCTTTCAAATATGTTAACAATGAGCCAAAACGTATTCGTGCTAGTTGCATGTTTAGAGAAGAAACAAACTCAAATATGTTAACAATGAGCCAAAACGTATTCGTGCTAGTTGCATGTTTAGAGAAGAAACAAACTGCCCATGGTTGTTTTTCGCTTCACCATTGAGCCATGTGTCGATATTTGCTATAAAGAAATTTGTTCCTCAACATACATGTGGACAACATAACAGCACAGCTGGTCACTTTAGAGCATCAAGAAGGTGGATTGCGAGTATGCTACAATCAATTATGAAGAGGCGTCCATATATAACCCCAACTGACATTAGAAAGGAATTGCACTCTCAATATGGATTAAGAGTTAATTATTCTAAAGCTTGGCGTGCTAAAGAGACAGCAAAAGATGAAATATTTGGTTGCGCAAGGCATTCATATGATTTACTATCCTGGTTAGTCCTCGTTATTTATTGATGCGTGAACGTTATATTTCAAAGTTATTTGTGACAACTTGTTCCTACATCTACATGTGAGATTTAAACCTTATATGTGATATTTTGACTTTATATGTGACGTTTGAGTATTACATGTGATAGTTAGATCTTGTATGTGATATTTGGACTTTCTATGTGACTTTTGAGTATTACATGTGATATTTAAACCTTATATGTGATATTTTGACTTTATATGTGACGTTTGAGTATTTAACAAGTTATTTGTGATTTAACCATCTTTTTAGGTACCAGATGAAGGTGACGGAAACAAATCCAGACAGTGTCTTCAGCATTGAACAAGAAGAAAGGAGATTCAAACGTTTATTTGTGTCGTATGGTGCATGCATACAGGGGTTTCTCAAGGGATGTAGGCCGTTGCTCTTTCTAGATGGGACTTTTCTGAAGGATCGTTACAAAGGGATCTTATTAGGTGCGACCGCTTATGATGGTAATCAAGGCATATTTCCACTCGCATTTTCCGTTTGTGACCAAGAAAATGAAGCGAATTGGAGTTGGTTTATTCAAGGATTGCGGTATATATTGTACAATCGAACAGAACCATACAATCCACCCCATCCCCTTGTAATTCTGTCAGACGCCGACAAAGGAATAAAGCAATCTTTGAAAAATATATTTCCAGATGCGTACCACTCTAGGTGTGTACTTCATCTTGTTGAGAATTATAAATTGAAGCTTAGAGAGATGGGTTTTGCCTCAAGTGCTGCTCAACATATTTCAAAATTATTGGAGTTTGCTGCATACAAGTACACAGAAGGAGAATTTAATGCTGTTTTGCGTCAGATTCGAATGACAGATCAAAGAGCTTACCAAGTAGCTCTAAGTTATGGTCCTAGTAATTGGGCCAATTCTGTATTTCCTGGTATAAGGTACGTCAATTATCATTACCTTTACTGGTTATATTATGCTGTTATATGAAATTGAGCCTTTAAATGTCACATTTCGCTTTTATATGGTCGTTCGTCTGTTACGTGTGACCTTTACTTGTATCGTGTGACAATACTCCATTATATGTGACAAATAGCCGTCTGTGATCATTTGTTGTTATTTGTGACATTTGTCAGTTATTTGTGACACATAGCGGTAAATTGTAGTAATGATTTTTTGTTTTTAATCAGATATGGGCATATCACTTCCAATGTCGCTGAATCTTTCAATAGTTGGATTCGTGTGGCGCGAACACTTCCCATTTGCGATATGATTGATCACATTCGTGTGCAAATTATGGAAAGGATGAATACTCGTCGCGAGATGGCAACAAAATGGAATAGCTATCTTTGTCCTGAAGCGGAAAAAATCCTCCAAGAAAATGTCACCAAGGGAAGCACTCTTGAAGTATCGCATTCTACAGCTGAAATCTTCGAGGTATCATCACAAAAATCAGTACAAGTTGATTTGGGACACAAAACATGCACGTGTCGTGCATGGGATATATTGCGAATACCATGTAAACATGCGTGTGCCGCTATTAACTTCATGCATAGAGATGTGTACCAGTTCTGCGATTGGTTCATGACGACTGAAGCTTTCAGGAGAAGTTACGAACCAATCCTCTTTCCTATTCCAAATTACGATAAGCCAGATGTCACAGATGAAATAATTAGCATTCTTCCCCCAAAGACGACAAAGAGACGTGGAAGGAACAAGAATAGGCGTATCAACAACAGATTTGAGAGTAGACGTGCAATTAGATGCTCAAGATGTCACGCTGAAGGACATAACCGAGCCACGTGCACTGAACCTATCGAAGATTAACGTTTCCAGGCAGAATGCAAACGCTTTTGTGACTATTGTCTGTTACATGTGACTTTTGCCATTTTGTTGTGACATTTGTGTTTTGTATGTGACAAATTACCTATTCGTGTTACTTTTGCCACAAAAAATGTGACGTATTACCTGTTTGCATATCACATGTGACTATTGTAACATACCACAACATACCAAAAGTCAATCATACCTACCAAAATGTCACATACAAGTCTAATAAGTCACAAAGCATACTAAAACGACACAACCGCCTCAAATGTCACACAAAATAAAAAAGTGTCACATACAAGACTCAAAAGTCACACAGAACACTATAAAGTCACACACAAGTTTCAAAAGTCACAGAACATACTAAAAAGTCACATGATGGCCCCAAATGTCACACAAAATAACAAAGTGTCACATACAAGACTCAAATGTCACACAGAACACTAAAACGTCACATGTGACTATTGTATGTTACATGTCCATTTCATCCTAATGTGGCGTATCACCTGTCCGCGAGACATATTACCAGTCCGGATTTAATATCTTCCAGAACAGATCATAAAGAATTTAATAAACAGCTAGTAACTGATAAGGAGAATATTTACAGTCCTGTACAAATGTAACATACCACAACATACCAAAAGTCAATCATACCTACCAAAATGTCACATACAAGAAGCAAAAGTCACACAGTACACTAAAACGACACACGTGATATTCAAAAGTCACACAGAACACTAAAACGTCACATACAAGACTCAAAAGTCACACGACATACTAAAACATCGCGTAACAGCCCCAAAAGTCGTCAACAGCAATCCAACAAATGTCACACACAGCTAGTAAACTGGTTAGCCTGTACATCACCACGTTTAAACAAATGACACAGTTAATGTAGAGTCTAATACTTCCACTCAATCTTAGGTACATCACTACCCCCAAAGTACAAAAAATATTCTGGATCATCACTGTCTAATTTCAACCGCAGTTTTTTCCCTTCACGCCCTTCACATATGAGTTGAGCAGCAAGTCCTGCTCGTAGCATATGTGACTCACTGCGCAAGGCTTCAACTTGCATTATCTCCCTTTCCTCGAGAATCGTCTTGATGAAAAAATACGCATGTATGCCACAATCATACCTGTAGAAATATCACATAACACTTAATACCAGAAATATAATATAACATAATAAGCATATAACACACAGAATGTAAAACTATCACATAACAGCCCCAAAAGTCACACAATACTGAAATGTCACATATAGGCCCCAAAAGTCACACAGAATAACCAAAAGTCACATAACAGCCCCAAAATATCACATAACAGCCCCAAAAGTCACATAGAATACTAAAATATCACATATGGGCCCCAAAAGTCACACAGAATACTGAAATATCACATATAGCCCCAAATTGTCACATATGAATGTGAAAATATCACCCATTCAAGTATCATATGCATTAA
>NC_033798.1:65393063-65404451 GCF_001876935.1 Asparagus officinalis | reverse complement strand
TCGAGCTTTTCCTCAGGTAAATCCTCCATAATTTTGGCATATTTCATGTTTAATTTAGTACATGAATTTATGGTATTGCATATGAGGGTTAGGGTTTGGCGCCTCGAGCTCCTCTTTCAGGGGGTAGAATTTGGAGATTTGAGGGACTTAATTGTAATAAATGTAGGCGTTAAAAATTGCCCATAGGTCCTCAAACACAGTGCAAGACAAGGAAAAGACGATAAACATTATTATCCAAGTCAAAGGAATTCATCCAAAATCAGCAAGGCGACGAAGCGTACGCAAAACAAAGAAGCTGGAAGAATCACGAAACATTGCTTAGAAGCTTGAACAGTGCCGAGTCACCAAAAGCTGACTCGCACAGTTCCGAGTCACCAGAAGCTGACTCGCACAGTTCCGAGTCACCAGAAGCTGACTCGCACAGTTCCGAGTCACCAGAAGCTGACTCGCACAGTTCCGAGTCACCAGAAGCTGACTCGCACAGTTCCGAGTCACCAGAAGCTGACTCGCACAGTTCCGAGTCACCAGAAGCTGACTCGCACAGTGCCGAGTCACCAGAAGCTGACTCGCACAGTTCCGAGTCACCAGAAGCTGACTCGCACAGTCCCGAGTCACCAGGACTCTTGTTGGATATAAAACCTCCCCAAACACGGAATTTCAATCATTTTAAGGATTCTTTCGTCCCAAAACCTCTCCAACTGCTCTGAGGTTATCCATAAACACGTTTAGACAGTTATAAACCGCAGATAACGTTTAAACATCAATTCCTACTAGGAGACGCATCTCAAAAAAGCCTATAAATAGAAGCCTAAGGTCTTCTTTCAAGGGGATCGGAGATTTGAGATTAAGAAGGCGAGGTGCTGTCAAATTGACCAGTCAACCACGAATTTCAGAGGAGAATCATCAGAGCTTGGCGAATACTTTCATAAAGAAAGCCCCTTCGAAAGGTTTGTGATTCTTTTCCCTTCTTTCCTCCGGATTAAACTTGGTTTTAATCTCGAGAAGAGCCACAATCTCGCTTGGTCGTGATTGTCGCTTCCGTAATTGTTTCCCTCGTGAAACAAGAGCGTAATTATATTGTCGATCGGCTTTGGTCTGCGGTGGTCCACGGACTAACGCGTCCCCGGCACAGGCAAAGATCCCACGCAAAGCAGCGGGAGATAAACTACTGCTGCGTTTTGTTTGATAAAGTTGTAATCTTTATTTTTCGTTGTAAGAAGATCTTATAAAAAGATCAACTCTCTTTTCAGTTTGAACTTGTAATCGATAAATGGTGTAACAGGTTTGAAAACAATGGAAAAGATAACTTTTGACACAAACAATAAATAAGGAAAATTTTTTTCTGGATCTGATCCTCTGATTTATTTTGCAGGTCACTATGTCTAGGAAGATGGTGAGACCCGAAATCATCCTAATATTCGACGATGAAGGGGAAGAGGACCCCATTGCTGCAATTATGCCTGGCCAAGAATCTGTCCTCCCGGCATCCTAATCCGTGCAGGGCATCCTCCAAAAATTAGAGAAAGTTATGCAACAAACGGCCACCGCTATTAGTTTTGGACGGGGAAGATTTTATGATTTGCTCCCTTTCATAGCAGATAGTCTTAAAGACATTCGGCGTGTAGGTGGCATCCGGCTAGCTAGACGATGTGAGTTAAGGTTGACTTGCTTAGAGGAACTCATGTATCGTTTGGAAGAGCTAGTATACTCCGACCCACATGATGAGGCCACGCCGCTCATGATCGATGCTCAGATTCAGAGGATGCACGAGCGTAAGGCCCGAGCGAGACGCATATCGGAGCAAGAAATCATCATTGCGAACTTGTACAAATGGCAACGTCGTCTGCGGACTAAGATAGATGCTTATAACAACATTGCTGATAGGACGGGGATTAGGACCGTCCAAGGGGAGAGGACTCTAAAAGATTTTGAGCTCGAGAGCACCAGAGTTCAAAATGTTTATAGAGGAGAGCTGGAGGCTCTTCACGCGAATGAAATAAAGTCTTTTCTTTAGCGTACTCCTCTTTTTATCATTATGTTTCTCTGTTGATTGTGAACCAAACAGTCATAATACTTACAGGATTTTTGGCAAATCCTCAGCCATCAACGGGTTTGATAAACCTTTACCGACTACCGTTTGAGTCGGGCTAGCATGCGGATTGTCTAAATCCGTTCCGCATGTCACGTTGTGCTAAGAGAGTGAATTCTCTGAGACTTTTCCCGGCGACACGTGTTAGGTGTTGACTTTAGGATTTTTGGCTAACCCCCAGCCTTCAACGGGTTTGATTAGCCTTTACCGACTACCGTTTGAGGCGGGCTAGCATGCGGATTGTTTTAAGTCCGTTCGCATGTAACGTTGTGCTCAGAGATTGAATCCTCTGAGACTTGTTGCTATGACTTCGAATACATAGACTTCGCCATTGTTACGGGAATAGGCTATCCGGCGACACGTGTTAGGTGTTAACTTTAGGATTTTTGGCTAACTCCCAGCCTTTAATGGATTTGATTAGCCTTTACCGATTACCGTTTGAATCGGGTTAGCATGCGGATTGTCTAAATCCGTTCCGCATGTGACGTTGTGCTAACGGAATGAACTCCCTTAGACTCGCTGCTACGACTTCGAATACATAGACTTCGCCATTGTTATGGGAATGAGCTACCCAGCAACGTGTATTAGACGCTGACTTATCCCTACTTAGGCTTTGGGATAGAATACCCCAGAATCGAACTCTGGTGTCTTTTTCTTCGGAGAAAGACTAAACCGGCGACGCGTGTTAGGCGTCGACATATCCTTTCTTAGGTGTAAGGCATGGATTTTGGTGTTATTAATAACAACCTGCCACAATGTTGAATATGTGAACGGGTGTTCTTTTTGACGGTTAAGAACTAACCGGCAGCGCGGGTTAAGCACAGACTTATCCTTGCTTAGGTTTCAGGATAGAATACCCCAGAATCGAACTCTGGTGTCTTTTTCTACGGAAAAAGACTAAACCGGCAGCGCGTGTTAGGCGCAGACTTATCCCTGCTTAGGATTCGGGATAAACTTCCTAGGATGAATCCTAGATTGATAAATTTTGGAAAAGATCATTGCGGGAAAGGAAGGATTTTATATTCTATTTCCCGGTCTTCTTTTAGGGTGAAGGCGAACCCAAAAACAAGGAAGGAAGAATTTTATATTCTATTCCTTGATTCTGGAAAGGAAGAATTTTATATTCTATTTCCAGTGAAAAAAGAAACTAGAAGTGGGATCTCCACTCCGAGAATCTGGAAAATCTAGATAAACTTACCTTTTATAGGATTGGTTATCTAAACTGAAGATAATTTTTTCGTTTATCAAAATGAAGTTTCAACTTCGGTTATAACCATGAGAAGGCTTAACCAAAGAGAAAAGAAAGGAGTTCTTTCCGTTTATCGAAAGGGGACTCTGAACTGAAAGTGGACCTCTTGTTCATGGAAAGAATCAAGAGGGCCAAAAAGACATTTTTGGTGGATTCACTGTCAATTGGAACTGATCAGTGAGGGATTTTGGTGGTCTTGGAGTTGAGGATTATCGGTCGGCGAGCAGCGAGGACCAGATCTCCTTCCTTGAAGCTTCTCTGTCGGACTCTTTTGTTAAAAGCCCTAGATATTCTGGCTTGATAAAACTCAATGTGCTGTTGAGCTTCCAGACGTTTTTCATCCAACCTCTCGAGTTCTTCGAGACGTTTCTGATGTTTCTCTTCTATCGTCATCTCAGTCGCGAGAGCGATCCGAAGGGATGGGATTTGAATCTCCAATGGTAGCACAGCTTCACATCCGTATACCAACGAATATGGGGTGGCCCCTGTAGGTGTGCGTATGGTGGTGGGTGGTGCGATAGGCCCAGAGTGCTTCACCGAGTTTATCGTCCCAGTCTCGTTTATTGGTCTTCACGAGCTTTGACAGGATTTTAATAATCGTCTTGTTAAACGCCTCAGCTAATCCATTCGCAGCGGGATAGTAAGCTGTTGACGAAATATCTTCAATTTTGAACTTGTCACAAAACCTGACGAAAGCGTTGCTTATAAACTGTGGACCATTGTCATGAATGATCCATCTTGGCACGCCGTGTCGGTATATGACATGATGTTTGATAAAACTGATGACGTTGTTCGTCTTCACTTCTCTAAGCGGAATTGCTTCAGCCCACTTTGAAAAGTAATCCGTGATTGCGAGAATGAATCGATCACCTTTGACTGAAGGGGGAAAAATAGGACCGACGATGTCCATGCCCCATGTCTCAAACGCTGGTGGTTGGTGCATATAATTTGCATGTATTTGACAAGCATGACACTCTCGGGCATATTCGATTGCATCACGAACCATTGTTGGCCAAAAATATCTCATTCTCCTGATGCGATCATACAGTTTGGGACAGGGCTGATGCGCACCACATTCTCCTTCGTGTGCTTCCTTAAGAACTTCTTCTGCTTCTTTGTTCGAAAGGCATCGGAGTAACAAACCATCGTACCCTCTACAGTATAGTGTATGGGTCTCGGTATTATAGAAGAATCTTGGTGCTCTTCGGCGGATTGATTCTCTTTCTTTTATATCCTCTGGCAAAATACCATATTGGACGTAGTCAATGATAGAAAAACGCCAATCTCGGGACTCAGACCCAATTTGAGTTGAGTTCACCTCCTTGGCGTTTATGTTTCCATCATCTTCCTCTTCAATATCCATATCGTATATAGGTATGCAGAGTTGATGCGTCCTTACTGTGATTAACAGCTCAGTTTCGGGAGGCTGCGCAAGTGATACCGCTAGTGCTGCCAGTGCATCCGTATAAGCATTCTGGAGATGAGGGATGTATTCAATAAAGAATTCTTCAAAAGAATCTGCCATTTTGATGGCCTCCTGGTGGTACGGGATCAGGTCTTGGTTCCTGACTTCGTACTCTCCACGGACTTGGTTGACTATTAATTGAGAATCCCCAAAAGCTTCGAGATATTCGACCCCCAGCTCCTTGGCGAAACTGAGTCCAATGAGAAGCGCGTTATATTCGGCTACGTTATTGGAACACGGACTAGTCAGTGAATAAGCCCGAGGCATTACATGCTTCCCAGGGGAAATTAAGACAACTCCAACTCCGGAGGAAACTGTAGAACCTCCCGGGGTTATTGCCCTATTAACTGCCCTCGAAGCACCATCGAAATATAATTGCCATACTTGTTGGTGCGACGTGGTGTTAACCTCGTGGGTTTCATCCGGCAAATCATCATATACATCGCAAATCGCTTGTCCTTTGATCGACTTCTGTTGTTTGAAGTGCAAATCATATTGGGACAAGAGAAGTGCCCATTTCGCTAACCGCCAATTCATAGAGGCCGGTTGCGTCATAAATACCCATACTGGATTAACGTTGGAAATGACGTAAATCGTCTGTCCAACCAAGTAATACCGCATCTTTTGCATTGCGAATACCAATGCGAGACATTCTTTCTCAATCATCGGATATCAGGACTCGGCGCCTATCAAGGTCCGACTTAGGTAATAGATTTCCTGTTCGTGACCATTATCATCGTCTTGTGCTAGTAAAGCACTTATCGAGTGGTTCATCGCCTTGAGAAAAATCAAGAACGGTCTACCTGATTTTGGTGCAACGAGAACAGGAGGATTCGTCAGATATGTTTTGATATCTTCGAATGCTTTTTGGCAGGCGTCGTCCCAAATAAATGACACACCTTTCTTGTTTAGCTTAGAGAACGGTTGGCACTTCCCAGAAAGATTTGAGATGAAACGCCGGATGTCGCCCTTGCAATCCTCTGAGCTCTCTCAGATTTCTAGGAGGTTGCAGTTCGTGTATCGCCTTCACTTTGTCAGGATCGATATGTATACCTTTAGTGGTGACGACGAATCCAAGGAATTTTCCGCTGGACATTCCAAGGAAGGATTTAGTGGGGTTCATCTTCAATTGATGACTCCGCATGAGATCGAACATCGTTTTCAAGTCCTTGATGTGATCTTCTTTGTTGCGGCTTTTTACAACCAAATCATCAACGTAGCATTCGACTGTTTTCCTGAGATGTTCTTGGAAAATCTTAGTCATTGCTCGTTGGTACGTGGCGCCTGCATTCTTTAGACCGAAAGGCATCACCATGTAGCAAAAGACACCAAGGGGTGTTCTGAACGCCGTATGCTTCTCGTCATCTGGGTGCATCTTGATTTGGTTATATCCTGAAAAACTATCCATAAAAGACATTCTCTCAAATCCACACGTATTGTCGATAATGACATCTGTGATTGGGAGAGGAAAGTCATCTTTTGGACATGCCGTATTCAGGTCCCTGAAGTCGATGCAAATTCTGATTTTACCGTTCTTCTTCATGACTGGAACAATATTGACTAGCCAGTCTGGATGTTGCTCCTCTCGGATAAATCCTGATTCGATCAACTTCTTAACCTCTGCCTTAATGGCTTCCATAATCTGCGGACGAAACCGTCTTTGCTGTTGTTTGACAGGTTTGGCATCCGACTTGATATCGAGGCGGTGCATTGCCACTTTAGGATCGAGCCCGGGCATATCTTCATAGTTCCACGCGAAGACGTCAATATATTCCCTGATGAGAGCAATTAATTCTTCCTTCTCATTTGGGGGAAGACTATCGCTGATGAATATAGGCTTTGGGTTGGCCTCGTCACCTATGTTAACTTGGATTATTTTGTCTTCAGTGGGGGGTTCCCTCTGTTCGAACCTATCACCATACTACATGTTCAGGTGATGAACCCACGGGTCTTCCCATGTTGGCATTTGATTGTCGTCTTCCATTGTAGACGGATCAGCTGTAGTCATGTTCGCCATTAGGGCCTTGAAAGCTTCCCCCAGACTTGTATCGGAATCCCATTCCGAGGCATCTGATGAATTTCCATCTTTGTATTGCTTAGATGATTGGTCATTAATTAACCAGTAGCATTCGTCTTCTGAAGAAGATTCGTACCCTAACCCTCGTCCGTATTTATAATAATCATCGGGTTTCCCTTTTGGTACATATGTCGCTTTGGGTGGAATACGAGTACCTCGATCGAAGTATAGACCTTCTCCGAGCGTGAAATCATACTCCTGCTTTTCCATGAGCTTGCGCGCTTCCGGACTATACTTAGATAGATGCTGACCAGGTTTGTCGCTATTCTCATCTTCCCTTAAGAAATGGTCTGGTAATGGAAAACCCTCTCCTTTACCATAAATCACCTCTCTTTCGCCTCCTATTTTGGTAGGAATGACCAGGGTGGTTCCGAAAGAATGCTGGAGGTATTTCTTTGTTACATAGGACGATTGGAGCGGCATATATAAGTTGGGAACATCATACAAATCTTTTATCACATCATCAAGAGACAGGGAGTACTCTAAATCATTATTTATTTCATTATTGACAAGTTGCCAGTTACAACTGCCTTCTGACGTTTGTTCATCGTCAAGGTTGATTACAAAGGGTATAATGTCATTTAAAACATAACCTCCATTGTAATCAAATCCGGCTTCGGTATCAGCTTCTTCTCCGCTGTCCGTGCCATGGGCCGATGATTCAGTATCGGAGTCGTTACCATAAAGGAGAGAATCAGTTAAATAATTCTCATACCCTTTGAATGGTTGCTTATCCGCGACCACCGTCCTAACCTTATTATCAGTGTCGACATACTTTAAACACTGATGGAGTGTGGAGGGAATTATAACATTACTATGGATCCAAGGCCGACCCAATAGTAAGTTATATGAAGTTTCGGCATCGATCACATAACATGTGACTTCTGTCTTTAAATCTCCCATTTGACACTTTACCCGGATCTTACCCAAGGGTCTTGACCCGCTAGTGTTGAATCCATAGATAACAGTGCCTGTAGACGCCAACTTGCTAACTGGAATGCTGAGGAAATGCATCAAGCGAAGCGGCATAATACTCACAGCAGAACCCGAATCCACTTGGATTCAGTTGACTTTGCTGGAGCTAATGTACCCGATGAAGTATAGCGGTCGATCGTGGTTCGAATTCTTGGTCTGCATATCCTCTTTGGTGAAAGTAATGCAGGGAAGGTTCTTAGTCGCTATATTGCAGTGTTGACTCAGCGGTTCTGGCTCTTCAGGCACCGGCTTGATTTGAGTCAGAAACACCTCTGAATTGACCAAAGCTTCTTGCAAGGCCTCCCTGGTTTCCTTGGACAACCGCAGCAACTCATACAACGTTATCCGTCTAGGAGTCGTAATCACACCCAGCTCCGTGAGAGTTCTGGCTGGTCCCTGCTTAGTCACCCCTTGCTCAGCTAACTGATCACTAGGTGATGGATAGTTGAAGTGATACTGATTTCCGCTTCTAGTGGCAAAGACTTCTTGTTCTTCTTCGGAGAGCGGGAAGGTAGGAGCTTCATCGCCATCCTCCTCGAAGATTGCGGATGTAGCATTGCAGGACTTGCCTTTGCCCTTTCTTCTCGAGGAAGTCGCCCACTGTTCGTCTTTAATGAGATCAGGATGAACCCATAGGATTTTTCCGTTTGGGGCTGTGTGTGGCACAAGTCCTTTTTGGCGCTGTCCATGTGGGTCATCGTTCACTGTCTTCATCCCTACTTTGGTGATGTGCTCTGGTTTGAACCATGTTGTGGGCACCGATCCAAAGCTGATTGACACTGCGTTCGCTCCGACATTCTTGGACGGCTTCGGGGTTATGAAGCCTACATCAATTAGTGCCTGGATCTTGTCCTTAAGGTGGTAACACGACTTGGTAGAGTGATGGACCGCTCTATGGTATGCGCAATACTTCGGATCCGTCACTTTGCTAGCCCCTTCTTGATCCACGATCGCTGGCAGCTAGATTTTGTTATTCTCTAACAGGTACTTAAAGATGCCGGGAACTTCGTCATCTTTGAAGGAATACACTTTAGGAAACCTTGGCTCCGAAGATTTCTACTTCTGAGGCCGTTGTGCTGCGGCTGTTGCTGAGGTTGCAATTGGAAAGTTTGATTAGCATCAACTGCATTAGCATGTGCCTTACCTTTCCCTCGTGGGACGAAATTCTGTTATGGAGCATTATTCGTCTGTTGGCCTCTTTCCGCCTTCTTCCTTCTGAGGAACCGCTTGGCTTGCTCTCCTCGGACCTTCAAATCTTTCCAGGTTTTGGACAGTGCTGTCCCCATTGCTTCTAACACGTCCAGTGTGAGGTTGTTGTGGCAAGTCTGGAGAATAAACTCCTCAGTGATCGGGTCCTGGCAGTTCATCGCCTTGTTCCGGAACCTTTTGACGAAGGTGTCCTCCAATTCCCCGTCCTTTTGTTTCTCGTCGAGCAACGTTCCGATGGATATCTCGGTGTCGTCGTCGAAGAAATTAGCGAGGAACTTAGTTTCCATGGCGGCGATACCAATCGAAGGCGGCTCCATGAAGAGTGCCAACGAAGGACCGTACCATCAGAGGCTCATTACCAGACATAACCCCCAGGTGCGATTTGAAGTAAATCAAATGCTGAGTAGGTGAACCCATCCCATTAAACGGCGTGAAGTTAATTAGATTGAACTTCGCCGGATATGGGATCGATTCCCATTCTCTTGGGTATGGACAAGGAATGCCTGTTTTCTTCATCTCTTGAGCGGAAATCAATGTATTGATTTTGCTCTCGAGATTTTTAATCTTCAAGTTTTCACCTGTGTTTTCGCTAGCATTCTCGTTACCACCCCCTGCATTGACGGGAGGATTATTGGTATTATGAGTCTCATTCGTATTTGTATCCTCATCTTCCAGATTAACCGGGTTACGACGACTTGGCTCTCCTTGCTGGTTCATCAATGCTTGGATTTGTTGGTCATGCATTTCTCTCATGTTCTGCATGGCCATCTGCATTTCGAACCTGAAGGTCTCCTGTTGCTTAGCCATGGCATCTTCAAGCATCTTGGCTACTTGTTCCGCACTTATCATAAGTGCCTCGCGGGGTTGTCCCTCTCTGGATACCGTATTATCTGATGCAATCGCGGAGCCGGCATCAGATTCTTCATCTTCTGAAGGGAGTCTTGTCTGAACCCTACCATAGGTTGCTCGCTTGATGGTTCCGGACTGCAGACGGATTATAGGCCGGGGTGCTTTCAGAATCGACTCGAGATTGTCCCGTGCCGATGTCCCCTTGCTGGTCATATTGGTGGTGACCCTCGGAAATTCTCCATCTTTAACCACCGTTCTTCTTCGTCGAAAACGCCTCGGCCTTGGTTTTGGTGTTTCAGTACTAAGCCTTTCGAAAACCGAAACTCTTTCAGGAGCTGTACTGGTGCAGTTGCACTCCGACAATACTGTCCAAATGAGTTTGGAACAGGAGCATTAGGTCTCTAGTCCTCGAGGACTCCTCTTCCTGGTTTTTCTCGTACTCCCATCACGATAGTACAACTCGTCAGTTTGACAGTCGGAGTAACCTATCATGTGTGGGCACGACTTCTCAGGTATAACGTTATCGTCATTAGACGATAATGTTTCCTTCTGAGGGCGGACTGCCTTCTTCGGGCTTTCAAAAGTTACGCGCCTCGAAACATGCCCTTTTGGGCGTGAGTTCTCAGCGGGCTCCTGGACTTCGATTCGCAAATTGGCGTGCGCAGCTGCCTTGAACTCCTTGTCGTGCTGAAGGTGGTGGCGACCCCCAGTATGTTGAGTCGTTCGGGGCTTCTTCATCGGGCCCAAACGTTCTTGAACTGGAGCTTTGCCTCTCTCATCATGAATTGGACCAAGGCGCTCCAAAATTGGCTTCTTTCTTCGGGATGATTCTGCATGATCTCCCGGAGTAGCTATGGGAATTCTCGGCGATTTAGCTTGGTTCGCCGGAGGTTGAACTTTGGTCGGAGGTTGCAAAGGTTGCTCCTTAGCCTGAATCGCCGCTTCAGACTTTGGCCTCCAGACTTGGCGGGTTGGTGGCGGCTTCTTCGCCACCTCCTTCTGCAATCTCCTACGGGCTTCTTGGACTTGAGCCCGTGCTTGCGCTGACAGTGCGCGGCGCTTGCGAATGCGCTCTTCGAGTGTCGAACGATTCCGTTTGACACGAACCCATTCGTTCGTTGGCGGCTTAGAAGAGCTGCCATTCATCGGTGGTTGAGGCTGTTTGCCTCTCCTGTTCTTCAGATCCGCATGATGGCGGGCTCTCTTCGAGAGAGTCACAATGCCCTCAACGGTGGAGGCATTGGTGAGAACAGGGTTGACCTGGTTGGAGGTGGGCGGAACTTCCCCCGACGCAACTTTGGCGTCAGCTGGGGTGAGAGCTTCGTTGGCGTTCTGTACTTCTTTGTACCAACGAACCTTTCTCCTGGAGGAGAACTTCTTGGACTTGCGGGGGGAGGTGGATCCGAATGAGGACGAAAGATACTCCTCGAACTTTTGCTGGTCGAATTCATACTCGACCTCCTCCTCGACCGGGA
>NC_033798.1:65374305-65392063 GCF_001876935.1 Asparagus officinalis | reverse complement strand
TATATAAGTCGGACTTGAGCTTTTTAGGGTTTTTTCACGTCGATTTTTCGCGATTTCCAGGTGATTTTTCGGGCGATTTTCGATCAGTTCTTCACCTCTTCTTCTTCTCTTCGTTTCTGATTTGGGTAGAGCTTCGTTTGGGGAGATTCCACCTGGATTTCAAAGGTCTGTTCACTCTCTTTTTTCTCCAAAATTCTGATTTTCTTCAGCTGTGACTGTGCATGTACTGTATCGGTTATATTTGCCCTATTTTTTGTCGATTTTACGTTCAAAATCTTAGCTTTCCTCTTGGGTTTCAATGTAGATCACATACTCATCATGTCGCCACGTAGAGCTCGAGGAACCCGAAGCCATCCACCTATTCAGAGCCCTGAGGAGGCTGCCCCTGCTGCGATCTCACGTGGAGGTATATTTCTTTCACCTTTTCACGAATTTAAATACTGTATTTCACCAATTCCATATACATGTACCTGTATTTGCTTGCAGATCCTCGTTTGTATCCTTTGAGGTACCTTCGAGAAGAGCCGGTATCCTCCTTTGAGGGGATCGACGCTTAAAAGTGTTTGTTTTGCTCTGACAAAACACACTTCAGAATACACAGGGGCGATTTCATATCATCCCACGTGTATTGAAAGGTTTTGGTATGCCGTTATAATGCCCGTGCATAGTAACGCATATCTTTTTATACATGTGGTAGATAAAAAGAAATCGTCACACCTGCTGTGAGATGGCGACTATATCTTATGGAGTAAGATATACCGTTTTCTCTAAAATTTTAGGGCTACACTTACACAATTTATGTGTATGTTTCTTTTATCAGTCCGATTTCCTTCTACCACCTTTGCTGCTGATGTGGTTACTGGCCGGAGTAGCGTGACCCACTCTTATTATGAGGGGATCCCGTTAGTTGAATCATCTCCCCAGTTCAAATCTGGTTATAGCGAAAATGCTAGAGAATTAATCCAGCGAGGTAGTTGTCGTGCTCTACGACGATTAATCACAGATGCGACCTTGATTTTGGAGTAAGACTCAAATCAATGTATAAGGAAGCCGGATTTCTTGTTCGGTGATTCGGTGAAAGATCCAGAGGTCATTTTCTGCAAGTCTGCGCAATGGTTGCACCAGAGTGGGTCATCGTTTTTATATCTGCCTTTTATCCCCCGAGATCACTCGCTATTAAAGTTCAGGAACCTATCGGTTGGACGTGAGATGTTCTGGAGGTTAACTGAAAATCACGAGCGTATTCATTGTGGTTTCATTGGGAAGGAAGCCACCCCAGGTTCCAGTGAAAGAGCTCATGTGCGGGGACTTCATCTGGGTGTCTTAGGACAAGACAACATACTTCAGAATGAGAACATAGTGCAAGCCAACACCGTGAAGAACCGGTTAGCGGCAGCAGGAAAAAGATTACCCAGAGAGACTTTTAGATGCTATGGATGGGTCCATTATTCTGGGAACAAATGGTGGTGGACTAGGATGACCCGATATGTGTTAAACCGTTTTGGGCGAGAGTTAGCAGAATTAGGGTTAGATGTCCTGATTCGTGCCACCATGCATGGCCTGCAGATTAGTGTAGGTCATTTCCTCTGCTTGTTCGAGATCTACAACCCAGACACTAATATATTTTTTACCAAGAACGGGGAGCTTGGACTACCACTGCATGAAATGATGCAAGTATCTGCTTTGCCTATGGGCGATGTTCCCTATCAAGAGTTCTTTCCAACCGCCAATCAGCTGAACAAGATGAAAGAAAGCTCAACTGTGACTCATGATACTTTATGGGAATTGACTTGCCATTATCATATAGCCATGGCCGAGATGGAGCCCAAAGCAGGTCGCAAATTATCTTTGCTTCCCGCTATGGTGGCCGATATTCATAGTGGATTACGACAATTAATCTCCGTGTTTACTCAGGAGAAAAAGAAACCCTCCGCCAGTCTGTCCGTTCCGAAATTGGAGCTGCCCTACACTTATTTGATGACCTGGTTAGTACTTCACCGGCCAGATTTAATGGAAGCTCCTGAGACAGTAAATCCCAGCATCCCTCTGTTACAGAATCTCGAATGTTGCAAATGGACCAATCATCGAGGGCCGGACATAATAAGGCAGTTTAAAATCCATAAGTGTTGGGAATTCTTCCCCTGCTTCCCTCAGTTCTCCGGTACCTACAATACTACTTTAGTAGATGCTGAAGACCCAAGGCAGAATCGCACCATCTTGGATGTCGGGTACTTCAGATGGTTGATGAACATTCGACCAGGATATCTGTTGTTCAGGGTAAGAGATACTTGTCACATTGAACCTTATCTCCCATGTCGATTCGCCCGTCAGTTCGGCTATGATCAGATATATGTCGGTAATCCGAACCGCCACCTTAGCTTTCGAGGTGGACTTATTGACGGTGCGAGGGCTTGGTTTTGGAGCATCGCCGGCTGTACAAATGTCGAATTCGATCTTCCTTTAGAGACGCCACCCCTACGGATGACCTTCCTCTTTTGCAAATGGTTGATAGCCGCCAATATTGTCACTCGACGTAGGAGGATATCAGGCTCAGAGGAAGAGATAGCTCCGCGGCAAGCGGCAGAGTCAACTCTTGAGGCTAGGGCGTCAACTCGAGGAAAAGAAGCTGTTAAATCCTCGAGAAAAGGAAAGGAACCGGCCCATCCAACGGAGAGTGAAGAGGAGTTTGATAGTGAAGCGACCGAAACTTCAGAAGGGGAAGGTGAGAATGAATCGAGTTCTGAGGAAGTATCTGGCCTTCCCGATTCATTCTTTGATAGAGGACTTGTAAGGCCTTCTGTCGCTCCGACCCAACCACAAGCTGCTCCGAAAAAACGTAAGGAGAGAGTCGTCATGGAGTATCCTAACCTGATGACGGTAGAAGTACTCAGCTGCGACGAAGAGGATGAAGAGGATACAGTGCCTCTTGTTCGTAGGCAAAGATCTCAATCTTCCACTCAAGCTCAAACTCAAGTTTCTCCCCGAGCTGAGTTACGCACTAAACATCGTCACGAAGGTTCTGATGCACATCCTCTGAAGAAACAAAAGAAAGCTGCCTCTAAACCGCGCGTTCATCTTCCTGCTTTAGAAGAGACGTCTGGTCGTAGTGCTTCTTCTGATGAACAAGGTAACTATTTGTTTTTGTCACTTTCACACTTTTTAACACTTGAACTTATTCTATTTTCAATTTCTGTAGGGAGCCAAGAAGAGGGAGAATATCGAGTTGAAGCTGCTTCTCCCGGAGGTATGGAGACTGAGGAGACCAGCTATGTTCAACAAATGCAGGATGCTTTGAAAGAAGAACCAGCTGGTGTTCCACCGACTCCTGACGTTAATCCATCCTCTACGGACGCAGGTACTGATCTTTCTCCTCTCGGCAGAGAAATCCGAGAAATGAATGAGTCGGATCGTGTGCCTCCTCTAATGACCTGTGCGCTTTCTCTCCTTTTAGTCAAATTAAAAGAAGCAGGTACAAGTAGTGAAGCTCTCGAATCCGCCCCGACCAACGAAGGTAAAATCAATCTTTGTCTTGGGCAATTTTGTCTAAATTTACGTGTCATTTACGATTCAACACTTTTTGTAGACGTCCCGATGCATGAGCCTATTGAAGGAGAAGCTACCCATGCCACTAAAGTCGATGATTTTAATAATTTCGACTTTAATATCTCAGAGGACGACCATCAGCAAATCCTGGATTCTTTGTTAGAGAAAGCTTCTGGTCCAGCTACCGGCTCAGATGTTGGAATTGGTTCACCCGAAGCAGGTCCTTCTGAGAGTAAGACTTTGGCTCTGTAAACTCCGTATATACATACGTATATATTTTGACTTGATTAATTATATAAGCGTTCGAATTATAGGACCAGTTATTGGAACTGATACTACTATAATCACTGGAACGTCTGATCGGCCGGAGGGTAGTGAACTCGTGCCATGGACAGGAACTGAGGTTGATTTGCAATCATCAGTTCTTGAACCTCAACCTTCTACTTCTATGGACCCGATGATGATAGAAGTTACCGTCACCCCCCAGATCAGTCCGGTCGCAACAAAAGCGAGACCAACTGAAGAAGTTGGTACTTCAGCCGATGTTGTACCCAGAGCTGGTAAGTTTTACTCATAATTTGTTTCAAGTTCGGATTATCATTCCATTATTCTTATTGTAATTCTTTTGTTTGTAGAATCTCCTCTTAAGGAGTCTATTAGTTTGGACCCGCCGTCCTCTGAGGCTTTAGTTGGAAAAGTCCCTGATGTAGCGGGTGCATCAACAGCTACCATTCCTGAACCAACCTTGGTCGTTCAGGAAGGCAGACTACCATCTTTGGGCGAACCAAGTCATGCTGAAGGTTCTTCCGTCGAGCTTGTTGTCTTGTATGCATATATATATCCTATACTGACTTATTTGAATTTCTCGCAGTTCCCTCATACTTATCAAGTCAAATCCAAGCGTTATTGGTTGATGACGATCCGGATAAGGCTGTCATCTGCTCTAATCTCCAAGGCTTCATCCCCTTTTTGAACTCTATGGTCGATCGTATTCTCTTCAAAGGATCGTACTTCGAGAGTTATAATAAATCTCTTGAGCGTTTTATGTCAGGGTTCAGAGAGGAAGGGTTTAATGAGTTAGCCGATTCAGTCAACGTTTATTTAGTTGATTTGAAGCGACATGTTGAACTTCTGCAAGCTCTTCGCACCAAAGGCATACCCTTCTACATCGCTTCTCATATGGAATCCAAGTTGCAAGCGTGGCGTGATTCCCAAAAATCTGCCAACTCTGAACTCCAAAAGTTAAGAGCCCACAGTCATCAGCTTAGGGTGAACGTTGGCAAAAGAACACAAGCCAAGGTCAACCTACGCAGGGATATAGAATCGAGTCGAGCGGAAATAGCTCGCTTAGAGGAGGAACTTGCAATGGCCAAGGATGCTCATGATGTCTTGGAGTCTGAGTTGACGCAGGAAATTCATATTGAGGAAGACCTGTTACAGCAACTGAACCTTCAAGATAAAATAATTGCTGAAAAGGAACAAGAGGTCGCCGCGCTTCAAAGTGTTGATGAAGAAGCTTTCAAAATTAAATTGACGGCTGAGCTTGAACAGACTTACGCGTTAGAGCTGTCAAAACTTGAAAATCAAATTAGTCAATATAAGCTCTTGTAATCGAAGAACATATATTTTTGTAGCTTTGTTTGAACATTCTTGGTCAATATATTGAATCTTTTTGCTCACTGAGATCTTTTATTATAATTACTCATTCTTGTTTAGAATAAATAACCATAATACTTATAGGATTTTTGGCAAATCCTCAGCCATCAACGGATTTGATATACCTTTACCGATTACCGTTTGAATCGGGCTAGTATGTGAATTATCTAAGTCCGTTTCACATATAACGTTGCGCTAAAAGAATTAAACTCTTTTAGACTTTGAACTACACTGTTGAATATGTAGGCTACATGTGTTAGATGTAGGCTTATCTCTAATAAGGGATAGAGATAACATCCCCCATGTGTGAACAACATGGATTTCAAAGTGTGAATAGGTTGCATTTCCTATATAGGACAACGAACCCAAAATCGGAGAGAAAAAGAATTGTATATTCCATTTCTCAATCTCTTGTTTGTTGGTAGAGATAAACCCATACTCGGAGAGGAAGAATTTTATATTCTATCTCCTGGTCTCTTGTTTGTTGGTAGAGATGAACCCAGAATCGGAGAGGAAGAATTTTATATTCTATCTCCTGGTCTCTTGTTTGTTGGTAGAGATAAACCCAGAATCGGAGAGGAAGAATTTTATATTCTATCTCCTGGTCTCTTGTTTGTTGGTAGAGATAAACCCAGAATCGGAGAGGAAGAATTTTATATTCTATCTCCTGGTCTCTTGTTTGTTGGTAGAGATAAACCCAGAATCGGAGAGGAAGAATTTTATATTCTATCTCCTGGTCTCTTGTTTGTTGGTAGAGATAAACCCAGAATCGGAGAGGAAGAATTTTATATTCTATCTCCTGATCTCTTGTTTGTTAGTAGAGATGAACCCGAAATCGGAGAAGAAGAATTTTATATTCTATCTCCTGATCTCTTGTTTGTTGGTAGAGATAAACCCAAAATCGGAGAGGAAGAATTTTATATTCTATCTCCTGGTCTCTTGTTTGTTGGTAGAGATAAACCCAAAATCGGAGAGGAAGAATTTTATATTCTATCTCCTGGTCTCTTGTTTGTTGGTAGAGATAAACCCAGAATCGGAGAGGAAGA
This sequence comes from Asparagus officinalis, assembly GCF_001876935.1. Classification (NCBI taxonomy): domain Eukaryota; kingdom Viridiplantae; phylum Streptophyta; class Magnoliopsida; order Asparagales; family Asparagaceae; genus Asparagus; species Asparagus officinalis. Next base: position 65,385,818 of record NC_033798.1, on the reverse strand, counting down.
ATTTTATATTCTATCTCCTGGTACAAAGGAAATTTGAAGTGGGATTTCTATTCAGAGAATCTGAATAAGGTTTGATCAATTGAGATTGGAAGCAATCCTAACTTTTATAGGTTTGATTGCGCAAATCGAAGGTGGACCTCTTGTTCATGGAAGGAATCAAGAGGGGATTTTGGCTTTGGTCCTAACTGTTCAAAGGTTTGACCAAATGGGTTGTGGGAATTTAAATAACTTTAATTCATGACGGATTTTGGTGTACCCTTTGTCGATCGATTTGATCGATGAGTGGTTTTGTGAGGAAAGATTAATTGTGATTAAATCTCATCTCAACAAAAATAATATGAGGATCTTAATTATTTTTATAACAATTAAGAATAGATTATTCACATGATCAGTTTTCATTTAGAATAATCAACTGATATCGGGTTATCCTGAAATATCCTATACAAGATTCTCTGGGAACTTCCCGTTTTACATAGGTTATCCCGAACGTATTACGGATAATACTTTTTCAGGAACTTCCCATTTATCGGCATCATTAATTTGTTGCCATCCTGAGTAATCAGGCGATAAGCACCGTTTGAATAGACTGTCTCTATCACGAACGGTCCTTCCCATTTAGGTTCAAATTTGCCTTTCTTCTTAGAAGTGAGAATCATAGGTCTTCGGACAGCGAGGACTAGATCTCCTTCTTTAAAGCTTCGTCGTCGGACCTTTTTATCGAAAGCCCGAGAAATTCTAGCTTGATAAAACTCGATTTGTTGTTGAGCTTCCAAGCGTTTCTCATCTAACATCTCTAATTCCTCGAGACGTTTCTGATGATGTTCTTCCGTCGTCATTCCCGTTACGAGAGCGATACGGAGAGAAGGAATCTGCACTTCCAATGGAAGAACGGCTTCACACCCATACGTTAAAGCATACGGGGTGGCTCCGGTAGGCGTGCGGACGGTCGTACGATAAGCCCAGAGAGCTTCGCCGAGTTTGTCATCCCAATCTCGCTTATTGGTTTTCACCAATTTTGCCAGGATTTTGATGATAGTCTTGTTAAAAGCTTCGGCCAATCCGTTAGCTGTAGGATTATAAGCAGTCGACGAAACGTCTTTAATCCCGAATTTACCGCAGAACTTGATGAATGCGTTGCTCACGAACTGAGGACCGTTGTCGTGCACTATTCGCCTTGGCACACCGTACCGATATATGATATGGTGTTTGATAAATTTGATGACATTGGTCGTCTTTACTTCTCTAAGTGGAACTGCTTCTGCCCATTTCGAGAAATAATCGGTGATTGCCAGAATGAAACGGTCCCCTTTAACCGAAGGTGGAAAAATAGGACCTACTATATCCATTCCCCAAGTTTCAAACGGCCACGATGTCGCCGAAGGATGCAGATATTCAGGGGGTATGTGCATATAATTTGCATGCAATTGACACACTACACATTGTCGTGCGTAATCGACTGCGTCTTTCACCATAGTTGGCCAATAATATCCGATTCTCCTAAGTCGGTCGCAGAGTTTAGGACCGGGCTGATGTGCACCGCATATCCCATTATGTGCCTCTTTGAGTGCTTGTTCCGCTTCTTTACTGGATAGACAACGAAGTAAAAGACCATCATAAGCTCGTCGATACAACGTTTGCGATGTGGCATTGTAATAAAATCTCGGCGCTCTTCGCCGAATCGATTCCCTTTCTCTTACATCTTCAGGTAATATACCATGTAAGACGTAGTCAATAATAGGAAAACGCCAATCTCGAACTTCGGGTTCAACTCCAGTTGAGTATACCTCTTTAGCATTCGAATCGTAGATTGGAACAATAAGCTGATGAGTCCTCACTGTAATTAATTGCTCTGTTTCGGGAGGTTGAGCCAAGGATACTGACAATGCTGCCAATGCATCCGCGTATGTATTTTGGAGACGCGGAACGTACTCGATGAAAAATTCTTCAAACGAGCTTGCTATTTCGATGGCCACCTGGTGGTATGGAATCAGGTCTCGATTTCTGACTTCATACTCTCCTCGTATTTGATTAACCACCAGTTGAGAATCTCCAAAAGCTTCAAGGTATTCGACCCCCAGCTCTTTGGCGAAATTAAGTCCGATTATTAATGCATTGTATTCAGCTACGTTATTAGAGCATGGTTCAGTCAGTGAATATGCTCTAGGCAAGACGTGCTTTTCCGGGGAAACTAAAACGACCCCCACTCCTGAGGAGATTTTAGAACATCCGGGTGCACTTGCCACGTTGGTTGATCGGGAAGCCCCATCGAAGTACAATTGCCACACTTGTTGATGTGAGGTGGTATTAACTTCGTGAGTTTCATCTGGCAGGTCGTCGTACAATTCGACTACATCCTTCGTAGGGTTTTCTGCCAGAAGGTCGCAAATAGCTCGTCCTTTAACAGATTTCTGCTGTTTGAAGTACAAGTCATATTGCGATAAGAGTAAAGCCCATCTGGCCAAACGCCAATTCATGGAAGCCGGTTGGGTCATGAACACTCGGACGGGATTTATGTTGGAAATGACATAAATCGTCTGTCCGACTAAATAATGTCGCATTTTCTGAATCGCGAATACCAAAGCGAGGCATTCCTTCTCAATCATCGGATAACGAGACTCAGCTCCTACCAATGTACGACTCAGATAATACACAGCTTGCTCGTGACCGTTATCGTCGTCTTGTGCAAGTAAGGCACTTAACGAATGGCTCGTCGCTTTGACATAAATCAAAAACGGCTTGCCCGATTTCGGTGCAACGAGAATAGGTGGATTCGCTAGATATTTCTTGATATCTTCGAATGCCTTCTGACATGCTTCATCCCAAATGAACGACACGCCTTTCTTTGCGAGTTTGGAAAACGGTTGACATTTTCCGGACAAGTTCGATATAAACCGACGGATATATGCTAATCGACCTTGCAATCCTCTGAGTTCTTTAAGATTTCTTGGAGGCTGCAGTTCGTTTATCGCCTTCACCTTATCAGGATCAATATGAATACCTTTTGTGGTGACGACGAACCCAAGAAATTTACCGCTCGACATTCCAAGGAAGGATTTAGTCGGGTTCATCTTTAACTGATGAGTTCTCATAAGTTCGAACATTGTCTTCAGATCGTTAATGTGGTCGTTTTTATCACGACTCTTAACGACTAGGTCATCAACGTAGCATTCGACTGTCTTCCTAAGGTGTTCTTGAAAGATCTTCGTCATCGCCCGTTGATACGTAGCACCGGCGTTCTTCAAACCGAAAGGCATAACGGTATAACAAAAGACGCCAAGAGGTGTTCTGAAAGCTGTATGCTTTTCATCATCCGGATGCATCTTGATTTGATTATACCCAGAAAATCCATCCATGAACGACATTCTTTCAAACCCGCATGTGTTGTCGATAATGACGTCCGTAATCGGTAGGGGAAAATCATCCTTGGGGCATGCTGTATTCAGATCTCTGAAGTCAATACAGATTCTGATTTTTCCGTTCTTTTTGAGGACTGGAACGATATTGGCCAACCATTCAGGATGTTGTTCCTCTCTGACAAAACCCGAGTCAATTAGCTTCTTAACTTCAGCTTCTATTGCCTCCATAATTTGCGGACGAAACCGTCTTTGTTGTTGCTTGACAGGTTTAGCATCCGATTTTATGTTAAGGGTATGCATTGCTACATTTGGGTCGAGTCCTGGCATATCTTCGTAGTTCCATGCGAAAACGTCGATATACTCTTTAACGAGGGCAATTAATTCCTCTTTTTCGTCTGGCGGGAGATCACCGCTGATAAATATAGGCTTCGGATTATTTTCGTCACCCATATTAACTTGAACCACTTTATCCTCGGTAGGAGGTTCTCTTTGCTCAAATCGATCACCGTATTGGATATTCATGTAATGCATCCATGGATCTTCCCAAACAGGTAACTGATCGTCTTCTTCTGTTGTGGAAGGGTCAACCGTCGCCATGTTCGACATTAGGGATTTGAATCTTTCACCAATGCTCACGTCAGAATCCCAATTTGAAGTATCGGATGAATGTCCACTCCTGTCTATTAATTGGTTAATAATCTGTTGGCCATAATCGTCTTCGGATGAATCATAACCCAGACCTCTATTACGACTGTAGTAATTATCTGGTTTTCCTTTTGGTACATAGGTAGAACGGGGTGGAACCCTAATACCTTGACCAAAATAAAGGCCTTCACCAAGTGAAAGGTCATAGCCTCGACTCATCATATAATCATTCGCTTGAGAACTATACCGAGAGAAGTGTCGCCCGGGTTTTTCTTCATCCGAATTACTATCTAAGAAATGATCTGGAGTGGGGGATGATTCCCCTTTTCCAAAGATTATCTCTTTTTCACCCCCTGCCTTTGCGGGTAGGATCATAGTTGTTCCAGATGAGCTTTGGAGGTGTTTCGTCGCCGTACAAGACGAACGAAGTGGCATATGTAGACTAGAGTCGTCATACAATTTCTGCATTACGTCATCTAGACAATGCGAGTACTCTAAATCATGGTTTATTATTTCATCGGCAAGCTGCCAGTTACAACTTTCGTCCGACGATTCATCACCGTCAAGATCGATTACAAGAGGTTCAATGTCATTTAGTACAAGACCTTCACTATAATCGAGCCCGGCTTCGGTATCAGCTTCTTCTCCGCTGTCCGTGCCATGGGCCGATGGTTCAGTTTCGGACTCAGCACCATAAAGAAGGGAGTCAGTAAAGTAATTTTCTAACCCCTTGAATGGTTGCTTATCCGCGACCACCGTCTTGACCTCCTCATTAGTGTCGACATATTTCAAACACTGATGGAGGGTGGAGGGAACTATAAGATTACCGTGGATCCATGGGCGACCCAACAGTAAGTTATAGGAAGTCTCCGCATCGATCACATAGCAGGTGACTTCAGACTTCAGATCTCCGAGTTGACACTTCACCCGGATTTTTCCCAACGGTCGTGACCCGCTTGTGTTGAAACCATAGATAACCGTTCCAGTGGAGGCTAACTTGCTGGCGGGAATTCCGAGGTGGTACATCAAACGAAGTGGCATGATACTAACAGCGGAACCCGGATCGACTTGGATCCGGTTAACCATGCTCGAACCGATATATCCAGTAAAATATAACGGTCTATCATGCTTTGAATTCCTGACTTGCATGTCTTCTTTTGTGAAAGCAATGCAAGGAAATTTGGTGGCTGCCAGATTGCAATGCTGCACTGACGATTCTGGCTCTTCAGGAGCTGGCTTGACCTGAGTTAAGAATACTTCAGAATCAGCCAAAGCTTCTTGTAAAGCTTCTCTGGTTTCTTTTGAGAGGCGCAGCAACTCGTACAATGTGATTCTTGCTGGGATATTAGCCAGCTGAGCCATAACGTCGAAACGATATGGTGCGTTCGAGCTTTCCGGTTTGTCTCGTCCAATCGGTCGACTAAAACGAGACTGCTTCGGAATTTGAACCTCTCTGTGTTGAGGTTCTTTTTCTTTTTGCTTAACAACTTTCTGAGGTTTTTCAGCTGCTACTGGTGGAGTTATGGCTACCCCCAGCTCCGTAAGAGTTTTGGCATTTGGATCTGAGGTTTCCGGATACCTATAATGGTACTCGTTTCCACTTCTTGTAGCAAAAACTTCCTGTTCTCCATCAGAAAGTGATAAAGCTGCTATATCCTCATCGTTCTTCTCGGGAATCGCCGAGGCTCCATAGCAGGACTTCTCCTTTCCCTTGCCTTTTGACTTCTTCTTTGATGTGGGTGTCGTCCACTGTTCATCTTCAAGCAAATCCGGATGAACCCAAAGGATTTCGCCGTTGGGGGCTGTGTGAGATACGAGCCCCTTCTGGCGCTGTCCATGAGGGTCATCGTTGATGGTTTGCATCTTGACCTTTGATACTGGCTCGGCTTGAAACCAGGACAAAGGAACCGATCCGAAGCTAATAGAGACCGCGTTTGCGCCTACCTTCTTCTCCTTTGGCTTCGGTGTCACAATACCAACATCAATCAATGTTTGAATTTTATCCTTTAAAACATAACATGTCTTAGTAGGATGGTGGACCCTTCTGTGATATGCACAATACTTTGGGTCATTGATCTTCGTTGCTTCTTCTTGGTTTGTGACCGGTGGAAGCTTGATCTTGTTGTTCTCTAACAAGTATTTGAAGATGACCGGAACTTCATCATCTTTGAAAGAGTATTCCTTTGGGAATCTGGGCTCAGAATTCTTAAACTGCTTCGAAGGCTGTTGATTCTGGTTTGGCGCCAACTGGAAGGATGATTGTTGCGGTTGTTGCGGTGGCTGTTGTGACGTCTGATGTGCGTCCACAGCGGCTACAGACCCTCTTCCTCTGCCTCGAGGGTTAAAGTTCTGCTTTTGATTTTGATTCTGATTATTAGCTGGTGGCAAACCTCGCTCCAAATTCTTTCTCTTGAGGAAGCGTTCAGCTTGTTCACCTCTTACTTTCATCTCTTTCCAAGTTTTAGAGGGAACAACCCCCACCACTTCTAATACATCCAAGGACAGATTATTATGACATGTTTGCAGAATAAATTCCTCAGTGAGTGGATCTCTGCAGTTCACCGCTTTGTCCCGGAATCGTTTGACAAAGACATCAACCGATTCCCCATCCTTCTGCTTCTCATCCAACAACGTGCCGATCGAGACTTCCGTGTCGTCGTCGAAGAAATTGGTGAGGAATAACTCTTCCATGTCTGCCCAGCTAGTGATACTCCCAGGCTTAAGGCGTCGGTACCAATCGAAGGCAGGCCCGCGAAGGGTTCCTACGAATGACCGGACCATCAGGGCTTCGTTCCCAGATATTGCGCCGAGATGCGACTTGAAATAGATCAAGTGCTGAGTTGGTGAACCCCTGCCATCAAAAGGAGTAAAGTTAATCAAATTAAATTTCTGGGGATAAGGAATCAGGTCCCACTCCCTCGGGTACGGGTATGGGATGCCCGTTTTCTTCACTTCTTGAGCCGTCATCAAAGCGTTGACTTTGCTCTCAAGATCGTGCATCTTCTTGTCCTCTTCCTCGCTTTTCTTCAAATAGATCTGTGGAGGTTGAGTGGCTGACTTGGTCGGATCGCTTCCGGAGTTGTCTTTATCTGGAGGAGGATCTTCAAATATCGTCTCATCCTCTTCATTACGCCGACTGGATTCTGCTCTTTGGCTTGATTCCGGTTGGTGTTGCTGAACCTGCAAATCCCGCATCTGCTGCATAGTCAACTCCATTTCGGTTTTGAACTCAGCTCTAATTTCTTCGCGTTGTTTAGCCAACGCTTCCTGCAGCATGTGAGCCAATTGATCTGGCGTAATTGCAAATGATTCTCTGGCTTGTCCAACACTGGATGTGGTGTCGTCAGAAGCGACAGCAGAACAAGTGTCTGATAATTCTTCGTCCGAAGATAACCCCTCGTGCATTCTCTTGTAATCTCGTCGTAGGTTGGCTCTTCTTTGTAATCGCGCCATCCTTTGAGAAAGACCCTGCTCAACTCTCCCTCCCGGAGAGAAATCAGGGTCGGGGTTAACTAACTGTTTCTTTCCTTTGTTGGTCATGTTGATAGTGACCTCAGGGAATTCATCTCGTTGGATTACAGATTTTTTCTTGTTGAAACGTCTCATTTTGGGTTTTGACGCTTCATTGGACAATCTTTGAAATACGGAGACTCTTGTTGAATTATTCTTAGAGCATCCGCATTCTGTCAGCACTGCTTTGATGAGTCTCTCGCAAGCGCAATGGGACTCATTCTCTCGGACAATCCTCTTTCTTAAATTCTTCTTCTGATACTCCTGGCTTGAAAGACTTCCTGAATAAGCCTGATGGAGTTTATCAACATACTCGGACGCGAACAGGAGCCATTCCCCCTGTCAACTATCGGAGTTTAGCCAGGGGAACCAATTCCAATGATGAACACTCAGCCATTGCAGAGTCCCAGTCATCAAGCTCTTTTGTTGAACATGAGAGCTACGCTTATATGACGGGAAACCATGAAGATCTCGCGAAGAGACTTGATGAGCAGGAGGCCATGCTCAAATCTCAGCAAGAGGCCATCAATGAACTCCTGGCCCTGTTGACTCAACTCGTCACAGACAAGGCCAAATCTCAGAAGACAGATTCGCCACTCAGGCAAGAATCTTCCCGAAGGGAAAGAACGTCTTCGTCCCGACCTCACACAAGCAAAGGGAAGGGAAAAGTGGTTGATGACACGGCTTCTGACCAAGAAGCCCACAACCTGGAATCTTCCTCTGATGAAGGAAGAGAGACGGAGTATGAGCAAAATCCTCAGTCGGCTAAAATCGAGGAATTGGAAGCCCGCCTCAATGTCATTGCTAACAGAAGCGAGCTCCAAGATGAGGGAGTTGTCAGGCCCTACCCTGCCGAATGGGACGCAGCCCCTTATCCTCCAAAATTTGAAGTCCCGACGCTACAAGCTTTTGACGGCACGGGATCACCGAACCAACATATCTATCATTTCAAGTCACAGACTGGGAATGTAATATCAAACGATGCCATACTGGATCGATTGTTCATTGGCACCCTTAAGAGAGTTGCCTTTGAATGGTTCAGAAAACTTCCTGCGGGATGTATCCAAGAGTGGACAGATCTAGAGAGACTCTTCCTGTCAAGATTCTTTGAAGAGGATACAGAAGTCTCCATCCATACCCTTCTCGCCACTAAGCAGAAGAAGAGAGAATCCGTCAAAGCCTTCGTTAAAAGGTTCCGAACCATGGCCCTCCGGTGTTCGTCAGGTATGACACAGTCTACCTTAGTAAAGACCTGTCTACACAACCTGCAGACCAACATCCTAGCTCGAATAGGGGTTGCAGAATGTCGTTCTTGGAGACAACTGATCTCTCAAGGCGAACAGGCTCAGAAGATTATTGCCAGGATCAAAGCTGAAGAACAAAGTGGGCAAGATCAGCCCGAGCAATCGGACCAAGCTCAATCTTCTCCTGAGCAATCAGACCAAGCTCATTCTTCCCAGTCAGAACCAGAAGATACTACGACCACTGAAGCTAATTCTCTTCAGTAGGATGCCGGGTCTCCAATAACTATCACGTTAAACAACTACCTCTGTTAGTCAAGCTCGTTAGATTATGGCCCACTAGGCGACGTGCCATGTCTACCCTTTTTCCCCATGCACTTATTCAAGACTGGGGGTTGATTTATTTGTAGTCCAATGGATTCTGAGTAATAAATTTTCTGAGTTGTTATGTTTAATAGAATACCTCTGTCAACCACAAAATCTACCAAAACTATCACGTCCATCAACTTGTCAATCTGCTTCAATAGGATGGCAGGTCCACAAAACTATTACGTTAACATTTACCTCTGATAGTCCCTCAATTTGTCAATCCTCTTCTCAATAGGATGACAGGTCCATAAATCTATCACGTTAACAGTTACCTCTGATAGTCCATCAATCTGCTAATCCGCTTCAATAGGATGGCAAGTCCACAACTATCACGTTAACAGTTACCTCTGATAGTCAAATTCATCAGATAATGGCCTACCTGGTGATGTGCCTCTATTCTGACTTCATGGATAGTGCCTCACTAGGCGATGTGCTTTGTCTGCCTCTTTTTCTTCCACTGCTAAGTCTTAATCAAGACTGGGGGTTGGTTACTTGGAATCCATTGGATTAAGAGTAACGAACATTTCACATCGTCAAGTTAACATTATACTTCGGACGATCATCACCTCCACATGGTATGAATGCAGCCTGCATCACTCCTAATTTGTCATGTTAACATCAAACCTCTGACAAATCCACTTATCAATCCTCTTCAATAGGATGATAAGTCCCCAAAGTTGCTCCAATCGCAACATCCTCCTGTCACGTTAACAATAAACCTCTGACAATTCACTTATCAATCCTCGTCAATAGGATGATAAGTCCCCAAAGTTGCTCCAATCGCAACATCCTCCTGTCACGTTAACACTAAACCTCTGACAATCCACTTATCAATCCTCGTCAATATAATGATAAGTCCACAAAGTTGCTCCGATCGCAACACATCCCTGTCATGTTAACATCATACCTCTGACAATCCACTTATCAATCCTCGTCAATAGGATGATAAGTCCACAAAGTTGCTCCAATCGCAACACACATCCTGTCATGTTAACACTAAACCTCTGACAAATTCACTTATCAATCCTCTCCAATAGGATGATAAGTCCACAAAGTTGCTCCAATCGCAACACACATCCTGTCATGTTAACACTAAACCTCTGACAAATTCACTTATCAATCCTCTCCAATAGGATGATAAGTCCACAAAGTTGCTCTAATCGCAACACACATCTTATCACGTTAATACTACACCTCTGATAAAAATCCACTTATCGACTCTCCTCAATAGAGCGATAGGTCCATAAAATACTGTTAGGTTAACATCACACCTCTAACAGTCAAACCCCCCAATGAACATTTGTTAATCCTTTTTCAACAAGAATAGCAAGTTGTCATTATAAAACCCCAACGGATTAAATATTTTCTGGAATTATCCGAGTGATAATAAAGAAAATTTCTGAATTTCACTCTAAGTGAAAATTCATGCAATAACACAGGAAGAAACAGTGACAAAGTCTATGTATTCAATATCGTAGCCAGTGATTATCATTAAATTGATAATCTCTGAATCCATACATTGCATGTATGGGGAATTTTATCCCGAATCCTAAGAAGGGATAAGTCAACGCCTAATACGCGTTGCCGGTGAGTCTTTGACCGTAAAAAGGACAAAAGTCTACGTATTCAACATCGTAGCAGGTCGTTATTAATAACGCCGAAATCCATGCCTCACACGCATGGGGGACTTTATCTCGATCCCTGATTAGAGATAAGTCTGCATCTAACACATGCTGCCGGGTAGCGCATTCCCGCAATAATGGCAAAGCCCACATATTCAACATCGTGGTAGGTTGTTATTAATAACGCCAAAATCCATGCCTTACACGCATGGGGAACATTATCCCAAATCCTAAGCAGGGATAAGCCTACGCCTAACACGCTTCGCCGGTTAGTCTTTTTCCGTAAAAATGACAAAGTCTATGTATTCAAAATCCTAGCATCAAGTCTAAGAGAGTTCATTCTCTTAGCACAACGTTACATGTGGAACAGACTTAGACAATCCACATGCTAGCCCGACTCAAACGGTAGTCGGTAAAGGCTTATCAAATCCGTTGATGGCTGAGGGTTTGCCAAAAATCCTATGCATGTTCGTAGGCCCACCAGCTTAATGGACGTGAGCCAAGACTTGAAATGAATAAGCTGAAGACAAGTCTCAAAGATTTAGTCAAAAATGCATGAAAGTCACCTCCGCGTCTCACATCGAAACGCCAAGGTCATAGCCGCGTTTTAAGTCAGAACGCCAAGGTCAGACCCGCGTCGCAAAAACCACAATGCCGAGGTCAGACCCGCGACGCGAAGATGATAACGCCAAAGTCATAGCCGCGTTTCAAGTCAAAATGCTGAGGTCAGACACGCGATGAAAAAACCGAACGCCGAGGTCACGTCCGCG
>NC_033798.1:65368760-65373305 GCF_001876935.1 Asparagus officinalis | reverse complement strand
CTAACATATGAAAATCTCCTTCAATATAGTCCTTCAGCTAATAATACTTTCATGCATATAAAATGCAGGAAAGATTCATATTAGAAGAAGAATGGCAAAAGAATGCCATATTTCAATCGATGGGATGTCTTTGGCGGGCCTCAAAATCAAGACTAGTTGCTCAAATACGAGCAACAAAGAAGAAGGAACAAAGACTTCAGCTCAAACCAGACAACACACCATCTTTAGCAATTTGGAAGAAATTTATCAAGACAAAAACAAGCCCAGAGTTTAAGGTATGTTTTCTGAGATAATTAATCACTAGCTTATATTAAGAGATGTTATTATGATAAAGGACCAATGTCTCCAGGGCCTCATTGAATTCACCCTTGTTTTTCATGCTTGATATATTTTTCTGTTAGTTTCTAGATTTGCTAACAATTATTATTAATAATATTTTTTTTTGAGTTGTTAGAGAATGTAGAATGAGGAATATGAAGATGAGCAGAATGGGCCCGAAATTGATAAGACCAGTCCTAAGGTAAATAAGTCAATTATCTAGCATGTTTCTTTTTAATCGATTATGAGGTATAAAATTTGAAAATTGCATGTGTTATTATCCGGATAGAGTTTTATGTTCTAATTATAGTCTGATACATTGTAGAGTATGTGCCCTAAACCACATGACAAGTGCAAGCTTTTAGATTGGTGTGGAATAGATGAGGTTGTAGCTGAAGGACGTTGGTGTTCTAGTGACCCAAAGGAGCTTGTAAATCATGCTCGTCTTGGTCCTAATGCAATGGAAGTGTTGGTAGACATTCCAAACAAACCAGAAGCTTTTCTTTGGAGGCCTACAACTAATATGTTTTGTATGCAACAAGCTCAGGGGAAGACAATAGCGTGGCCAACTAATAAGGTGGTGTTCCAAATCAGTCATCAATCTGACAATGAAGACAATATATCCATGCATTCGGTAAAATAAATTTTAGCTTGCTCATTTACTTTTATTACTCATATTAGTTATCTTACATATAAATAGTTAAGTCGAGTTTGTTTGTTTTCATTGATTGGTAGAGTAAAAATATGAATCATATAAAGTGCAAGATCTTCAATTGGACCGGAAAAGATGAAATTGTTGCTGAAGGTCGTTGGGTTTCCAATGATTCAAAAATGCTTGTTAATGGCGTTCCTCACGGACCTAATGCCATGATTGTTTGGGTTGATGTCCCGACAAGTCCTGAAGCTTTTTTATGGAGACCCACGCCTAACATGACATCTATTTGTTGTGCGCGGCGGAAGCTTTCTAGGGCAACACGAACAATAACTCGAACTAAACCACAAACAATATTATACATAATTGGTGACTACTTTAAATGTGTGCTCAAGAGATTTTCTCCAGTTCTGTTATCATGCAACCCAAGATTCTAAAATGAAATAAGATCCTATTAGCTTTCATTTTGTTTGCATTTTGATTTTTATGATTTTAACTTTACTGTGTGATTTACATGATTACCTGATGTATTATTGTTAGTATGTTCTGGTATGCATGTATCCTCTTCTACATGGAGATTTTCTGTTCCAGCATAGTATGTGAGAATCAAGTTAGCATCTAGTTATTATTTGTAACTTCATTGAGGAATATTTTATATCGAATATATCTTGTGCAGGCATGGGCGTCATCATGTAGTTCATTTGTATATTTTGATTATTCTTATTTGTAGCCGTTTAGGAGCGAGTCTCCCTGGTCACTGTGTATCTCATGGAAATACTGGCCTTACATCATAAACATGCACCTGTAAATAGTTTCCGTTGTTTGGATCTGTCATATTGCAAAGTGTACATCTCATTTTATGCACGGAGTGTTTCTTGTTTAACTTATTTGCTTTGTTAGCAAGCAAATCAATTACAAGTCATATTGCAAAGTGTGCATCTCATTTTATGCTCAAGTAGTTAATAAACTTTCTGGAAGAAAACCAATTATCAATACTTATTATCCAAACAAGGTGCAAGTGCTGTTAGAATCTGAGAATTTACGATGGTCATGATCGTTGGCAGTGGATTTGGCTACCTTTCTAAAATGAAATAAGATCCTATTAGTCTTTCATTTTGTTTGCATTTTGATTTTTATGATTTTAACTTTGGGGTTCGTACCAAGTGATCGAACCAATTTTTTAAAACAAGAGAATCAATCAACCTTCAAACTTTTCGACCCTACTGATGATGGCGACTACAGTGAGAGCAGCTATTCTTTCTGACAAGATGGTGGTGGCGCAATCAGACAAGATTGCTATGAGAACGGACGTCGAGACTTTTGTCATTGAATTTGACCAGTTCAAATACGAGGATTTCCTCTCCTCTAGTAAGTCTAGTCCCATGAAGGCACGTAAGTGTCGTCGAGTCTCGTATGAGACTTTAGCCTAAGTGGCTCCTGATGGTTCAACTTGAGTCAGTCTCGAGGAAAAGTCTATGCCCCTCGAAGAGGAGGCTCCACTAACTAGCTGTCAGGCTATGAAATGGGTTGTCAAGCAACCTAGTCGAACTTTGGCTTCTTCTAGCCAAACCATGGCTTTTGATAATGAACCTCGCCTAGTTTCGGCTGAGGCAAAAGTTCTAATTGGTCCACTGTCAATACGCGCTCGACAATGTCACTGTTAGAATCAAGCTCGCGGTAGGGCTCGAGCTTTGGCCTCGCTAGACGGTTTTCACTATCAACCGAAGGCTGATCAGCCCAAGGTTAACAAGTCTGACGAAGGTCAGGTGACTGAGGAATGCCCAAATGACGGATCTCATCCTCGTACCCGAGTAGGCTCAAGACACGAACCTCATCCTCAAAAAGAGGTTCAGCAAGCTCAACAAGTGGTTCATACCGAGGTCCAACATGAAAACGAACCTCAAATTAAGAACCGACTGAGAAGGCAAACTTACTAAACCCGTCCTACTAACGAACCTCATTATGCGAATGATGGAGATTACTAATTTACCCAAGGTCGTCAACCTCTTTCATTCAGAAGGTCTCGCTCGGGTAAAGCTAAGGTGATAGAGTCAGCTGGGGGTTGCCCTGCTGGTAACATTCGGGATTATCTCACACGCAAACACAACATGAGTCATATGCAATCTCATTGCTGCTGTGAGAAGCTTATCTCTGCAGTGCTTTTCCAATGCCTATGTGGGGAGTCAATACATAAGTCTTCAGTCTTCGAACGGTTGACTGAACCGTCGACGGTCTCATCATCAAGAAGAAGATGCTTCAAGAAACAAACATCCAAGAATCACCATATTGAAGTGACGATCAACATGGTCAGCAAGGGCAAGAGCAAAGTCTTAGCTGATTCCATTGAATCTTCTGATCTTGAATATTCTCCAAGATTAGGTGAAATGCTTATCGACTAAAGAAGAACCTAAAAACACTCAGCTATTGCCACTTCTCAGCCTTCCAATACAGACCAAAGTGAACAAGTAAGTGCTCACATGGCTGGAGTGTCAGACCCTAGAGGAGGTGTGGGGTGATTAGGGTCTTATGCTAATCTAATCCGATTTTATGCCAATTAAAATTTATTAACAAGTTGTATTCTTGCAAGATAGATATACAAGAGTTATAAGCAAGAATAAGCAATATACACAAAGTGATATATCTTATATGATGAAATCTATATGCAAGGATATATAAACTAAGGGTGATATAAACATAAAAAACATAAACAAGATAGTGGACAAAGTGAACTAAGAGCAAATGACGAAGGCGATATAAACAATAGGCATGAATGTAAAAGAACGCCAATGACAAACTCAAACACACGATATGATCACGGAGTTCGGACCTTCCGTCCTACGTCTCCGCTCCCCACTCCCGGGGAGAATTCCACTATCACAACCGGGTTTTCTACGTTCACCCGAATAACATTTACACCTCACAATTTCTCTCACGGAGTTCAGTCCCCACGACCTACGTCTCCGCTCCTCACCTCGAGGAGATCTCCACTCACACTCTCACAATGTGGCTACACTCCACCCTCACAATACGGTTTTCTAGCTAACCGAAAACTCTACAACACTCACAATGTAACAACAAATGATTTGTTCTCTAATACAGATGAGAACACAATAAAAGCTCACACTCAATGTTACAACTCTCACAACCCTAATATACTATGTATGCAAATACAATAAGCTCAAGTGGGTGTGTGTAACAATGAGATTCAATAAAACTTAACTCAATAAGAACTAGCAATAAAAATTGATATGAAATTCAATAGTAAAAATGCTAGGAAATAGAGTTAAGGAAACTTCTCTATAAACACAAAGAGAGGATGATGAAATGTTGAAGATGAACTCTTCAATAGCTGATTGTAAACTCCTCTTTGTAACAGCAAACCAAAACAAACTTAAACCAAAACTAAACAGGTTTAAACCCTTGTTTAAAACTTGTTAAAAAAACATTCTCTTAGATGGCTTGAGAGTTGAAGACAACGAGGTATTTATACCCTCTCACAACTCAGCCAAGAAACCAGAGCAAAAGACAAAACAGCCCCAAGGCAACGGTCAAAAAACTAGCCGTTGGAAGCTGAA
>NC_033798.1:65356259-65368692 GCF_001876935.1 Asparagus officinalis | reverse complement strand
TACCAAGTCAAGCTCATCGAAGATCTATCAAGCTTGGGTATATTTAGTTTAGGTTTGATTGTTAGACCCTAGAGGGGGGGTGATTAGGGTCTTATGCTAATCTAATCCGATTAAATGCCAATTAAAATTAATTAACAAGTTATATTCTTGCAAGATAGATATACAATAGTTATAAGCAAGAATAAGCAATATACACAAAGTGATATATCCTATATGATGAAATCTATATGCAAGGATATATAAACTAAGGGTGATATAAACATAAACAAGATAAACAAGATAGTGGATAATGTGAACTAAGAGCAAATGGCGAAGGCGATATAAACAATAGGCATGAATGTAAAAGAACGCCAATGACAAACTCAAACACATGATATGATCACGGAGTTCGGACCTTCCGTCCTACGTCTCCGCTCCCCACTCCCGGGGAGAATTCCACTATCACAACCGGGTTTTCTACGTTCACCCGAATAACGTTTACACCTCACAATTTCTCTCACGGAGTTCAGTCCCCACGACCTACGTCTCCGCTCCTCACCTCGAGGAGATCTCCACTCACACTCTCACAATGTGGCTACACTCCACCCTCACAATACGGTTTTCTAGCTAACCGAAAACTCTACAACACTCTCAAATAATAACAAATGATTTGTTCTCTAATACAAGGTGAGAACTCAATTAAGCACCACTCAAAGTTACAATCTCTCACCACCCAACTATACTATGTATGAAAGATACCATAAGCTCAATGTGGGTGTGTGTAAACAATGAGTGAAATCAAAATCAAAACTAAACTCAATTAAAATCTAGCATATAGAAATTATAAACAAAATAATAAATAGCTAGAAATGAGTTTAGAGATTCTTCTCTGAATAACACGATGAAGAGATGGAGATTTGAGGCTCAAACAAGAAGATAATCTTCTCCACTTGTGAAAGCTAAAACTGCATTAAACCAAACTCTTAAACAAGCTTAAAACAAGCTTAAACCCTTTTTAAAACCCTTGTTAAAAACTTCTTAGCTCACTGAAAACTGAGATCAAAGAGGGTTTTTATAGCCTCCAAAACCTCAGACCAAAACCCCTTACAAAAAGACCAAAAAACCATCTGCAACGGCTCTAAAAAGAGCCGTTGGGACTCTAGCGGTCGACCGATGAATAAGGTCAGAAGCTCAGGAGACATCCAGAGAGTTCGTCGGTCGACCGGCGGAAAATTTCGGTCGACCGGAGGTACTGTAGCAGGTATATCCGATTTTATAATATTGGTTAAAAATAGTAAAACAGCTCTAAATATTATGAAAGTTTGAGAGAAGGTTCTAGACATGTATAAAAACATGTTAGAGAAAGAATTTCTGAAAAATCATTTTCCAGTTGAGAGAAATAAATGTTTGAACATAGAAATACAGTTTCTGAAAATCTGCTGTGATACACGATTTTGTAAAATCAATTAGGCACAGTAAATCAACTCCAAAAATAGTAAAATTTTAAGGAAAGTTTCTAAACATGTAAGAATATCACTTCCCATTTATAAAAACTCATCTGTTTTGTAAAACATGCACGAACATGTGCACGAACGAAAACGTGAATTTGTAAATTCCTTTAAACATAACAAATCAATTCCAAACTTGATGAAACTTTGAGAAATGTTTGCAAATGATATTTTGAACATGTTACAAAAAGAATTTTCCAATTTACATTTCCCAATTGTGAAATCTCATTATTTGCAAAAGTGTTCAAAACATGAAAAAAGTGATATACATGAAGTTTGATGTTTTGACATAAATAATATTTTGAAACTTTGCACAATGATTATATAGACTTGATAAAATATGTGTATGATGATTGTTAAGTCTATAAATTGAGAATATAATATTTGAGCTTAGAAACCAAATACGTGTGTGTATATGATATTGAGCTTAGAGTATCTAACACACATAATATAAAACCTAAACTAAATTACCCAAGCTAGATCTTGATCTTCAATAAGCTCTTCTAGGTAATCTCGCGGATGAAGCTTTAACTTGGATCTTGAACTTTGAATAGCAAGGCTTCACCGACATTCCGCCAACCTCCTTTGGATATGATCGTTGAAGCTCTATTCCATCCATCCTCCAACAACGTTGTTTGTCTATAATACATAAGAATGTGCAAACACTAGACAAACAACATTAGTAGTAAATTGTTTGTAAATCATCATCAAAACAAGAAGGCCAACATGGAGGTGAAGAAGACATTTCACCTAATCTTGGACAATTAACCATCCTCTAATAGCATGAATCCATCAGACACCTGGAAGCTATGGTGGAGAAACTCCTTGGGGAGAAAGAACAGAAGAAGAAGAAAGTTCATTCTCAAGCTTCGGGATCAAGGCGTAGGCGACCTTCACCCGTCAATGAAGAAAATAACCATCGAAACCTAAATGGTAATGATGAAGACGATTAGGAGAATGTTGTGAAGATTCATTCTGAATCGTCTGAAGCTGAATCCAATCCTTGTACAAAAGCACAAGACCAAAAGTAGGATGACTTACAAAAGCAACTTGATGCATTGAAGCTCCAAGGAAACTTCAAAGAACTAGGGGTGGCCAGGCCATATCCAAGTGAATGGGATACGATCCTGTATCCTCCAAAGTTCAAACCACTCAACTTGGTATAGTTTGACGGCAAGGGTTCTCCTACCCAACATATTTATTAATTCCAGACACAGACCGAGCATATAGTGGGTAATGATCCTATTATGACTCGATTGTTCATCAGTACCCTAAAAGGGGTGTCTTTCGAGTGGTTTCGTAGACTTGAGCCAGGGTTAATCCAAATTTGGAGAGATTTGGAGAGGCTTTTTCTAGCCCGATTCTTCGACGATGACACTGAGGTGTCTATGACCACGTTATTGGCTAAGAAGCAGAAGAAGACGGAGTCTGTCAGTGACTTTGTTAAAAGATTTAGAAATCGATCATTGCATTCACGAGATCAAGTTTCTAAAGCTACTCTTATGGAGATGTGCCGCAACAATCCTTCTATCAATATCTTGTTCAAGATGGGCGCTGTTGAAGCCCATTCATGGAAAGATTTAGTTTGGCAAGGAGAGCAGGTGGAAAACATGCTCAAGAGAATAGATGCTGAAGAACCTCAAGAATCTCAGCCTAAAAAGGGAAGGGGTAAAAGCAACTATAATTCCTAGAAACAATCAAAAGGGAAGGATACTCTAGCTATTGAAACAACATCATCCCCGAAGTCTTCTACAAAACAGAAGGGAAATACTTTAGACAAACATTTTCAGAAGAAGTATGATTTCAAGGATGAACATGTGGTTTCCATTCTCACATCTTTGATCAAGATGAATAAGATCAAATTACCAGAGGTAAAATGGAACGTAGAAGTGTCAAGGACCGATGATCCTAACTATTGCATGTACCACAGGATGATGCATCATCCAACTAAGGCATGTTATATCCTAAAAGATAAAATACAGGCTTTGCTAGATGCAGGTGTGATGACACTTCAAGCAGAGCAAAAGAAAGTATCTGCGAATATGGTCTCGCTACAGTTTGGAGATTTCGCTGAGGTGCAAGTCCAAGACGGCATAAAACCGATTCCATAGGCAAAGACGAGGATTGTGAACTTCGACCCCCATCAAAGGAAATAAAAAGGGATGGTCCCCTACACTACCCCTAAAGGTGAATTGATGTGGGTTCATCCTGATTTACTAATAGATGAGCAATGGACATTGGTAAATGTAAGGAAGCCTAAAGTCACACGAAGATCTTGCAACGCTATCTCAGCCATCCCAGATGAGGGAGTTGAAACTACATCAATTAATAGTTCTGAAAACGAGTAGCTAGCATTCACTGCACAATCTGCACAGATATCAAGAACACGTGGGGGAAGGAGTATTTAAAGAAATACTCTAAAACAGCAGTTGCACCACCCAAACCAGGGAAAGAAGTGATGGAGCAAACTCAAGCAAAGGAACTTCATTACAGCAAAGCACTCAGAAAAGATACACCAAAAAGTTCAAAAGATCCTTTTCGGTTTAATGTGCTAGCTCAGTTAGCCAACATCCCAGCAAGGATTACCTTGTTTGAGCTTCTACGTTTATCTCGATCAAGGAGGGAAGCTCTTTGTGAAGCATTGGCAGATAATGAGGCTTTCCTTACTCATTTTCCACCAAACCCAGCCGGAATAACGTTGGAAGAAGCTTGCCCTTAGTGTTGTCAGGTCTTTCAAGGAAAAAGCCACACATCACCTTTTCTCAAGAAGACATGCACGTAAGGAACCCAAAACACGATAGACCATAGTACTTAACAGGGTATATCAGCTCCATTCGGGTGGACAAAATTCAGGTTGACACCGGTTCTGCTTTGAGCATCATACCGTTAAGACTCATTCATCACCTTGGAGTCCCTCTGCATCGTTTATCAACAACGGGAACCATCATCTATAGCTTCAATGCTTCCAATACTAGTCCCCTTGGTAAAAACAAACTTAAATGCCAGATGGGTGACTTGAGGATGGATGTCACTTGCTATATCATTGATACAGAGACGTCTTACAATTTGTTATTGGGTCGGCATTGGATCCATAATAATCTGATTGTTCCATCAACTCTACATCAATGCATGAAATATGTAGATAAGAGTGGTGAAGTCAAAATAGTGGTCGCAGAGAAACAACTATTCAAGGGGGTGGAGAATTATTTCACAGATTCTATCCATTACCTTAAGGATGAGCCTTTTGAAGTTACCACAGATTGAAGAACCAGATAGCGGTAATGAAGCCGATACCGAGTCTGAGTACGAATATGGTCTTGTCTTTAATAATATAGAACCCATCATAATTGGTCTTGAAGATCTGGATGTAGACGATTCTGTCTATGAGGACAGAGGAGTTATCTTTAATAATAATAATGATTTAACTTACTTATTATGTGTTGAATTGAATTCTAACATACCAAGTACAAGCACCAGCACATCGGCAGATCCTCTACCCCAATTATATGCTGAATCAAATTTATACATGTCGATTCAATCATCTTTTGTGACAAATCGACAGCAAATCAAATCTTCGGAAGCAGACTTCATAGTGCCAGCCAAGGCTAATGACCAAAAAGACATCATCTTTAGGAGGAGTGACGGCCCGACGTAAACTTTTTTGGAAGAATCTGAGAAGGAGGAAAAATATCTGCAATTCTTGTATTTCACACCAACAACCCGAAAACTTATGAAGAATATGGGATACGACTTCATCCATAAAGAAGACTTAAATTTCGGTAAAGGGATCCGGACACCAATCAAATCCGCTTATGTCCCGGAAGAAAAGTCGTAAGATTACTCGTCGTGGGTTAGGTTATGAATCCCCACCATTCACGCTGTGTTTTGGAACCAAAGGAGAGTCATATGATGATTCTTGCACCTCATCTTCTGAATCCATTTGCTAGGAGTCCGACTCTAGTGAAGGAGCTATGTTCAGGACACTCATGGCCAACACGACCTCAGCATCTCCAATAGAAAATCAAGAAGATGACCAATTACCTCTGTTTGATGACCCGCTAAGCCGATAGCTGGGTATACAGTGGGAACACCGCTTCGAACAACGTGAGCCTACAACTGATGACAAAGTGATTCAAGTGAACATGGGAGACGAGATTAACCCAAAACCCATATTCATAAGCGATAGCTTGTCGCCCAAAGAGAAAAAAGACCTCATTACTAGTATGAGAGTATATTGATATCTTTGCTTGGAACTATTAGGATAAGCCTAGGCTTGATCTCCAAGCGGCTATGCATCGATTAAATATCAAACCAGACGTCAAGCCTTTTAAACAACAACAAAGGCGATTTCAGCCTCAAACCATGGAGGCAATTGAAGCTGAGGTCAAAAAGCTCATCGAGTCAGGATTTATTTGTGAAGAGAAGCATCCTGATTGGGTGGCCAACATTGCCCCTGTTATGAAAAAGAATGGGAAGATTCGAGTGTGTATTGACTTCCGAGACTTGAATTCAGCTTGTCCTAAAGATGATTTTCCTTTA
The DNA here is from genome assembly GCF_001876935.1 of Asparagus officinalis. Classification (NCBI taxonomy): domain Eukaryota; kingdom Viridiplantae; phylum Streptophyta; class Magnoliopsida; order Asparagales; family Asparagaceae; genus Asparagus; species Asparagus officinalis. The sequence goes on along the minus strand of NC_033798.1, from coordinate 65,362,666 downwards.
CCCACACGGACGTCATTATTAAAAATACGTGCGGGTTTGAAAGGATGTCTTTTATGGATGGATTTTCAGGATACAACCAAATCAAAATGTATCCTGATAATGAAAAGCACATATCCTTTCGAACGCCTTCGGGAATATACTATTATACAGTAATGCCCTTTGGGTTGAGGAATGTCGGTGCTACATATCAACGTGCCATGACCTCCATTTTTCAAAAACATCTATGGAAGACTGTGGAATGTTATGTGGATGACTTGGTCGTTAAAAGTCATAACAAGGGAAACCATTTGCACGACTTGAAAACGATGTTCGACCTTATGTGGGCACACCAACTAAAGATGAACCCAACTAAGTCATTTTTAGGAATGACTAGCGGTAAATTCCTTGGGTTCGTGGTCACATCTAATGGAATTCGACTTGATCCAGACAAAGTCAAAGCCATCCGAGAGTTGCCACCTCCTAGAAATCTCGAAGAGCTTCGGGGCTTACAAGGGTGATTAGCATATATTCGCAGGTTCATTTCTAACCTGTCAGGTAAATGCCAACCGTTCTCAAAACTAATGAAGAAAGGGGTATCTTTTGTGTGGGATGAAGCTTGCCAGAAAGCATTCGAGGAGATTAAGCAATATCTCTCCAATCCGTCAGTATTGGTTGCACCAAAGTCAGGTAAACCTTTCTTGATATACATCCGGGCTACAGATCATGCATTGTCAGGACTCTTAGCACAAGATGATGAAAACGGCCAAGAGCAAACTGTTTACTGTCTTAGTAGGACTTTATCGGGTGCTGAACCTCATTATCCTCTTATTGAGAAAGAATGTTTGGCATTGGTCTTCACAGTCCAAAATATGTGATATTATTTGGTTAGGCAAACCATACATGTCATTTCTCAGATCAATCCTATTCGGGTATTCATGACACAACCCAACATGTTGAACTGATGACTCGCTAGATGGGCATTGTTACTCTCCCAATATGATATTCATTTCAAACCTCAAAAGGCAGTGAAAGGTCAAGCTATTTGTAACTTTATGGCTAACCATCCATTAAAGGGGAATGTGGAATTGTATCAGGACATACCAGATGAAACATATGAAGCCAATGCTATTTTCAAAGAGTAGGCATGGCAACTATATTTCGATGGTACGGCAAGAGCAAACCCTGCTGGTCGAGTTATTGCCGGAGTGGGGGTAGTCTTTATCTCTCCACAAAATCATGTGCTACCACGGGCTATTTCTCTAACAGAGCCATGCTCTAATAATGTAGCCGAATATAATGCTTTGCTGGTTGGCATGGATATAGCTAGATAGCTGGGGGTGAAGTACCTAGAAGCATATGGCGACTCACAACTCATCATTAACCAGATTAAGAGAGAATATGTGGTTAGAAATGAGGATCTCATCCCTTATCATACAACAGCGATTGCATTGGCCGAATCTTTTGAAGGTTTCTACATTGACTATGTATCCCGTCTCAAGAATACTTATGCCAATGTATTAGCATAGCTTGCAGCCACATTATCTTATAAGAGAGCTACTCAACAAATCACCGTGACAAGCAAACATTTGTTCAAGTCAAAGTATGCGTTGCGGATCAGTGTGATTGAAGATGAGCCTGTAATGCTCAAACCTAAAGATTAGCGATTTCCGATCATTGATTATGTATTATATGGTTTATTGCCTGAAGATATTAAGGAAAGAGAATCTACTCGTAGATGAGCACCTAGGTTCTACTATGATACCCAATCTCAGACTTTGTACCGAAGATCGTATGATGGGCTATTACTTTGCTGTTTGTCAAAGAAAGAAGCAAAAGAAGCTCTTAAGGAAGCGCATGATGGCATCTATGGAGCCCATCAGCCCGATCCTAAATTGTGGGACCGACTATGTAGATTAGGATATTACTGGCCTAACATGGTACAAGATGCCGTCGCCTATGCCAAACGATGCCATGCCTGCCAGATACATGCTAACTACATGCATTGACCACCCGAGCATCTTCACCCATCAGCCACTTAGTGACCTTTTGAAACATGGAGTATGGACATTGTTGGCCAAATAATCCCACCCTCTTCCAAGGGACATCATTTTATTTTAGCGATAACTGATTACTTCTCTAAATGTGCAGAAGCAATCCCATTGCGAAAAGTTAAAATGAGTGATGTTGTTAAATTCTTAAAACATCACATCATATACAAATACGGTATTCCGAGGCATATCGTCCATGACAACGGACCCCAGTTCGTTAGCCAAGCTTTCACCCGATTCTGTAATAAATTCAAGATTAAGAATTTGGCCTCAACAGCTTATAACCCTGCTACTAATGGGTAAGCAGAAGCATTCAATAAGACCATCGTCAGAATTCTCACTAAGGTGGTTTCGACGAATAAAAGAGGCTGGAACGAGAAGTTGGGTCAAAGCTTGTGGGCTTATCGCACAATAATTCACACGCCGATAGGAGCGATACCATATTCTTTAGTATATAGATGTGAAGCCGTATTTTACAACTAGAAATCTAAATTCCGTCTCTGTGAATAGCACTTGCAACTAGCATGACCACAGAAGAAAGTCATCGTCGATGTCTTGAAGAACTGCAAGTGCTAGATGAGAAGCGACTACTGGATCAACAATACATCAAGCTTTATCAAGCTCGGATTTCCAGAGCATTCGATAAAAAGGTTAGATACCGCACATTCAAAGAAGGTGATTTGGTTCTTACCGTTCGACGCCCAATGATTTTGAATTCCAAAAAGAAAGGGAAGTTCGAGCCAAAATGAGAGGGACCATTTGTGGTAGAAACTGTTTACTCAAATAGAGCTTATCGCCTTGTCACTTAAGATAGTGACAAACTCATGATAGCTATCAATGGTAAATTTTTGAAAAAATATTACCCATAGGCCTCATGGTCAAATAGGCCCCATGATAGGAGGAGAAGCAAAGAAAGGTAATGGTTTCCTCACTTCGTCTCCTCCAAAATTTCCTCACTAATCCTCTTCAATAGGATAGTGAGACTATAAAATTATCATGTTAATGATCACCTCTGATTATTAATATTTTTACTCAAAACAATATCTTTCCAATAGTAACTTACTATGCGATGTGTTACTGCATGATTTTCCTAACGTCATCATTTTCCCAAATGACGTTCGTTTTCCCAACTTAGGCCTACCAAGTGATGTGCCTTTGTTTCTATCACTATCGTCATACTGCTAAGTCACTGAACGATGTGATTTTCTTAACGTCGTCATTTCTCTAAATGATGTTCGTTTTCCCAACTTAGGCCTACCAAGTGATGTGCCTTCGTTTTTATCACCATCGTCATACTGCTAAGTCACTGAACGATGTGATTTTCCTAACGTCATCATTTCCCCAAATAATGTTCGTTTTCCCAACTTAGGCCTAGCAAGTGATGTGCCTTCATTTCTATCACCATCGTCATACTGCTAAGTCATTAAACGATGTGATTTTCCTAACGTCATCATTTTTCCCAAATGACGTTTGTTTTCCCAATTTAGGCCTACCAAGTGATATGCCTTCGTTTCTATCACTATCATCATACTGCTAAGTCACTGAATAATGTGATTTTCCTAACTTCGTCATTTCCTAAAATGACGTTTGTTTTTTCAACTTAGGCCTACCAAGTGATGTGCCTTCGTTTCTATCACCATCGTCACACTGTTAAGTCACTGAACGATGTGATTTTCCTAACATCATTATTTTCCCAAATGACGTTCGTTTTTCTAACTTAGGTCTATCAAGTGACGTGCCTTTGTTTTCATCATCATCATCATACTGCTAAGTCACTGAACGATGTGATTTTTCTAACGTTGTTATTTTCCCAAATGACGTTTATTTTCTAACTTAGGCCTACCAAGTGATGTGCCTTTGTTTTCTTTGTCGTTGTTATTCTAAGTTATTGAATGACTTGATTATCCCAACTTTATCATTTTTATAAATGACGTTCGTTTTCCCAATAAGTTCGCTATGTGTTGAGCTTCGTTCTTAACACTTAGTCATATTTTGAACTTCGTTGTCCTACATTTAATCTGAAGCCTAAAAAAGGCTAAGGATAGAAGAAAAATCTTAGTATTAAAATCTAAGACAAACTTTTTGACAACACATCATACTGAGGGAAAAAGTAAGGCTAGTCTAACTCATACGCCAGTTGGTAAAGACAACTCAAGTCCGTTGAAAGCTGAGGGTTTGCTAATCCTAAGTAAAATGCTTTAATTATACAAAAAGTAAGAGAACAATATGTGGATAAAATATAAATTTTATTCATATATAATTGAAAGTACAGAAACTCGAAGTACATAGATTGAATTTAGAAGACTTGAACTATACTACGAGGTTTAGTTACAAGTTCTTTCGGCTACAACACGAAGTTCAGTTATAAGTTCCTTCGAACTACACTACGAGGATCAATTACAGATTCTTTCAATGACATTCGGACTACAACACGAAGTTTAGTTATAAGTTTTTGACGACCTTCAAGATTTCACTACGAGCCTCGTCCACAACGACGTTGTTGTTCTTGTTGTTGAAGCTCCATCTTCCGTTCCTGGGTATGAAGTCTTCCCCATACCCAACTTTTAACTTGGGTGCTTATAGCACACGCCTACCTACTTGGGTAATCTGACTACTAATAGAAACACCACAAGCTCTAAGCATAGGATCAACAATTCTCTCATATCTGCAGAACGTGAAGGTAACTCTAACATTATTGCTGACTCCTCCGAAACGAAGCACTTCACTTAGTCTGTGAAGCTTCCACATAGACCGAAGTCCAGAAAAGGGATTGTATGCTTGTGGGTGCATGGCATGTCAAAACAGTAACCATGTTTGGACTTAGGATATCTCATGGGGGTTTCATTCAAAAGTCTAACAAGTTGTCGAAATATATTCTGATTTTGACTCTGGAAAACTGAGAAATCCTCAAACAAGTGAGCTACTACAAAGACCAAGAGATTAAGGATTGGAGTAGAAGTGTCACATGAAGCGATAGCGTTATCAACTTTGCCTACCTCACCGGCGACGATTATCGGAGCTTGGAATTTAGTAGGAAGTGAAGGGGGAAGCCTTAAAATGCAAAGTCCCTTCTGAGTCATTTTGAAACAAGGCTTAGAAGAGGAAGATGAATCCTCTCAAAAAGTAATGGCCTATTTATAGGTGAAGGAGCCAACCAAATAGCTGTGATTCGTTACATGAATCCTTAAGCACCAAACCGCCAAAGGGTGCTGGGAACGAAGCGACACAATCAATTACATTTGTAATTAGCGCCAAAGAGGACGTGGCATGAAGTAACACATTAAGTACCAAAGACTTATTGCTGACAAGACGAAGTGACAGATCCATGTGGATCAACAGTTTAGGAACTGTCGAAGGTTGCCACGTCGTTCAATGAGATTCATTCTCGTTCCCAAGTTAAAAATAACGAAGCTATTTCAAGTAGAGTCTGAATGTCGAGATTCAGCCGAAATTAGATTCAAACCTCGTCTTCAACAAGGGTAATTCATTTGATTTAAATTAGATTTGAACCTCATCTTTGGTCGTCTCTCTAATTAAACTCAAGTGTTGAGACTTGATTAAAATTGGATTCGAACCTCGTCTTCGATGAAGGTTGTTCCTCTAATTAGGCTCCAGTGTTAAGACTTGATTGAAATTGGATTCGAACCTCGTCTTCGACGAAGGTCGTTCCTCTAATTGGACTCAAGTGCTAAGACTTGATTGAAATTGGATTCAAACCTCATCTTCGACAAAGGTCGTTCTTCTAATTGGACTCAAGTGCTGAGACTTGACTGAAATTGAATTCGAACCTCATCTTCGATGAAGGTCATTCCTCTAATTTGGCTCAAATATTGAAGCTTAATTGAACGAGACTAGAACCTCGTTATGTCAGATTTGAAATACCAAGTGGAGTTCGAATCCAACCTCGTATCAGAACGATAAGACTTATACTTGAAGTCTTAAATCTCAGGGCAACAAAGTTCATGAACTTTGACATCAGATTATGTGTTGAGGTACAAAGTAGAGCTAGTGGACAAAGACAACAAAAGTTCTACTTATATATAAAAAAAGAAACTACAGAAGTCTGATTACAAAAGAAATAGAGCTAAATAGATCCAGCGGTTTAATGAATCTCTTCGACAAGCTTACCCAAGGATTCTTGATGTTCTGCCTCAACATCAGCCAAGGAACGCCTACATAGTTCCTCATCAGAATAAGCGCTCATATCATTAACAGCTTTTTCTAGCTGTTCCATTTGATCGAGTTCCAGTTAGAGCAAGGGCTGATGCTGCACCTGTTTAGAGGCCAATGTCTGCCTCATATCCATCATGCCTACTGTTCGCGGGGAAAACTGTTTTCTTCATTGAAATAATTGTCATCTTGGATTACAAAGATCCGGTC
>NC_033798.1:65338215-65355259 GCF_001876935.1 Asparagus officinalis | reverse complement strand
TTCCAGCCTCTTCTATAAAAAAAACGAGTCTGGAACGCTTTGGAGGGGGTATCTGTAGGCATCGAAAATTGCCTATAGGTCTCCACGAGCAGCTCAAAGCTAAGAGAAGATGATGAACGTCACCATCTGGTTCATAGAATCTTGATTGACGTCGACGAACGCTTGAAGTGAATCGGCAAACTATGTGAAGCAACGGAGTTTCAGAATAATAAAGATACGAACTGATCGGGAGCCCCGTGTCACTTACAAAAGACGAAATGCCCTTCTTGTCTCATTTATTCCATAGATGATCTAATCATTGGAGCTTATAGAACTCCTCATCGGCTTTCCAACGCAATTTGAATCGCTTAAATCTGAGTTCGGATGAAAAAGTTATGACGAAAATGGACAAGTGTGCAAAACAAAATGTCTCAGCCCGAGCCGAGACACCCAAGGGTGTCTCGGAACTTGTGGAGCTATTTTGACCATGATTCGTTTTGAATCTGAAGAAACTCAAAACGGGAAAATTGTAGATATTTTTGTCAAGTTTCCAACCCATCTAGAATCAGGTCATTTGGAGGTCATATGAGGAAGTTATGCCTAAAATAGCGCCGAGACACCCAAAGGTGTCTCGGACCTGGCCGAGACACCCAAAGGTGTCTCGGAATATTTTGGAGCTATTTTGCCCATGATTCGTTTTGAATCTGAAGAAACTAAAAACAGGATAGTTGTAGATATTTTTGTCAACTTTCCAACCCATCTAGAATCAGGTCATTTGGAGGTCATATGAGGAAGTTATGCCTAAAATAGCACCGAGACACCCAAAGGTGTCTCGGACCTGGCCGAGACACCCAAAGGTGTCTCGGAACTTGTGGAGCTGTTTTGACCATGATCCCGTTAGAATCTAAAGAAACTCAAAACATGACAGTTGTAGATCTCTTTGTCAGATTTTCAACACATCTTGAATCACTCAAATCAGAGTTCATATGAAAGAATTAGAGCCAAAATACTAAATAAGGTACAGACTGTCTCGCACAGGTGCGAGACACCCCGAGCTGTCTCGCACTTGGGACGTGTTTTTGACGGTTTTCGATCAGTTTTAACCGCTCCGTTATCCCCTCAAGCCTATAAATACAAGCCTTAGGCCTCATTTTTTGAAAGGCTGGAATTCTGGTACCGCGGCGAAGCCCTGCCGGATTGAAGACTTAAAGTGCACAGATTTCAAGAGAGGAGGAGGAGAGATCGGATCTAGTTCTTCAACGCAAGAGAGAGAGATTCGTCAAATCTACATCACCCGCATCCAATCCTTAGTATTATCCCGTTGTGGTAATTCTAAGAAGAGCAATTATCTCACTTTTATCGAGATAAGCGCTACAGTTTTCTCGATCCCTTCGCGGATAGACGGAGCTCTGCCTAATTTTTCAGCAATCAGATCTGATCGACGGTGGTTCACGGATAAACCCCAGCACAGACAAAGACACCCACGCAAGCAGAAGACCGATAAACGATCTCTGCGTTTGTTTGATAAAGTTGTAAACTTTTTATTTTCATTGTGTAAGGAGATCTTATAAAAAGATCAACTTTTCTTTTATTTTATTCGAGTTTATTGTAACGACTAAAGTTGTAATAGATTCGATAGCAATGAAAACAGCAACTTTCACAGCAAACATGATGTTGTTTGGATAGTTAATATATGTGCTATATATTTTAAACAAATCATGGTGATGAACATTGTGAAACTTTGGTCTTTATGGTAAGTCTTTGCCTACCTATTTGGATGGGTGAAGTTATGGACTATGTTCATAATCTGGATGATTTGTTTGAAGTATTAGCTCATGTTGAAGAAATAATTTCATGTTTAGCATAAATGTTTATCTCTTTTTGTTGATAACAAAGGGGGAGAAATGATTATCTATATTGGATTTATGTAATGTTATAGACTCTAATTTGCATATATGCAGGGGGAGTAAGTATGTTTATTTCATAATGTTTATGTAATGTTATAGACTCTAATTTGCATATATGCAGGGGGAGTAAGTATGTTTATTTCATAATGTTTAAACTTGGTTATAAAATACATACATTTTCATAATGTTTAAACTTGGTTATAAAATACATACATATGCATAAATTATTTGTTATCATCAAAAAGGGAGAGAATGTTGAATATAATATCTCCATGATATTATTTTGATGATAACAATTTATACAATGTGTGTTATACAAATGCACTAACTTTTATATGTAGATTTTAATATCAAAATATGAACAAGTGCAAGTTGAGTTCAAGGCATTATGAAGTAAAGAAGATGAAGAACATATGAGATAATGTATTTTACATTTTATTTACTTAGAATTATTGTACAAGCCTTGATCACTCACACACACACATATATATTAGAACACACTAACACAGGCTTAGCGTGTTGGTTAACTATAGAAATCCCCTATGTTAACCATTAGAGTTATAGTTAATATTTGAGTATAAAAACATTTAGTTCATATTTTTTACTCTTAGTAGTCGACTAATTAGAATAGTAGTCGACTACTCATGTATATGACTTAAATATAAGATTCTGTCAATTTACAGTGTAGTCGACTAATTTGGATAATAGTCAACTACTCAAGCTTATGACAGAAATATAAGTTTCTGATATTTTACAGTATAGTCGACTAATTGACATTATAGTCGACTACTGAAGGCAAAATTCATTTTCCAAGTTTCTGTCAAATTACAGTATAGTCGACTAATAAACTTTATAGTCGACTACTGAGAAATTTTCTGAATTTACAGACTCTGTTTAAACTCAGTGTAGTCGACTAATCTGTCTTGTAGTCGACTACAGATACAGTTTTTCCAGAATTTAAAGTTTGAATTTATGACTGTTTATAGCCGTTTTTAAACGTTTTTAAAGTTTAAAAATTTGTCTTTTCAAGGGCTATAAATAGGTTATTTGTTCAGAAAAAATGCAGAGACTTACATACCCATAAGCTTTGATCTTTGTGCATTTTTTCAAGTGAAAAATATTCAGATTTTGAAAAAAAAAGTTTCTGAAATTGTCTTTGAACATCATTCAAATACTTATTGTTTAGGTAATTTACAGAAGTTAGAATCATTCCTAAGCCACTACTACACTACACTACAAATCAAGGCTTATAGGAATTAAAATTGTTGCTTCAAAAGTTCTCTCGAGTTGTGAGAGGTGTTAATCTCTTGGTTTAGAGATTGGTGTGCAAATTGGCAAGGTGTTTGTCAATTGGTGTTGCAATTTACAGGGACTTGCAAATTGGTCAGGTTTGTTTTTTATTTTGTAAGTTTATTCAAAATCATAGTGGAAACTCTCAAGCGGGATTTGCTTGGGGACTGGATGTACACCGGATTGGTGGAACCAATATAAAACTTTATGTTTGTGTTTGTGAATTTCTGAGATTGCCATTTTTCTTTGTAATTTATAATCTACTTTGCATATATTTTAAAAGAATACTATTCAGCCCCCATCTAGTATTCTAGTGTATCTATTTCAGATCTTATACGCCTAACACGCGTTGCCGGTTTAGTCTTTTGCCGAGTGAAAAAGACACCAGAATCCGAGTTTGGGGACTTTTATCCAGAATCCTAAGAAGGAATAAGTCAGCGTCTAATACGCGTTGCCGGGTAGTCTATTCCCGTAAGAAAGACGAAGTCTACGTATTCAATATCGTAGCACTAAAAGAGTTAACTCTTTTAGCAGAACGTCACATGTGGAACGGACTTAAACAATCCGCATGCAAGCTCGATTCAAACGGTAATCGGTAAAGGCACGTCAAATCCGTTGATGGCTGAGGATTTACTAAAAATCCTGAGTCTCCATCTGATACATGCGACCGGGTAGTCTATTTCCGTGAGAAAGACAAAGTCTACGTATTCAATATCATAGCACTAAAAGAGTTAACTCTTTTAGCACAATGTTACATGCGAAACGGACTTAAACAATTCGCATGCTAGCCCGACTCAAACGGTAGTTGGTAAAGGCTCATCAAACCCGTTGATGGCTGGAGGTTTGTCAAAAATCCTATAAGTGTGAGAGTCATTGACGCACCAGCTTCATTAGTTGGTCTTGTGGCTTGAGGATCCAACAACTTCAGGATAAGATCCTTACATACAGATGAATCAGTTTTAATAGTTGGTCCTGCAACCCCGATATTTGGGACCGCCATGTTCAAATGTCTTAAGAGTTTAAACTGTGTAAACTCCAGCAAACGTACGAGTATAAACTATGTTAACACCGGTTAACGCGTTACAGTAAAGGTTAATGCCGGTCAACGCATTACAGTAAAAGTCGAGGCCGGTCAACGCATCGACGATTTTTCCAAAATAAGGCTAAGGAAAACTTTTGGATTAAAGAATGATTCCAAGGAGTTCAATTGCGATTCAGATATGAATTCCCGACGAAGATAATCAGTTCAAAGTTAACTCAATGACACGAGCCAAAACCAACTCACCAATTTCGATTCAAGATTTCAACAACGGTCAGACGATAAACACAGCACCGGAAGAACTTTATCTATTTAACAAAATACTGAATAGGCTGAAGAAGTCAAGAATTAAAGCCAGCTACAGGTCCTTTGACACCGACTGAAGGTGGGGCCTATCACATCCAAAATATTTTAGACTCCTCTATAAAGGAATAAGCCTGAAACACTTTGGAGGGGGCATCTGTAGGCGTCTAAAAATACCTATAGGTTCCCGTATGCAGCTCGAGATAGAGAGAAGACAATGAATGTCATTGTCCGAATCAAGGAAGATTATCTGATGCTGATAAGCGCATGAAGAAAATCGGCGAACCATTGATGACGTAGCAATGAGCTACGTCAGCGCGTATCAACATCAGCCGACCCGCGCCCCCCTGGGTTAGCTGCGGCTGACCCGCGCCCCCTACGGGTCAGCAGTTTCGACCCTCAAACGGGTTTTCGACGGTTCTTTTGCTATTTTCTCAGGATTTGTTCGTTCCAGAGTGTCTCAAGTGTTTGGATATCATCCATAAACGTGTGTAGGCTGTTATTAACTAAAGATAAAGCCAAATCTCCCATTCTCATCCAAATTAACCGATTTTGAGGCCTATAAATATGAAATGAGGGCCTCCTTTCAGGGGGGGCAGAATTTTATCAAGAGGGCGAGATGCTGCTGGATTGAGGAGTCAAAGGAGCACGAATTTACAGCGAAGGCAAGTCAGATCCCGACGAACTTCAGCATAAAGATGAAGGCTTTCGAAGGATCTTAACCCGTATTTTCTTCCGTCTGTTCCTTAAGATTAGGCTTGGTCTTAATCTCGAGAAGAGCTACTGATTTTGCTTGGTCGATCTCAGTGCTTAAAACGAATACTTCCTTGGTGAAATAGGAGCTCTGTCAATTTTTCGACAACCGGATCTGATCCGCGGTCGTCCACGGATATCAAAATCCCTGGCACAAGCGAAGACCTCATGCAAGCAAGAGTTGATAAACAGTTCTTGTGTTTATTTTCTAGAAAATTGTAATCTTTAGTTTTGTCGTTTAAATTCATTATAAACGATCAAAGTTGTAATGAACTCGATACTAAAGAACACTTTCGACGAAAACAATGAGCCGCCAAAAATAGCAGCGCTATAACGTTTTGTCTTATAAGTAACAAGTAAGGTGTTCACCAAAAATGCCCTAGTGAGTTTGACCAATTCCCGACATGCTTAAAGCCAATAAATCTCGTTCCTACCCTTTCCAAGTTCCAATGACTAGAGAGGTTACTTAATCCTTAAGAAAAGCATTTATTCCCACGATGGCCCATGTTCCAATAGGTTAGAAAAATCTCAGAACCTTCAAGAGAGCATTCATTTATGTGGACCTCACTCTCCACAAGTCCAGTGACTATAAGAGATTATATACAATTATGGGTAAATTGCAAAAAAAATGCCTTATTGTTTCTCTAACATTGTAAAAAGGTGAGCTCTATTTTAAAACCTGGCAAATAAATGCCCCAAATTATTTAAATATTGCATATCGGTGCTAAGTTAAAAAAATCCAGAAGGCGTTAGTATCCAAGAATATCACATAACACAATATACTAAAGTGCATCTTTGAGATATTTATTTACAACATTTAAATATTTTGGGGTGTTTATTTGCTCGGTTTTAAAATAGACGTCACTTTTTTGCAATGTTAGCGAAACAGTACGGCATTTCTTTTGCAATTTACCCGACGACTATCAAAGGGCCAAATCGAAACGTTGTATCTAAAACATCTTTGACGTACGTGCATCCATTACTTTAGAAAAAGAAAGGAAAAAAAAAGAAAAAGAAAAAGAAAGGGAGAAAAAAAGGTGTTTCCATTATTTCAGCTTTCCCTTTATTAAGATCGCGACCAGAACCCTCAAACCTCTCATGATCACTTCACTCGCTCGCTCCCCTTACGCTTGCTTTGATCTCTTAGAGTCACCGTCTCTTTCACCTTACATCATCAACTCACTGCAAATTTCGCCTTGAGATTTGTGATGTTTTCTTTTTTCTCTTGGATCGATCTTGCCGTAATATGTACCTTCATTTTGCCTTCATTTTGCCTTAATTTTTTTTAACTTTTTTTTTCTAATTCCGTCCCGACTCCGGCCTGTCCTAAACTTGAGAAATCGTCTTGTGGGCTAATGATCGCTAAGTTTAATTTTCTGCGAACTGTTTTCTGCCATATTTCTTTAATTTTTTTTCTGTGATTTTATTGTTCTTGCGGGGGTTAAAGTTGTTTCTTGCGTTCAGCTGATTGGAAACCCAGCCAGGTTGCTTCGATCTGAAGGCGATCCTATCTATTGCTACTCCTTGAAAATGAACGTACGGAACAGTAATATTAATCTTCTCCTAAGCATTTCCTCATTCGCCTGGTCTAATTTGAGATGATGTACGTGCGTAGGTTGTGGATAAAGAGGGCGTGATACACGACAGATGCCCCGCCGCCGGGTATCCGAGGCAGCGATGGGCGACGGCTTGGGACGACGGTCCGGGAGGCCAAGTCAAGCACATAAATATATACCACGGAGAAATCATACACTCCATCCAAACCACTTATCAACGGAACGGGACCCTCGTCATGTCCCGTAAACACGGTGGAGCTGAAGACAACTTCACTATGGTACCACCTTTCCCGTAGGGGCGTATTTTAATTTTATAATTAAAGATCAAGTTAAAATGATAAGAGCTTTGTTACAGGGACTCAAAATATGGGACCAGTAGGGGATAAGTGAGGTGTCCCCCTCCTATTGGATAATGAGTTGGTCATCATTAATTAAATGATGGACACGATGGACAACTCAGTATCCATAGGAGGGGGACAACTCACTTGTCCCCCTATTAGTCCCATATTTTAGATCTTTAGGAATTTTTCAAATGATATATAATCTGCACCTGTTACGTTGTTGGTTTTACTATTGCAGCCATGTTCTTTTTTTTAATTTTTCTTGGTTTATTACCTTGTGCAGATCAATTTTCGTGAACCTCTTTACCTTGTGTCAGGGTCACTACGGCCCTTACTGTTCTTGATAATTGAGCAGCAATATTCAACCGTGATGTAAGAGGATGGAGTATCTGCTCCGCTGTGATCAATCGCTCAAGTTTAGTTAGTGCTCGAACACCACGGGCCATTTCGGTACAGTGGAGGGGCACGCCTTTTTCTTTCCAAACTGGTAACAGAAAATTATGGGTTCGGATCCGCCGTCAGTTCAGTTAATGTGGGTCATCTGCCATGGATCGCGGTTTTACGTTCGCTGGCCTGCAAACAATATATCGATGATCCTGCCAACGGCAGGTCGTCGGTGAAATTGAAAAACTTAGAATGCCAGGTAAAAACAAGCTGTGAGAGTGTAGTTATGCTCTGATTTTTTCTTTTTCTTTTTTTTTTGTTGTGTTGGTATTTCGTGTGGTCTTGGGTGTAGTATTTGCCTACTTGGATAGTGGGATGTACTTTGGGAGGCTAGGGTTAAGTAGTTTTTTCCCTTGACTGTTGGTGGATGATTGTAAAATCCATAGGTAGGGAACTGGCTTTATGGATCAAATGGTATGCGATATCTTAGTTTTTCAAATAAAAAGTTATGAAGGCATCAAATTCGAAGCCTTCAAATGTTGGGAAAAACAAGGTTAAACAAACCCAGAATTAAGCGAAGAACCACACAGAAATAAAGATTAGAGCAGAGAAGTTTAAAACATCATAACTAATAAATGTTCAAGTCTGAAATACTTACAGAAATGACCGAATCGCCTCTAAATGATGACTAGCCTTGAAAAATGTATGCCCACCTACGGACTGGTTGTGTTTCGCGCAATAGTTTCGAGGATGAGACTAGCAGCAGTTCGAAGAAGCGTTCTTCTGTTGAAAGCACTTCGACTGCAACTTCTTCACTCATCGAAATTCTTCAATACCAGCAGCTATAAAATTATAAAAGGAAGACATAGAGAATTTTATTTTTTATTTTCGTGGTCTCTCAATCGATGACAAAGGAAGCATGTTATTAGGGTTGGGATAGGTGAGTAGACAAGGCTTTGAATTGTCAGTTATTACAACGTTGTACGGTCTGCTATAAATATTATTTCAACCTTGTAATGTTTGTAACTTCGAAACATTCAGCTCGTTAAATGCACGCACGTGCTCGGACCAAACGCAACGCGACCACATGTGTCGTCCTGTGCCGCATGGACTCGCACATGGAGTCGCTCTCTCACGACCCGCTTCGCTTGAGCTCCCCACTCTCTGCTAGATACAATACAAGTATACACTTTCTAATACCTTTGTTATTCATATAAACATATATGTTAATTTAACTATTTAAATGCATTCAATTAGTTCAAGTTAGGTACTAAACTCACATTGCTGCGTAACTAAACTACCTTTTTTTTTTTCATCTATGAAGATCCAACCATATTAAATTGGTATCTTTTCATATAAATCACTACAATTTTCATTATTATCAACATACCCCCACAATATCCATCATATCTACCCTTTTAAAATGGGTGAGTTACATGGAAAAACTTTACTCTCCCCAAAATAGCCTTAACCCTAAATTTAATTACCAACAACATATCCCAAATAGTTCATCCCAAATTACCCTTGTTATCAGTTACAAATATTTTCTCCTTTTCGATTCATCGTTTCCTTTCAATTCATCGGTCCCAAAATCACCTTTACTCCTGCTGGAATAGATATAAAATTCTTCCTTTCCCAGGAATCATGGTAGAATATAAAATTCTTCTTCCTTGTTATCGGGTTCGCCTTCACCCTTAAAAGAAGGCGGGGAAATAGAAATATAAAATTTCTGGCCTTTCCGCTATCGATCTTCCGAAATTTATCATTTTAGGATTCATCCTAGGAAGTTTATCCCTGAATCTAAGCCAGGGATAAGTCTGCGCCTGAACACGCGCTGTCTGGTTAGTCTCTTAACCGTTTAAAAGAACACCGTTACATATTCGACATTTGGACAGGTTGTTATTAATAACACCAGAATCCATGCCTTACACGCATGTGGGATTTCTCCCGATCCTAAGAAAGGCTAGCGCGCCTAACAGCGCGTCGCCGGTTTAGTCTCTGTTCCGAACAAAAGAACCAGAGTCGTTCTCGGGTATTCTTATCCGAAAGCCTAAGTTAGGATAAGTCAACCACCTAACAGGTCGTCGCCGGGTGTATTCCCGTAACAATGGCGAAGTCTATGTATTCGACATCATAGCACGAAGTTCTAATGGAGTTCATTTCCCTTAGCACACACGTTACTATGCGAGAACGGTTCCGATAATCGCATGCTAGCCCGACTCAAACGGTATCGTAAAGGGCTAAATAAACCCGTTGAAGGTGAGGGTTAGCCAAAAAATCCGTAAAGGTCAACCAACACGTGTCGCCGGGTTAGCCTATTCCGTAACAATGTGCGAAGTCTATGGTATTCGGACACATAAAGACGAAGTCTCAAGGATTCATTCCCTTAGCCACAACGTTACTATGCGGAACGTGATTTAGACAATCGCGATGCATAGCCCGACTCAAACGGGTAGTCGGGTAAGGTTAATAAATCCGTTAAAGCTTGGGGTTTAGCCAAAAATCCTAAGTCAGCGCCTAACACCGCGTCGCCGGGTAGCTATTCCAGTAAACATGGCCGAAGTCTGTGGTATTCGACATCATAGCACGAAAAGTCTAAGCGGTTCATTCCCTTAGCAAACGTTACATGCGGAAGGATTCCACAATCCGCATGCTAGCCCGACTCAAACGGAGTCGCGTAAAGCGCGCATCAACCCGTTGATGGCTGAGGATTTGCCCAAAAATCTATAAATATGCGAGTCATTGACGCTACTTTATGAGTTGGGTTCGTGACTCGAAGCATCACGACTTGGGATAAGATCCAGCTCCAATTTCCCTACAGAGCTTAACCCGTGTGTTATCAGGCAGACGTACGAGTTATAAACTGATTCAAATGCGAACAGTGATCATAATGAAGCCTGGACGCCGACAAACGGTCGCATATGAAGCTCAAACGCGAGACAACGCGTTATAGATGAAATTCAACGCAGTCAATGCGATGATTAAGTTCTGTGCTGAAGCACGCAAACTCGAAGCCAAAAACGTCAAGAAGTCAAGAATCGACTTCAAGTCAAATTCCAACAACAGTCAGGACAATTAAATGGCAGCACCGGAACCCTAGCAGGCATTCTTTACAAGCACTGAATATAGCCTGAAGGAATTGAAGGATCCAAGAACAGGAAGTCATTTCCAGGTCCCGTTACACGACTGAAGGTTTGGGACAATCACATCCAAAGTTTCCAGACTCTTCTTATAAAATCGAATGGGCTGATAATACTTTGGAGGTATCTGTAGGCGTAAAAATTTGCTATAGGCCCTTAGCAACAGTCTCGACGCCGATTTAAACAAAGACCACGGGCGACTCATTCCAACACAAGACCGTTAGTTCGTCAAACGCTGAAGCAAGCTATACGCAACGGAGCAGGGTAACAAGGCCGCAAATCGCACCCAAGAATTGTGGAATGATCACTCGCACGCGGATCAACCCTGTTTTAGGTGAATCACCGATCATCTAAACAAGACAACTCGGATGAATCACGATCAGATCAACACTCAATTCCGGACTCAATCAGAAGTGTTCTGCCATATCAGGAACCCGACTCACTGCCAAAATCTGGCCGAATCAAGTAAAGAGTACCGTGCCAAAAGTCGATAACCCACAAGAGAACCCAGACCGGAAACAAAGGACGAAACGGTACAAACACCCGGGACTCGGCGAAACCGAACACCCAGGTGGCTCGGCACCAAGCCGAGCCACCCTGAGGTTGCGTCGGCCAAAGCGAGCCACCCCATGGGTGGCTCGGTAAGGCCGAGCCCACCCAATGGGGTGGCTAGAGCTCAGAACTGTGCCAATGCACAGTTCTGAGAGCAGTGCCTATAAATAGCCTTTGCTTTTGTTTTATCGGAGGTTGGAAATTTTGGATGAGAGCCGAAGCCCTGCTGGATTGAAGACTCAGATCTAAAAAGAATCAGCAACTTTGAAGGCTGAGACCTTGGACTTTCAGATCCGGTGACTCGCAATCAAGCCAACGCCAAAATAAGGCAGAGAGTTCGAGAGGATTGGATTTGACGATCTACACGATCAACACTCGATCTAAGCTTGGTTCTTAGATCCCGGAGATTCAGCGGTTGTTCCTTGGTGATAACCAATCCCTCCCGGCTATTATTCCCTTGGTGGAATATTACCCTAATATCGTGTAGATCCGACCGGATCGAGATCACGCGTTGGTTCCACTCGCAAAAACCCCGGCGCAGGCAACAGAACCACCAAACGCGGACGCGACCGCAAAACAGCGCAGCTCGCGATTAGTTCGACAGAATAAGGAAAATGTAATTCTTTTTACTTTGTTTCTTTGATTTTCATTTGAACCGTCTTATAAAAGACCGGTCTTTGTAAGCGCACTAAAGTAGTAACTGATCATACCAATGATATTCGCGATATTGAAGAACGACTATTTTCTCCCGCGAAACTCTACGAAGATTCAAGGGTCCAAGGTGAATATGCGGAACGAGATAATCCGAAAACCTATATTCGATCAGCGACAGCCTCAGTCGAAGAGAAAGAAGAGTTAATTCTCTTAGTTAGAGATACATCGGATGTGTTTTCCGTAAATTATGAAGACATCCAGGGCTCGACCCAAACGTAGAGGCATCGTCTCATTATAAGACGGAGGCAAACCCTGTTCAAACAACAACAAGAGGTTTCGTCCGCAAATGATGGAAGCAATCAGAGGCCGAAGTAAGAAGCTTACTACTCGGGCTTCGTTTCGGGAAGAAACAGCATCCGGAATGGCGTCGGCCAAAAGATTGTTCCCAGTCCTTAAGAAAGAGGAAGGTCAGATTTGTATCGACTTTCGGCACCTCAATGCGTTGCCCAAAAGATGAGTTTCCCCTTCCCATCAGGATGTTATCAGTCGACAATACGTGTGGTTCGAGAGGATGTCTTTCATGGATGTTTTCTTGGTATAACCTGTGCATCCAGATGATGAAAGCATACAGACATTTAGAATGCCTCTTGGCGATCTTCTGCTACAACAGTATGCCCTTTGCTTAAAGAATGCAGGTGCTACATATCAGCGAGCCATGTCAACCAGATCTTTCAGGAACATCTCTGAAAGACTGCGAATTGCTACGTAGATGATCTGGTCGGTGAAAAGTCGTGATAAAAAAGATTCACATAAGGACTGAAGACATTGTTCACTTGATGCGAGCCATCATGGAAGATTGAATCCTCACCATGTTTCCTCGGAATGTCTAGTGGTAAAATTCCTGGGATATCTGTCACCACCAAGGTATTCACTATCCGACCCCGATAAGTAAAGGCGATTAATGAATTGCGCCTCCGAGAAACCTCAAGGAACTGCGATGTTGATTGCTAAGGATGTTGCTTAACATCCGCGGTTGCATCTCGAACCTCTCAGGGAAAATGTCAACCATTCTCCAAGCGCACAAAGAAAGGGGCGTGTCATTGTCTAGGGATGAGCTGTCAAAAGGCATTCCGAGAGCATTTAAGAATATCTCTTTCAAAACCTCCCTTTACTCGTCGCACCGAAATCGGGCAAACACGTTCGTTGATTTATTCCAAGGCACCGAGACACTATTAAGTGCATTACTTGCACAAGATGACGATAAACGTCAACGAAACAGGCCTGTTTTATATTTAAGCGAACCATGGTAAGGCGCTGAATCTCGATATCCTATGATTAAAGAGAATGTCTCGCTTGGTGTTGCTATCAGAAGATCCGCATTAATCTAGATTGGACAGCACCCATATTTATGTCATCTCTAAAGTTAATCCGGTTCGAGTATTCACTAGACTCAAACCAGTTTCTATGAGCTGGCGATAGCCGAAATGGGCCTTACTCTTGTTCCCAATACGACTTACATTTTAACAACAGAGTCGGGTTAAAGGGCAGGCCATCTAGTGGATCTGCTGGCAGACAATCCAACTAGGATACCCGCCAGAATATTATGAACGACCTACTGATGAAACCCACGAAGTCAACGCGACTTCACACCAACAAGTATGGCGTTTATACTTCCGACGGCGTTCAGCGAGCAACTAATGTTGCAAGTGCTCCTGGAAGTTCTAAGATTTCTTCCGGCAGTTGAGTTGTCTTTAAGTTTTCCCAGGAAGGAAAAAACACGTGATGCCTCAGAGCTACTCATAACCGGCCATGCATCGAAATAATGTAGCAGGGTATAACGGCCTTGATTATAGGACTCAGTTTTTGTAAAGAACTGGGGTGGAGTATCTCGAAGCCTTCGGTGATTCTCAAACTATAGTACAACAAGTTCAGGCCGAGAGTTACGAGGTTCGAAGCCAAGATTTAATACCATACCAAGATAGCAGTGGAGATGCGGATCATTGAAGCGGATTCTATATCGAAACATATTCCACCGGCTACGAAATACCTACGCAGACGCGTAGCAAGCAATTAGGCCGTATCTCTGGTACAACTCCAGAGACAGAGCATTTGTTATGGTAACGAACTCCACGACTCCTAGCCCGCTCTACGATGAACGAGGCTGAAGGTAAGAGAGGCTCCAAGAGTGTGCACGTTACTCAAGCCGAGTTCGAACACGAGACTTGGCGTTTCCCCATCATCGATAGTCTTGCCATTGAACTTGTGAAGATGTGAAGGAAGAGAGTCGATCCGACGAAGAGCCCAAGATTCTACTATAATACGGAGAATTCGACGCAATATACGCAGGAGGTACGATGAGTTTGCTACTGCGTGGCTTCATCAGCGAAAGACGCGAAGGAGTCCTTAGGGAGGCGCCGAAGGAGAGTGTGGCGGCATCACCAAACAGGCCCAAGCTTTAATGATCGCATCAGAGATGGGTATTTTTGGCCTCCATGATGAAGTGATACGAATCATGTATGGCCGAAAGTCCCGCTGATGCATGTCAAATACATGCACTCATGCACCAACCTCCGGAACATCTTGCATCCTTCAAATTACTCATGCCGGTTTGAGACGGGGGAATGGTCATTGTCGGCCCTTAATCCCCATCAGTCAAACGTAAACCGATTCAGCCTGCAATTACCGATTACTTGTCAAATGGCCGAAACAATTCCACTCAGTAGAAGTTAAAACGAGTATGTTAGTGCATTCATCAAGCACATAATTTTCAAATCTATAGGTATGTGTTCAAGACGAATCATACATGACAACGGTCCATTGTCAGCAACGCCTCATAAGGTTCTGCGCGGAAAAGTTTAATTCAGAATATTCGGTCAACGGTTTATAATCCCACAGCCAAATGGAATTAGCTGAAGCCTTAACAAGACTATCATCCAAACTCTTGTTCAAAAATCTAGAGCTGAAACTTAATAAACGAAGACTGGATGACAAGCTTTAGCGCGGATCTATGGGCCTAATCGACCACGGTGCGCACACGCGGGAGCAACCCACGTAATTTCACTGGTATAACGGGTGAAGCTGTTGTTCCATAGGAGATTCAAATCTGTCTCTGGCGGATCGTCTTTCAACCCAGATGCACGACGAAAACATCAGAAACAGCACCCTCACTCGAGAGGTTCGCGATGAAAGCGCTGGAAGCTCAACAGATATTAGAGTTTTTACCAAGCTAGATCTCCGAGCCTTCGACAAAAAGTTCGACAAAGAGGTTTTCAAGAAGGGACGGGAATTTGTTCTTAACTGTAAGCGACCTATGATCCTTAACTCCAATAAGAAGGGTAAATTGAACCCAAATGGAGAGACCATCGTATGTAAGACAGTACTACTCGAGTGGCGATATGCCTTGTTACAAGGACGGTGACCGCGCTTATGAATGTCGATAAACGGACCAAGTTTCTGAAAAAATACTATCCTTAGTACTCAGGATAACCAATGGCACGGGGAAGTTGCCGGGAGAAACCACATGGGTAGTCTTAGGACTAACCAGTCAATTAATAGAATTGAGAGTAAGAAATACTACGTTCGAATCTGAATGTCAGAATGTTCACTTTTATTTGTATCAAAATTCTTTTAACCGTATGAGTTATTTTGTGAGGATAGATCCAATCCTTTGGTAGGTTAATCTTTCCTCACCAAAACCATCCGCTTTGATCAAAACTTAAACGACAGTGGACACAATATTTCCATCTGGCCCGTCAGATGGACTTTCTCAGACTACAACGTGCTAGCGTCACACACCTAGCATAAAGTCTCCCTTTGAGTGATATACGAATTGGCACTTTCCTAATGCACCTGTATTCCACTTTCTTTCTTTCTGTCCAACCTATAAAAGTTGGACCAAAGCCAAATTCCTCTCTCGATTCCGTCCATGAACGAGGAGTCCCTTTTAATTGGAACAGTCAACCTATAAAAGATTAGATTATGTTCACCGATCTCGCTTAAGTCAAGGCTTGAAATAGTTTAAGACTAACCGAGTCATTCCTTCTTCGATAAACGAAAATCCACCTTTGTTCCTTTATTCAACCAAACCTATAAAAGGTAGAGTTGAATTGGCTTTCTCCTCAATGATGAGGGATTCTTTGGGGATCAAATGCCAATCCTATAAAAGTTAGGGTCGTTCAACCTTTCCGATTCTCGAATGGAGATCCCCTCTTAGTTTCATCCTGCCGGATTCTGGGGGTGAGGATCCCACCTCGAGTCTCCTTTTCACCTGCGATGATAATAAATTCTTCCTCTTCAGACTGGGCAGATCAGAAGATAAAATTTCTTCACTCTCCCATTTACCCAGTCATGTTATTGCTCTTAGGAAAAGACACAATTCTCAATGTCCAATCCGGCACTTGTGCACGGAATTTTATCTTCGACTCCTAAATAGAGATAAAGCCTTACGCTACAGCTTGCCGGTTTAGTCGGTTTACCGATTGAGAAGACACCAGAAATTCCAGTCTGCGGGAATTTCATCTCCCGAAGACCTTAAGAAGGATGAGTCAGCCGCCTAACACGCGTTGCTCGGTTTAGTCTTTTACCGATGGAAGAAGACACCAGAATTTCCAGTTGGGGGAATTTCATTCCGAAGCTAAGAGGCATGAGTCAACGCTAACACGCAGGTTGGCCGGTTTTAGTCTTTACCGTATTGAAGAAGACACCAGAATTCCAGTCTGAGGAATTTCATCCGGCAAGCTAAGAGGGATGAGTCAGCCGCCTAACCGCGTGACGGTTTATTCTTTATACCGATTGAAGAAGACACCAGAATCAACTCTGGGGAATTATCATCCCGAAGCCTAAGAAGGGATGAGTAGCCACCTAACACGCCGCTCGTTGCCGGGTTTAGTATTATTTACCATTGAGAAAGACACCAGAATTCCAGTCTGGGAATTTCATCCCGAAGCCTAAAGAACGATGAGTCAAAACACTAATGCGATGTTGCAGGGTAGCCTATTCCGTACAAGGGAGAGCCTAAGGTATTCAAAATCATGCACAAAGCCTCGAGAATTTACTCCTCTTAGCACACACGTACTGTGGAACGGATCAAACAATCGCATGCTAGCCGATTATCAACGGCTATTATCGCCGTAAAATCTCTCTCTTT
>NC_033798.1:65319803-65338190 GCF_001876935.1 Asparagus officinalis | reverse complement strand
TATTTTTGTCAACTTTCAACCATCTGAAGTCAGTGTCATAGTTGGAGGTCACTATGAGGAAGTTTGCCTAAAATAGCACCGAGACAGCCCAAGGTGTCTCGCGACGCTGGCCGAGACACCCAAAGGTTGTTCTCGGGAACTTGTGTAGTGTTTTGACCTGATCCGTTAGGAATCTAATAGAAACTCTCAAAACATGACAGTTGTAGATTCTTTGTCATGATGTTTCAACAGCATCGTTTGATCACTCAACATCAGAGTT
Organism: Asparagus officinalis; assembly: GCF_001876935.1. NCBI lineage: Eukaryota > Viridiplantae > Streptophyta > Magnoliopsida > Asparagales > Asparagaceae > Asparagus > Asparagus officinalis. The sequence goes on along the minus strand of NC_033798.1, from coordinate 65,337,931 downwards.
CATATGGATAAGAATTAGGGGCCAAAATACTGGAAATAAGGTACAGACTGTCTCGCAGGTGCGGGGGGGGGCCCCCGAGCTGTTCTGCATTGGGATCGTTGTTTTGACGGTTTTCGATCAGTTTTTAACCGCTCCGCGTTATCCCCTTCAAGAGCTATAAATACAAGCCTAGGCCTTCATTTTTTGATAAGGCTGGAATTCTGTTACCGCGGCGAAGCTCCTGCCGGAATTGAGACTAAGTGCACTATGATTTCAATGAGTAGGAGGAGGATGAGATCGGGATCTAGTTCTTCAACGCTAAGACGGAGAGATTCGTCAATATCTAAATCACCCGCATCATATCTCTTAGTATTATCCTGTTGTGGTATTAATTTAAGGCAGAGCTAATTATCTCCTTTTATCGATGTATAGCGCTACTAGTTTCTCATCCCTTCGCGGATAGACGGAGCTTTCTGGCTTAATTTTTCTGCAATCAGATTCTGTTCGACGGCTGGTTCACGGGATAAACTCCCAGCCACAGACAAAGTACACTCCCGCATGCAGAAGACGTATAACGATCTCTCTGCGTTTTGTTTGATAATGTTGTAAACTTTTTATTTCATTGTGTAAGGAGATCTATAAAAGATGCAAATTTTCTTTTATTTTATTCGAGTTTATTTGTTAACGACTAAAGTTGCTATAGATTCATCTAGCAATGTAAAACAGCGAACTTTCACAGCAACATGATGTTGTTTGGATAGTTAATATATGTGCTATATTATTTTAATACAAATCATGGTGATGAACATTGTGAAAACTTTTGGTCTTTCTTTTTATTGGTGGTAAGTCTTTGCATACCTATTTGGTATGGGTGATAGTTATTTGGATATGTTCATAATTTGGTATGATTTGTTTGAATATTTAGCTCTGTTTGTAAGAAATATTTCATGTTTGCATAAATGTTTATCTCTTTTTGTTTGATAACAAAGGGGGAGAAGTGATTATCCTGATATTTGGATTTATGTTAATGTTTATATGACCTTAATTGTTGCATTTATGCAGCGGAGTAATTATGTTTATTTTCATAATGTTTTTGAAACTTGGTTATAAAATACATTACATCATTACATAAATTATTTGTTATCATCTAAAGGGGTAGAGATGTTGAATATAATATTCTATGATTATTATTTTGCATTGATTAAATTTAACAATGTGTGTTATTACAAATGCACTATCTTTTTATATTTAATATTTAATATTTTTCAAAATATGGAACAAGTGCAAGTGATTTCAACGGCTATTATGAAGTTAAAGAAGATGAGAACATATGAGATAATGTAATTTTACATTTTATTTACTTAGAATATTGTACGAATTGCCTATGATCACTCACACACATATATATTAGAACACACTCACAGGCTTATGCGTGTTGGTTAATATAGAATCCTATGTTATCTCATTAGAGTTATTAGTTAATATTTAGTATATAAAACATTTGTTCATTATTTTTTACTTTTAGTAGTCGATAATTAGTCGAATAGTGTCGATACTCAATGTATATGACTTAAATATAAGATTCTGTCAAATTTACAGTGTAGCGATAATTTGGTATAGTCATACTCAGCTTTATGACAGAATATAAGTTTCTGATATTTTACAGTATAGTCGCTATTGACATTATGTCGACACTGAGGCAATCATTTTCTCCAGTTTCTGTCAATGTCCAGTAAGTCGACTAAATAAACTTATAGTTCGGATACGTTGAGAAATTTTCTGAATTGTACCAGACTCTGTTTAAATCTGTGTAGTCGGTACTAATTTTCTTGTATATGACTATTAGTACAGTTTTTCCAGAATTTTAAAAGTTTGAATTTATGACTGTTTTTGCGTTTTTAAACGTTTTTAAAGTTAAAAATTTTGTCTTTTCAGGGCTTTATAAAATAGGTTATTTGTTCAGAAAATGCAGGACTTACTTACCATTAAAGCTTGTGATCTTTGTGCATTTTTTTCAGTGCAAAAAATATTCAGATTTGAAAAAAACGTTTCTGAAATTGTCTTTGACTCATTTCAAAAATACTTATTTTAGGTAATTTTACAGAAGTTTAGAATCATTCCTAAGCCCTACTACCACTACACTACAATCAGGTCTTATAGGCAATTAAAATTTTGCTTCAAAAGTTCTCTCGAGTTGTGAGATGCTGTTAATCTCATTGGTTTAGAGTATTTGGTGTGGCAAATGCATACGTGTTTGGGTCAATTTGCTGTCTGCAATTTACAGGGTACTTGAAATTGGCTCAGCGTTTGTTTTTAGTTTTGTAGTTTATTCAAAATCATAGTGGAATATACTCTCAAGCGGGTATTGTCTTTGGGATGGATGTACACCGGAATGGTGGACCAATATAAACGTTAGTAAAAAAAACATAGCAAAAAAAATAATTTATTGTTTGTAGTTGTGAATTTCTGAGATTGCCATTTTTTTTGTATTTATAATCTACTTTGCATATATTTTAAAAGAATACTGATTCAGTCCCCCATCTAGTATTCTTAGTGTATCTATATTCAATCTTATACGCCTAAGCAGCGTTGCTGGTTTAGTCTTTTGCCGACGTGAAAAGATCACAGATCCGTTTGGGGACTTTTTCAGAATCTAAGAAGGAATGATAGTCAGAGTCTAATACGCGTGTTGCCGGTGTCTTTCCCTGTAAGAAGACGAAGTCTACGTATTCAATTATCGTTTAGCACTAATGAGTTAACTCTTTTAGCATAACTCACTATTGTGGAACGGACTTAACAATTACGCATGGCAAGCTCGATTTCAAACGGTAATCCGGTAAAGAGCACGGTCAAATCTGTTGATGGCTGGGATTTTAATAAAATCCTGTAGTCTCATTTGTACATTGCGACCGGTATGTTATTTCCGTGAGAAAGACAAAGTCTACGTATTCAATATATAGCCACTAGAGGTTACTCTTTTAGACAATGTTACATTGCGAAACGGACTTAAAAATTCGCATGCATTAGCCCGACTCAACGCGGTAGTTGGTATAGGCTCATCAATCCTCTTGATGGCTTTGGGAGGTTTGTCAAAAATCCTATAAAGTGTGAGAATGTCTTTGACGCACCAGCTTCATTGTTGGTCTTGGTTGGCTTTGAGGGAGTCCACAACTTCAGGATAAGATCTTATCAGAGGAATCCTAGTTTAATTAGTTTGGTCTGCCAACCCGATATTGGTGACGCCATGTCAAATTGTCTTAAGAGTTTAAACTGTGTGTATACTCCAGCAATCGTTACGAGTTATAAACTATTGTTAACACCTGTTAACGCGTACAGTAAGGTTAATGCCGGTCAACGCTATGTACAGTAAAAAGAAAACGAGGGCCGTCGTCATACGTCGACGATTTTCCAAATATAAGGCTAATGGAAAACTTTTGGATTATAAGAATGTTTCCAAGGAGTTCATTGCGATTCAAGATATGAATTCCGTACGAGATTAATCAGTTTCAATAGTGTAATCAATGGACACGAGCAAACAACTGACCAATTATCGATTCGAAGATTTCAACAACGGTTCAGACGATAAAACACAGCACCGGAAAGAAATTTATCTATTTAACCAATAATTACTGAATAGGTTGATAGAAGTCTCATGAATTTAAAGCAGGTACAGGTCCTCTTTGACACGATCTGAAGTGTGTGCCTATTCACATCCAAAATATTTTAGACTCCTCTATAAAGAATAAGCTTAAACACTTTGGAGGGGGCATCCTGTGTATTGGCGTCTAAAACTACCTGATAGGGTTCCCGTATGCAGCTCTGAGATAGAGAGAGACAATGAATGTATTCAATCAAGCGAAGTTATCTGATGCTGATAAGCGCGCATGAGAAAATCTGGGAACTCTTCATTGATGAGTGAATGAGTACTGGATGTAGCATTGGCTACTCTAAATCGGTCAAAACGATGCCTGTGCACCACAGCACCTCCAGGGCCCGCTATGCTCAGTCGGCACCTAGATGGCGAATTAAGCCGTCTCGTTGCGCTCACGGCCATCTTTAATTGGCCCGAGCATTCATTTCGTTAGATCCAAGTGCCCGCTGTATTTTGCGGTAAACCTCAAGCGCTCCGCAGCACTTGTTCGTGTTCAACCCAGCGCCTCGCCGCATCTTGTCGCGTCAACTCCATAGTGCCGTAAAGAGCTAACGGCGCATGAAGCTAAGTTAACGACCGCGTGCAAGTCAACAAGACGTTTCACATACCAAAACGGAAGAAGAATACTAAGTCCCAAAAAATCAGAACACCTAAGAGTTCAGCAAGGCCAGATCTATCCGCGCCAACGCGGACGCGGCAGCTGACCATGTCAGCGCGTATCAGCATCAGCCGACCCGGCCCCCTGGTTTAGCTGCGGCTGACCTGCGGCCCCCTACGGGTCAGCAGTTTTCGACCTCAAACGGACGTTATCGACGGCTTCTTTTGCTATTTCAGTGATTGTTCGTTTCCAGAGTGTTCTCATGTGTTTGATATCATCCATAAACGTGGTTAGGCCGTTATTAACTAAAGATAAGGTCAAATCACTCATTATTATCCGAAAACCCCCCAACCGATGCCTATAAATAAAGGCCTAGGGGCTCATTTCATAGGGGCAGATTATTATCAAGAGGGTAAGGTGCTGCCGGATTGAGGAGTCAAAGGAGCACGAATTTACAGCGAAGGCAAGTCAGATCCCGACGAACTTCAGCATAAAGATGAAGGCTTTCGAAGGATCTTAACCCGTATTTTCTTCCGTCTGTTCCTTAAGATTAGGCTTGGTCTTAATCTCGAGAAGAGCTACTGATTTTGCTTGGTCGATCTCAGTGCTTAAAACGAATACTTCCTTGGTGAAATAGGAGCTCTGTCAATTTTTCGACAACCGGATCTGATCCGCGGTCGTCCACGGATATCAAAATCCCTGGCACAAGCGAAGACCTCATGCAAGCAAGAGTTGATAAACAGTTCTTGTGTTTATTTTCTAGAAAATTGTAATCTTTAGTTTTGTCGTTTAAATTCATTATAAACGATCAAAGTTGTAATGAACTCGATACTAAAGAACACTTTCGACGAAAACAATGAGCCGCCAAAAATAGCAGCGCTATAACGTTTTGTCTTATAAGTAACAAGTAAGGTGTTCACCAAAAATGCCCTAGTGAGTTTGACCAATTCCCGACATGCTTAAAGCCAATAAATCTCGTTCCTACCCTTTCCAAGTTCCAATGACTAGAGAGGTTACTTAATCCTTAAGAAAAGCATTTATTCCCACGATGGCCCATGTTCCAATAGGTTAGAAAAATCTCAGAACCTTCAAGAGAGCATTCATTTATGTGGACCTCACTCTCCACAAGTCCAGTGACTATAAGAGATTATATACAATTATGGGTAAATTGCAAAAAAAATGCCTTATTGTTTCTCTAACATTGTAAAAAGGTGAGCTCTATTTTAAAACCTGGCAAATAAATGCCCCAAATTATTTAAATATTGCATATCGGTGCTAAGTTAAAAAAATCCAGAAGGCGTTAGTATCCAAGAATATCACATAACACAATATACTAAAGTGCATCTTTGAGATATTTATTTACAACATTTAAATATTTTGGGGTGTTTATTTGCTCGGTTTTAAAATAGACGTCACTTTTTTGCAATGTTAGCGAAACAGTACGGCATTTCTTTTGCAATTTACCCGACGACTATCAAAGGGCCAAATCGAAACGTTGTATCTAAAACATCTTTGACGTACGTGCATCCATTACTTTAGAAAAAGAAAGGAAAAAAAAAGAAAAAGAAAAAGAAAGGGAGAAAAAAAGGTGTTTCCATTATTTCAGCTTTCCCTTTATTAAGATCGCGACCAGAACCCTCAAACCTCTCATGATCACTTCACTCGCTCGCTCCCCTTACGCTTGCTTTGATCTCTTAGAGTCACCGTCTCTTTCACCTTACATCATCAACTCACTGCAAATTTCGCCTTGAGATTTGTGATGTTTTCTTTTTTCTCTTGGATCGATCTTGCCGTAATATGTACCTTCATTTTGCCTTCATTTTGCCTTAATTTTTTTTAACTTTTTTTTTCTAATTCCGTCCCGACTCCGGCCTGTCCTAAACTTGAGAAATCGTCTTGTGGGCTAATGATCGCTAAGTTTAATTTTCTGCGAACTGTTTTCTGCCATATTTCTTTAATTTTTTTTCTGTGATTTTATTGTTCTTGCGGGGGTTAAAGTTGTTTCTTGCGTTCAGCTGATTGGAAACCCAGCCAGGTTGCTTCGATCTGAAGGCGATCCTATCTATTGCTACTCCTTGAAAATGAACGTACGGAACAGTAATATTAATCTTCTCCTAAGCATTTCCTCATTCGCCTGGTCTAATTTGAGATGATGTACGTGCGTAGGTTGTGGATAAAGAGGGCGTGATACACGACAGATGCCCCGCCGCCGGGTATCCGAGGCAGCGATGGGCGACGGCTTGGGACGACGGTCCGGGAGGCCAAGTCAAGCACATAAATATATACCACGGAGAAATCATACACTCCATCCAAACCACTTATCAACGGAACGGGACCCTCGTCATGTCCCGTAAACACGGTGGAGCTGAAGACAACTTCACTATGGTACCACCTTTCCCGTAGGGGCGTATTTTAATTTTATAATTAAAGATCAAGTTAAAATGATAAGAGCTTTGTTACAGGGACTCAAAATATGGGACCAGTAGGGGATAAGTGAGGTGTCCCCCTCCTATTGGATAATGAGTTGGTCATCATTAATTAAATGATGGACATGATGGCCAACTCAGTATCCAATAGGAGGGGGACACCTCACTTGTCCCCCCTATTAGTCCCATATTTTAGATCCTTTAGGAATTTTTCAAATGATAATAATCTGCACCCTGTTACAGTTGTTGGTTTTACTATAGCCAGCCATGTTCTTTTTTAATTTTCTTTGGTTTAATTACCTTGCAGATCAATTTCAGTGAACCTCTTACCTGTGTCAGCGGTCACTACGGCCCCTTCTGTTTTGATAATGAGGCGGCAATATTCAACCGTGAAGACGAGGATGAGTATCTGCTCCGCGTGATCAACTCGCTCAAGTTTAGTACTGCTCGAAACACCTACGGGCCATTTGGTACAGAGAGGGGCACGCCTTTTTCTTTCCAAACTGTAACAGAAATTACTGGGTTCCACGGGATCCGCCCGAGTTCAGTTAATGTGGGTCATCTGCATGCGATCGGGGTTTACGTTCGCTGCCCTGCAACACAATATATCGATGATCCTGCAACGCAGGTCGTCGTGAAATATGAAAAAACTTAGAATGCCCAGGTAAAACAAGCTGTAGTAGAGTGAGTTTATGCCTCTGATTTTTTCTTTTTCTTTTTTTTTTGTTGTGTTGGATTTCGTGGGTCTTGGTGTGTACGTATTTGCCTACTTGGTAGTGGGATGTACTTGGGAGTAGGTTAAGTAGTTTTTTCCCCCTTGACTGTGGTGGATGATTGTAAAATCCAAGGAGGAACTGGCTTTATGGATCAATGGTAATGCATTATCTAGTTTTCAAATAAAAGTCTTAAGGCATCAATTCGAAGCCTTCAAAATGTTGGGAAAAAACAAGGTTAAAAACAAACCCAGACATAAGCGGAAGAAACCACACAGAAATAAAGAATAGAGCAGAGAGTTAAAAACATCATAACTAATAAAGTTCAAGTCTGAAATACTTTACAGAAATGCCGAATCGCCCTCTAAATAGATGACTAGCCTTGAAAAAATTATGTCCCACCTACGACTGCGTTGGGTTCGCGCAATAGTTTCGAGGATGAGACAGCAGCAGTTCGAAGAAGCGTTCTCTTCTGTTGAACACTTCGACTGCAACTTCACTTCATCGAAATCTTCAATACCAGCAGCTTATAAAATTATAAAAGGAAGACAATAGAAGAATTTTATTTTTATTTTCTGTGTCTCTCAAATGAACAAAGGAAGCCATTTATATAGGGTTCAGGTGAGGTGAGATTAGACAAGGCTTTGAATGTCAGTTATTACAACGTTTGTAGCGTCTGCTATAAATATTATTCAAACCTTGTAATGTTTGTAACTTACGAAACATTCAAGCTCGTTAAATGCAGCACGTGTCGGACCAAACGCACGGACCACATGTGTCGTCCGTGCGCATGGACCCGCACATGAGTCGCTCTCACGAACCCGCTCGCTTGAGCCCCCACTCTCGCTAGCATACCAATACAAGTATACATTTCTAATACCTTTGTTATATCATATATAACATATATGTTAATTTGAACTATTTAAAATGCATTCAATTAGTCAAGCTGGTACTAAAACTCACATGCTGCTAACTAAACACCTTTTTATTTTTCATCTATGAAATCCAACCATATAAATGGTATCTTTTCATATAAATCCTCAATTTTCATTTATATCAACAATACCCCCACAATTCCATCTATCTACCCTTTAAAAGAGGGAGTTCATGAAAAACTTTACTCTCCCCAAAATAGCCTTACCCTAAATTTAATTACCAAACATATCCCAAAATAGCCTCCCCAAAATACCCTTTCATCAGTTACAAATATTTTCCTCCTTTCGATTCATCGTTCCTTTCAATTCATCGGTCCCCAAAATACACTTTACTCCTTTCAATTCCTCCTCCTCCTCCTCCTCCTTTGATCTTCCATTACCTCCAACAACTTTTAGAGATCGATGAATTCAATTCACCAGTTCATCCGTTACCCTTCATCTCAGCCCCTCGTCTCGGTTCTTACGTTACGCCGTCCCACGATCTTAAGCCATAAATTTCAAAAGAAGAGTATTATTTCCCTAATCATCAACCCATCTCCGCCATCATCTCCTCATTTGTCAGAATTTTTGCAGCGGGTAGAATCAGGAAGGAATTTCATTGAAGAAGGTATTACTTAATTTTTCCTACGCTTTCTGCTCAATTCATCATCTCACCTTTTTGTTCTTCATTCTCATTTTGTTCTAATTCAACAATAGGTCAAGGATTGTCTGAATTAGGGCTTGCTTCAAGTCTTCATCTTGCTCCTGTGTCAGTTTCAAAAGGTAAAAATTCAATTGTTATTTTTTTTAATTTATGGTTTATGTCCTTTTAGTTAATTTTGGTGAATTAGTTTTTTTAATTTTGAGCTGAATTGAGGAAATTAGTGGTGGACGACTTTGTTAGATTGTATTTGCAGACACAAAAGGGGAAAGTTGAGTGAGTTTGTTAGATAGTATTTGCAGACACAAAAGGAAAAACATGACTGAGTTTGTTAGATAGTATTTGCAGACAGAATGATATTGTTGTGTCTATGTTTTACTGAACTTTCAGAGTCATGACCAAACCTAGAAATTAGATTTTCCAAATATGTAGATATAATATTGCCCGACTCATACTCTCAATCCACTTTATTTACAGTTGTCATTATGCATGATATTGGCAATAAAATTTATCGAGAAAATCTGTCTTTTTTTATATCAAGATATGCTTGAATTATCACCGTTGCTCACATTGTGTATGTACATGTACTTGTTTGTCATTGCATATATCTTTGGTGCGCGACTGAACAACATACATACATATATGCATCCATTGGTATGCCTCCTACATCACAATCCCACCATCAATAGTAAACACCTGCAGATTATTTAGAAACATGTCAATATTTCAACTTTGAAGGCAACAAGGAGGTAGATGGTTAAGTGTAAATTTCCACAAAAACCCGCTTGCACTTGTTTAATTCCCATAAACCCACAGAACTCTTCCCTCAAAACCCCTCTGAATTATGTTTATTCTGAACTTCTCCCACAAAACACTTTGCGTTGGGGGTTTGGGGTTTTGGGTGGGAAAAGTTTTGGGGTTTAGTAGGAAGTTTTGGGCAGTTTTGTGAAATTAAACAATAATTAACCTCTGAAATTAGAACGCTGATGTAAACAGGTATCAAAATTAATTGATCAAAGGCTAAAGTTACCTGTCCTGTAATGTAACTGGCAGTAGGATTGAGGGACAAAAATTCCACTAAACCAGCAACTTCTTCAGGTTTACCAAACCTCCCTGAAAAAGACATCATGTAAATAAGAATACTTAAAAGTGTTCAATGGTTAATGATAATGTAAAAATTCAATTGTTATTTTTTTTTAAATTTATGGTTTATGTCCTTTTAGTTAATTTTGGTGAATTAGTTTTTTAATTTTGAGCTAAATTGAGGAAATTAGTGGTGGACGACTTTGTTAGATTGTATTTGCAGACACAAAAGGGGAAAGTTGAGTGAGTTTGTTAGATAGTATTTGCAGACACAAAAGGGGAAACATGACTGAGTTTGTTAGATAGTATTTACAGACAGAATGATATTGTTGTGTCTATGTTTTACTGAACTTTCAGAGTCAAGACCAAACCTAGAAATTAGATTTTCCAAAAATGTAGATATAATATTGCCCGACTCATACTCTCAATCCACTTTATTTACAGTTGTCATTATGCATGATATTGGCAATAAAATTTATCAAGAAAATCTGTTTGTTTTTATATCAAGATATGTTTGAATTATCACCGTTGCTCACATTGTGTATGTACATGTACTTGTTTGTCATTGCATATATCTTTGGTGCGCGTCTGAACAACATACATACATATATGCATCCATTGGTACATAATATAGAAATACAAAGTTGTGTGAATCCAACAGATTCACCATAGATGTTTACATGTATTACATAGAAATTTTGCCAGCTCAGGTCAGTTACCCTATATTATAGATGGTTTTCTGTTTTCAGAAGTTATAAACTGGGCACACTACATAAGATATTTAAGCCTGATGTGAAGTGAACAAAACTTAAACAACCCCTCTTGAATCCTGTGGAACTTTGGCTTTTCTCTCTCTCTCTTTTTATCAACCTGGGATGTTAAACCATTGAGTAGAGTGTAGAAATAACATATGAATTAATGATGACTATAACTTATTTTAAATTTCAAAATGATCTTTTTTGGTTCTTTGATCTGTTACTTCTTACATATTTTAACTCACAATGTGAACAGAGACAAGCAAGACATGTGAATCGTAACTGTACTGAAAGTACCATAACGTAGTTTTAAAAACTTCAAGCTATCTTTCTGCTTATATGCACAACTTGGTTCATTTTTTTAATGTCAAGTTCATTTGTAAACACCTTTGTGATATTCATATTACAAGTGGCATCCTTCTGTTTTACCTTTATGCATTTTATTTATATTATTCTGCCTATTAAGTACTTTATTTACTTAGAGGACTGACGCATATTTGCACGGAAATGACTGCAAAGAGTTGCATGCTATGAATTGATGTAGGAAATTTTGATTTATAAGACACTTTAGTTTTATTTAATATTATAGTTAACGTTCTTGTTTACTTTTCCTTAAAAGATATCTTCTTTTGCCCTTTGTAATTGTTTTGCTTGCTCCTACATGCATGTTTTTCAAACATTGACTTGCTTAGATAATTACAAAGCCCATTCATAATTTTAAATTATCACCTAGCCGATGTTGTTCTTACCTGTGTAAGATAGGTGTTATTTTAGTTTCTAAAAATATTTTAAAGGTAATGAAAATTTCCCCGGTATTAATAAATGAGTTTGATACTCAATTTATGATATTGATAAAATTCGATCCATGAAGTCTTTTCTATGTGTATTAGTGATCCGGAAATGAGCACAGTCCAATCTCCTGTAAATTATTTTGTATGAACTATATAGTGTTAACTAAGAGTACCAATGAAATTATGCCTTAACTATGAGCATGATCTCAACAACATTGCATAAAACTGTAAATTAATTTACAAACGAATTTGGATTGTTTTAAAATACTTGCTCAGTTTTGAAAGATTAAGGAAAGCTGCAAATGCTGAGATGTATTCACCTTATTCGTTCTAAAATTCATTGATCTCTGAAACTTAGCAGTCCATTTCTGTGCATTAGTAACTATTAAGTCATAATAGCACTTGGGTCTCTATGTTTCAGATGTCTTACTGTAATAGCACCAGAACCCAACACATACACGCTTACAATGATATGCATCGAAATTTACTCACACATGTTCAATTTTTATAAATACCATAATGTCAATTTATCATGTCTGCATCCTATATGCTTGAAGATGAAAAAACCTGACAAAGAAAATACCTTTAAACTAAAATTTTGTGTTGGCACTTGTGTTTTTAAGGGCATTTTGGGGAATTCAATCTCAAGAAAAGTAAATATTCATACCAAATAGAATAGTCATCTTTCTTGTCATTATGCATGTCCATAATTCTTTTGTGGTTTCGTAACAGATGTTGAAACGCATAACACGCATATCTTTCTATAGAGAAGGTAGCTAATTTTACAAAATTGTTATTCTAATTTATTTCTTTTAGTAGCCCAAATTTATTTGTATCTGTTTTATGACATGGCCAGGTTCTCAGTGTTCTTAAAAGAATAATCAATGAAGATTACGTACCTACTACTAGATTTCATACCGAAAGATGATATCTACAACAATAGAACTACAAGGGTAGTAAGTTCAATTTGGCGATAGCATAAGGGTTCTATTTGCAGTTAATCCTTCTTTAAAAGCATTATGCACAATGAAACTGTTGGCTATAGTTCAGCTTATTGAAGTACTTGTGTTTTTAAATAGAACAAGCCCATCAGAATTTGTTGTTCCTTTGGCCAAATACAACAAGTCAATGTACACCCAAGTCTCTCTCGGTATGAGATTCAGGATGATGTTTGAGACCGAGGAGTCTGGAGTACGTAGATACATGGGAACAATCACTGGCATCAATGATTTGGATCATGTTCGGTGGAAAAATTCACAGTGGCGTAATCTGCAGGTATGGATATAATAGTGGCTTTTACCATTGTACAAACAATGTTCTTAGAATTATAATGGAAACATAGTATAATATTCCAACACTTGCATATAAGTTATGGCTGTCCATTTATGACGTTAGTACTTTTTCATTCCTTATCACCATAGAATCACGAGTAAACCACATTCAGATTATGAAAAAAAGGAAAAAGGAAAACAGAATATGCTGTCCATTTATGACGTTAGTACCTTTTTATTCCTTATCACCATAGAATCATGAATAAATCACATCCAGAATATGAAAAAAAAAGAAAAAAAGAAAAAAAAAGGATAATTTTATCAGAAAATGGAGTTTTTGAGGAGGAGCTTCAATTTGTGCCTATTTATCTGTAGAGCTCGACAAACCTGGGATGAAGGATATGCCAAAACATTCAATAAATATCTGATACATTTCCCCTCTAAGAACTTACAGCTTTAATTATAGACTTAGTTCAGTTCAGAAGCAATATTATCTGAAGTATAGTCATTGTGATGAACCATTTATAGTCCTCATGGTCCTCATGTTAATTAGGTTGGCTGGGATGAATCGACAACTACTGAAAGAAGAACAAGAGTATCACTATGGGAGATTGAACCTGTGACAACTCCTTTTTATATATGCCCCCCTCCCTTTTTCAGACCAAAGTTCCCTAAACAACCAGGGATTCCAGGTATACTTATTTTGAAATTATCACTATGGACCTCCCATTACAATAGTTATATAATTTTAAAATTCTGTTTGAGATATAGCTTAACTGGGTTTTCTTTTGGCAGTTGCCAAAAATAGCCCTTTGTTTCTGTAATATTCATATGCTCCAAATTTCTGCTAAAAAACAAGTGAACAGGCATGGCATGTGCAATTTGATTTCTGCAGGTCAGATAGAATATAAAATTGGACTGTGAATTTGAACTTTTCAATAGGTTCTGCAAAAACATTAACCTTCTCCTCTTATCTCTTTGTTTCTGCAAAAACAATGCAATCTTGGAATCTTGATGGATATAGTTTCTGGGTTGTTGGGTAAGTCATTTTGTTCCTCTTATCTCTTTGTTTTTAGTGGTTCAGTATGACATAGTTCACATTATACTTATGCACGTTAAGTTCATTTATTCGACAATGGACAAAGGTAACATTTTTTCGTGCATTACACATATCGTTTTATCAAGATATCATTGTCTATGTAGCTATGGTTATAGTTAACATAATTCTGATGCTTTAAATAAATAATTTTACAGTAACAGTTGAATGAAAGGCGCGTTTTGTATGGTTTGACCGATCTTCATCTTCTGTACTTACTCATTAGTAGTTATGTTGCTTTAGCATTTTCAGGAAAGTAATTCTTTTCTCATTTTCCACCTCCCTATGTAGCAAAGACAGTGATTAAATAATATCATTTTAAAGGAATATTATTTATTTATATTTTCCAAATTGTTGTAAACTTTTCAGTGAGAAAAGAAATCTCAACAAGAATTCTTCTTTCTAGCAAATGGATGATCTACCTAATGTAAAAAGTAGATGGTAAAATGTTTTTACTTTTGGTGGGGTATCATTGTTTCAGAAGTGATGTTGTGTTTTAAATTTACAGTTTTTGCACTGGTTGGTTTCACATGTCCATCTTCGGAGAAAGACCATATCACCATTTCCTTATGTGTCTAAACTCTAATTTTGATTAGGTGAAGACCACTCTCAAAGGATCTATGGAGATGAGAGTAAGCCAAATTCAATTAATTTATCTAAATATTGTGGTATCCTTGACGTTGTTATGAAAATGTCCTCTTTTTACAGTTTGAGAGGAGTGACGACCCTTTGGAGAAAATAACCACAAGTGAGCAAATCGAAAGTATAGCTGAGTTATATACGTCTCAAGGGGAACCTGTAACTGTTCGATCTTTCTGACCAATTCATGCTAAGATACTCGCCACGGTTAGTGACAGTTTGTAACTAATTTTTTAACAAATATCACAGCTAGGGTTAGTGACAGTTTGCATAGTTTTCAGCATCACAATAATTTTCTTCCATGGGATATCTGATCTAATTTCTGAGCTATTGAAACAGTCTAGGATTTAGCTAATTTTAATTGATTTGCTATTGTAAGAGGAAATGCTAAGTGATTACTGACAATTACTTCATGACTAAATGACATTGATAAATTTTAATATCAATTTATTTTAATATCAAGTAACAATTTATTTTAAGTTTGCACATGATTGTTGTAGGTGTTTCTGAAAAAACTATAAGATAATTTACTGGCACATCAATCATATTCATTGATGAGATAGATGCAATTGCTTCCAAGCGAGAAAACCTGCAAAGGGAGATGGAACGGCGGATAGTAACACAACATATGACTTGCATGGATGAATCACATCACACTCAGTCTTCTGATGATTCCCAAAAACATCTGAGAAGAAGCTTGATTATGTTCTTGTTATCGGAGCAACAAACAAACCAGATGCACTTGACCAAGCTTTAAGGAGACCTGGACGGTTTGATCGTGAGATTTCTTTGGGTGTACCTGATGAAAAAACCACTGCTAGAGATCCTCTCAGTTCTTACTCGAGAATGTAAATGTGTGTTTTGGAGAGAGTGGAGTCAATGAGACATAGTTTTATATAATAATTATGTCCTTTTGAAGTTTTAAGTGTTTCATAAAATTTCAAACTGAGTATTGCATGATTGCAAGGTTAGGTGATCAATGGGTTCCTATCGTTCAATTGCATTGCAAATGAGCATGGTTTTGGTTTGGATATATTCACATGAGTTGGGAAGAGAAAAAACTGAAAATATGTTGTTTGTGTAACTTTGTTTTGGATGAATCCTCAGGTACAAGTTCAGATGAAATTAAACTAAACCATATGATGCTTTTTGGAATATGTCATGGTATCTGTAGAATTTGATTTTCGTTAAAGTAGAGTATTACCTTATGTAGAGTATACAATTAAGAAATTAACTATGATTTAAATTTATCTACAGGAAAGTTCATGTTGTTATCAGTCAATTTCCAAAGGTTAACTTCATGACCGCTATAATTCATCAATCTAAAGGGAAACAAAAAGTGCAGTCAGAAGATTTTGCTTGGATTTACATCCACATCTTCAAACATTACTTTTAGGTATATTCTTGTTATTGTATTTGATTGATCAATCACCTTGTAGATACAACCACTCTACTATCGCATAATTGATCCTTAAATATAAATGTATTATTCAAACATTTTTAATTTTTAGCTTATGTTCATATATATTGTGTTCATTCATTAAATTTATACCAAATCTTTCCATAAATATAATTATAATGTAAATTAATATTAAAAATTTTACCACGTGCATTGCACGTGCAATCTAACTAGTAGCTGAAAATAAAGAAGAGTATACATATCATGCTTTTAGAGAGGATATTTCTGATTTGAACCTTCCCTATAGTTATTCAATTTTATCACTACAGGCACGAAGTTAAACTAAGTTTTGAACCTGAACTTTTGATGTGGTGATTGTAGGCGTCTAAAAATGCCTATAGGTATCCACACATAGCTCGAGACGGAGAGAATGTGATGAACGCTATTATCTAAGTCAAAGAGGATTATCTGACACCGACTAGCGAATCAATGAACTATTGATGACATGGCCCGCACGCTCATCGGCCACCAAAATAGCAAATGGTGGCCGACAGGTAGCCTAGCCAGCAAATGGTGGCCGACAGGTAGCCTAGCCAGCAAATGGTGGCCGACAGGTAGCCGAGCCACCAAATGGTGGCCGACAGGTAGCCGAGCCACCAAATGGTGGCCGAGCCACCAAATGGTGACTCGCACAGTCCCGAGCCACCAGGACTCTTATTGAGTACAAAACCTTCCCAAACACGGATTTCGATGATTTTTAATGATTCTTTCGTCCCAGAACCTCTCCAACTGTTTTGAGGTTATCCCTGGATGCGTTTAAACAGTTCTAAACTGCAGAGGACGTTTAAACATAAATTATTATTCAAAAGGACATCTCCAAAGGCCTATAAATAGAAGTCAAGGGTCTTCTTTCAAGGGCATCTAGGATCTGAGATTGAGAAGGCGAGGTGCTGTCAAATTGTCCAGTTAACCACGAATTTCACAGGAGAATCATCAGAGCTTGGCGAACACTTTCATAAAGAAAGCCCCTTCGAAAGGTTTGTGATTCTTTCCCCTTCTTTCCTCCGGATTAAACTTGGTTTTAATCTCGAGAAGAGCCACAATCTCGCTTGGTCGTGATTGTCGCTTCCGCAATTGTTTCCTTCGTGAAACAAGAGCGTAATTATACTGTCGATCGGGTTTGATCTGCGGTGGTCCACGGACTAACGCGTCCCCAGCACAGGCAAAGATCCCACGCAAAACAGCAGGAGATAAACTACTGCTGCGTTTTGTTTGATAAAGTTGTAATCTTTATTTTTTCGTTGTAAGAAGATCTTATAAAAAGATCAACTCTTTTTTTAGTTTGAACTTGTAATCGATAAACGGTGTAACAGGTTTGAAAACAATGGAAAAGGCAACTTTTGACACAAACAAACTGGCGACCACAGTGGGAGCCAATAGCTTCGCTACCGAAGCTATCGTGCCGCAACCACGGATCCAAATCCCGGTTGAAGAAGTGGTCGAGTACGAATTCGACCAATTGAAGTTCGAGGAGTATCTATCGTCCTCCTCCTCCAGATCCTCTACCCCTCGCAAGCGTAGGAAGATCAAAGCCCCCGTTGTTGTGGGTAGCTGCACCTTGCAACGCCCCTTCAGCCTCCAACGAAGTCGGATCTACAGATCTAGACTCCTCCTCGATCAAGGAGATAACCACAGTAACCGCGCCAACTTTATCGAAGAGGGCACGCCAAAGGCAGCGCCAACGACTTGCGCGCCGATTTGCTAAGGCTTTGAAGCCTATTGACGGGATTGGCTATGAGACGGATCTGAAACGCAGAAGGCACCAAGTGCCCCAGGAGCAAATAAATGGCCTCTCCTCCAAACCAACAGCGAATGAGTGGATCCAAGTCAAATGGGCCCGCTCAACCCTCGAGGAGCGCATTCAGAAGTGTCGTGCCTTGATGGCGCACGCACGAATTCTCGTGCGAGACGCGCAGAAGCTGAAGCGAAAAGAGGTGATTAAGAAACCACCAAAACCACGCTAGGTCTGGAAACCAAAGTCCGAAACAGCGTTCACAAAAAGTCAAACAGCGTCCGGAGCTGCCGAAATACGCGAACCACCGTCTGGTGGCTCGGCCCAAACCGAGCCACCAAACGGTGGCTCGGCCCAAG
>NC_033798.1:65303151-65319787 GCF_001876935.1 Asparagus officinalis | reverse complement strand
TCGGGCCCGGTTCGGTTCGGTTCGTGCCCGGTTCGGTTCGGTTCGTGTCCGGTTTAGTTCGATTCGCACCCGGTTCACCTCTCGCGGTCCCGTTTAAGCCTCCGGCAGCCCATATTTCTGTCCCGATGAATCACACACCTCCGGCAGGGTCCCGTGGCAGCATGGACTTGTCCTATTCCAAGATGAGGATGACGGATCGTCTGGGTCCTTTACACGAGGATCGAGGAAAAGTTCTGATCAAAGAACGCTTGGGTCCAGTGACTGAACCCCGAGCAACCACTCAAGCTGGGGGTCGCACACGTCCTCGTAACAAGTTAAGGCCTTCCTTTAATGGGAAAACCCCTGCAATTGACCCCCTCAGACGGCAAATTAAAGTTCAAGAGCCCGTCAAGAGTTCGCGCTCCCAAAAGCACGGCTCCAAACGTGTGACTCTTGAGAACGCCATCAAAGCGACAAATTTTCAGAAGGAAACGTGTTGGTCAGACGATAACGTTATACCTAAAAAGTCGTGCCAACACGCGATAGGTTACTCTGGTCATATGACCGACGAGTTGTACTATCAGGCTGGGGGTATGAATAAATCTCGTAAGAGAAATACACGGGAAATGGATTCTCTTTGCCCATGTACCAAACTCATTAAGTCGGTATTATCAGAGTGTAACTGCTCCAAAACCGCCTCGCAAAGGATCTCGGTGTTTGAGAGGCTTTCTGCAGAAACGTTAGAACACAAATCAAGACGTTTCCGTAAAGGAAAATCGATTGTTCAAGAACGTGAATTCTCAGAAGTCACGATTAACATAACGGACAAAGGAAAGTCCATGCGACGCTTCAACCCCGAACCTTTTCCACAAATATCTCAGCGACTGACTCGGCTACAAACCGGGGCTATCAGGCCTAGGGATTATAAGAGAATTCAGAGAGGACAGTCCTCAGATGATGAAACATCAGACGCTAACTTTGCGATCGCTTCAGATGCCACTGTGTCCAGTACGGGACAGACCCGAGAGTCATTCACGATCACTACTGAACAGATGGCTCAACTTCTTCAAGAAGCTTTGGCAAAGCAGAAAGAGGACTTTAAAATCGAAATGGAGATGGCTGTGCAACGGGTTAAAGATTTACATGCCCAATAACTCCAACAGTTGTCAAATCAACGCGGTGAATCTAGTCATCGTCAGACTACCAATCAAGTAGATAGCGACTCAAAAGTGGAGGAAAATATCAATGCTGATGACCCTCCCGTTGACCAGAACGCTGGGGGTGGTCCTACTAAAAACAACGACACTGGGGGTGGCCCCGTTATTCCTCTTAAGAATCGTCCTAGGCCCAATACGAGCGAGGATGAGAAAATGAAAGACTTGGAAAGCAAAATCAATGCTTTGATGTCTGCTCAAGAGGTAAAAAAGACTGGCATTCCGTGTCTGATACGAGTTGCCGTGCGAGCACCTTTGATCGCGAAATTATCAAAGGTGGGTTAAGGAGAAATAATAAGAATACAAGAATAACTCAGATTTTGGGCGAAGGAAAATACATCCTCTAGATTATGAGTATGCAATTTACAATCTCTCACAATCTCACTCTAGAATTGAAGAACAAGCTCTCCAAATCTCAATTATAAGTTAATCTCTCTTGATTTAACTCTCTGATTGTTTAGAAACCCTAAAACAATCCCTTATATAGGTATACAAACGTGGATGGCAATTTGGTAAATAACCAGACCCAAAACCAACAGGAATTCGTGTGAACAGAATCCCATACGAACCAGGAAACCCTCGATGAGTCGACTCATGACTGAGATGAGTCGACTCGACAGAAACTGGAGAAATCTCAATAACCAGCGATGAGTCGACTCATGACTGTCATGAGTCGACTCATGAGTCGACTCAACCTGATGAGTCGACTCATAACAGTCATGAGTCGACTCACAGGCTGAAAACTGGGTACTTCGATTCTTCTGCTCGTCGTCTTGTTCCACGCTTCCTCCTGTGTTCCCTTATACTGTTTGACACCCCCTATTCTCATGCTAGTATGAGAATCATCTATCCTCAAGCTCCCATGAGGATCGCTAAGTTCCGAAGAGAAGATACACATGTATCATGTGTCCCCTCTTTAAGAACTTGAAGTCCCGTTCAAGTTAGAACTTCAGCTGAGGAAACTCGCGAGCCCCTCCTTCCTTATTGAACCACTTAGCCTTGCTAGGAACTTGACCTTGACGTCCGATGAGAAACGACTCCTTCATTCCCCTTCTTGTCGTGGTCGTCTTTCGCTCCAAAATGCAGTCTTCCTTCAGCGGCTCCTCTCTATCAAACCATAAGTCATCAACATGCGGTAAGATCACATTGTCATCACCTTCATCATCCAGTAATGGAGGCTCAAACAACTTCAAGTACTCAGCATTGATCACCGAATACATGCCTAAGTAAGGCGGCAAATCTAGCCTAAAAGCGTTGTCGCCAATCTGATCGAGAATCTGAAACGGACCATAACAAATAGGCTTCAACTTCTTGCCTTCTCCTTTTAGCCTCTCCTTACTCAATTTCAGCCACACCATATTGCCCACGCCAAAGTTACAAGGAACCCGATGTTGATCATGCTTCGCCTTGTATTTTGCTTGTGACTTCTTCAATTGTGCTTCAACCGTGGCATGAATCTGTGCAATCTTCTCCAGAAATCGCTGAGCCCGTTGTCTTTCATTCCCCTCCTTGCCGTCCATTGTAGCTTCACTTGAAAACACGAGATCAAACGGACTCGGCGGTAAGAATCCATAACAAGTCTCAAACGGTGACTTTCCCGAACATCCATGAATCGCCCTATTAAAAACAAACTGCAAATATGGTAAGCTCTCATCCCAAGTCTTGGGATGCCTGGAATTATACCCCCGCAACATATGCACCATAGTCCGGTTGACTACCTCTGTTTGCCTGTCTGTTTGTGGATGAAAAGCCGTGCTCTTCTTTAATCTAGTGTCCATCGGACTCCACAAAGAATCCCAAAAATGCCCGAGAAACCGGCTGTCCCGATCGGAAATGATCGAACTCGGCAACCCAAAATGCTTCCACACATGCTCGAAGAACAATTGTGCTGCACCCGCTCCCGTCATTGTCTTCTTACAAGGAATCAAAAACACCATCTTACTGAACCGGTCCACCACAACGTACAAATAGTCATGCCCACGCTTGGTAGTCGGCAATCCTCCTAGAAAGTCCATGGATATGCTCTCACACGGCCTAGAAGGAACCGGTAGTGGTAGGTACAATCCCCTTTTTCTGTTAGAAGGCTTCGAAATACAGCATAACTTACACCCTCCAACATACTTGGTCACATCATCAAGCATCCGTGGCCAAAACACATGTCGCCGTAGATTGAGAAGCGTCTTCTGAATTCCAAAATGCCCTTGCACACGCGAGGTATGTGCTTCCCGAATCCATTGCAACCTATCACCATCCTCCGGAATACATAGTGATGTTCCACGATATAACAAGCCATCTTCTCCAAGTGCATACTCCCCCTTTTGACCGGCATTCGCCTGCTCGAACACACTATCGAAGTCTCTACTGGATGCATACAGCTGTACATACTCCAAAGGAACCAATGGCTGAATATGCGTCGCCACCAATAAAGCTCTTACCGGCGGACGAGATAACATATCGGCCAACTTGTTTGTCGCCCCCTTCTTGTACCTAATAATGATGTTGAAAGCCATCAAATACGACATCCACTTCATGTGCCGTGCCTGCTGTAGCTTCGTCTGGGCATGTAAGAACTCCAATGGCTTGTGGTCCGAGTGCACAACCACCTCCTTCCCTAACAAGTACACCCTCCAATGTTTGATTGCTTGATACAATGCATAGAACTCCTTGTCATAGGTCGGGTAGTTCGCAATAGCACCCGAAAACAACTCAGAATGATATTCCACCGGCTTCCCATCCTGAATCAACACCGCGCCCATCGCATAACTAGATGCGTCGGTCTCCACCTCGAAAGTCCGCTGCAAATTCGGCAACGCCAATACTGGTGCCTCCGAGATCTTCCTCTTTAGCAACTGAAAAGCCTCCTCATGCGTCCTTCCCCACTCGAACTGAACCTTAGCCTTTATGAGGCCATGTAACGGTGCCGCATAAGTCAAAAAATGTCGAATGAACTTGCGCAAATACTGGCAAGCCCCCATGAAGCTTCTCACTTCAGTCACTGTCTTCGGCATCGGCCACTTTGTGATCACCGCCACCTTACCCGGATCTATCCTCCTCTGGCCCTTCCTCACGATAAAGCCGAGATACACCAACTCGTCCTTCCCAAACTCGCACTTCTTCCCGTTGAGCTTCAGCTGTTCATCCTACAACACTCTAAATACTTTCTCCACATGAACAAGATGCTCCTCCTAGGTCCTGCTGTACACCAAAATATCATCAAGGTACACAATCACAAAATCCTCTATGAAAGATCGCAACAAATCATTCATGAGCCTCATAAAAGTCGCCGGAGCATTGCTTAATCCAAACGACATCACCAACCACTTGAACAGGCCCTATTTGGTCTTGAACGTCGTCTTCCAAGTGTCTTCCTCCCGAATCCTGTCTCCAAGAGCTCCTGAACTTGCTTCTTGATCTCTTCGGACTCCTGTATCGATGTGCGGTATAGGCCTATGTTTGGCAAGGAACTCTCGCCAGTCAACATAATCTCGTGCTCTACACCTCGCCGTGGTGGTAGTCCCGTGATTTCCGAAAACAAGTCCGTATACTTGGCCTTCAAACTGTCAAGATCTCTCTCCTGAAGCTTGCTCAATGTGGACAAGCATATCCTACTCAGCTGTTCTTCATAAGGCCGAATGAACAATAACACGAACCTCCTGCCCGCATTCACCAACCTCTTAGCCTGAGTCACCGTCACCAAACTTGTCTCCTGCGGAAGAGATGTCGAGCGAAAAATAAATTGCGCGCCATCTTTGGTGAACGTATACTTTTGGGCCCGCCGATCATATACCGCATGTCTATCCCACAAGTAAGGACTGCCCAAAATAACCTGGCAAACATCCAACGGAACCACGTCGCATGTGACCTCATCAATATACGACTCATGGAGTGCAAATCGGAACGTACACTGGTTCACCACACTCAATCCCGCTTCCTTCTGAATCCACCCTAATGGATAGGGCTTCGGATGCCTCACCGTCTTCAATCCCAGCTTTTGTACCAACGCTTCAGATATCAGGTTCTTCTGACTCCCTGTGTCTACAATGGCATCCACCAAGCTAGTCTTGACCTGCAACTTCAGAACAAAGAGTTGCTCTCTCGAGTCGTTGTCTTCTTTTGTAGCCTGTTTCCCCGCCATAAGGTTGAGGCTATTGTTGGGCTCTGTCATCCCGAGAACCTCTTTCAGACCCTGTGCTATCACGTACGCCTTTTTCTCCTCCTTCTTCTTCAACCCTTTCGGCTTCAGATGAGGGTACTTATCCCAGCAACGATCAGCCACGTGCCCTGTCTGCTTGCAGTGATTGCATGTCAATCCTGCCTTCCCTGAATCACCCTTCTTCTTCTCTTCCTTATGTTGAGAGCCACTCGACTTGTTTCCCGATTGTTTGGAGTCACCCTTCGTTTCGTTTCCCTTCTTCTGTTTGCCCTCAATGGCTATTGCCTTCACGCT
This sequence comes from Asparagus officinalis, assembly GCF_001876935.1. Classification (NCBI taxonomy): domain Eukaryota; kingdom Viridiplantae; phylum Streptophyta; class Magnoliopsida; order Asparagales; family Asparagaceae; genus Asparagus; species Asparagus officinalis. The sequence goes on along the minus strand of NC_033798.1, from coordinate 65,314,147 downwards.
CGCTTCTGCAATCGTCTCGACCGTGAACAGCTTCATCTCCTTACGGATGTAATCATTCAGTCCCGCCATGTACTTCATGAAGATGGAGTACTCGTCCGTTGCGATGTTTAGAACCATCGCCTGCTGCTGGAACTCCGTCGAGTACTCTTGAACGGTCTGATTGAATCTTTGGCGCAAGCTGTACCACTTGTACCAACGCTCCTCAAGGAACCCCACCGGATAGAACTGTTTCCTGAGTAGCTCCTTGAATTTGTTCCATGACGCTGCCTTCTTCTCCTGTTTGCAATAGGATTTCCACTACGTCAACACGTGTCCTGAAAGCTTCAATGTCGCGAACACAATCTTCTCCTTGGATGAATATCCGTAGAGGGTGAAGTACATCTCCATACGCTCAATCCAATCATCGAGCTTTTCTACATTGACACTCCCATCATAGACAGGAATCTCCACCTTGAAATCTATCTTTAAATTTTGGTAATTATTTTTACCCCCTTGATGTCCAGCAGCCCTAACAACCTCGGTTCCCCCGTCCGAATCAGACTTCTCGCTCTCTTCATCGGACTCGATGATTTTCTTCTTACCCTTCGAAGAAGATTCCTCTCTTTTGTCCCCTTTGTTAATGAGGCCCACGAGCTGACTGAGCGTCAAACCGATCATCTCGATCTGCTTCTCCATGGCATCAAGTCTTGTTGAGTTATCTGTTTCAGACATTTTCTCCTTCCTTAGCTCTTGGGCTCCTTCCAAGGAAGTAAGGATCTCGCCAAGCTCCTTATATTGCGAACGAGTCAGGATCATGCACAGGATGCCCCCTTCGTAGGATCTGTTCGCTCTGATACCAACTTGATACGAGTTGCCATGCGAGCACCTTTGATCGCGGAATTATCAAAGGTGGGTTGAGGAGAAATAATAAGAATACAAGAATAACTCAGATTTTGGGCGAAGGAAAATACCTCCTCTAGATTATGAGTATGCAATTTACAATCTCTCACAATCTCACTCTAGAATTGAAGAACAAGCTCTCCAAATCTCAATTACAAGTTAATCTCTCTTGATTTAACTCTCTGATTGTTTAGAAACCCTAAAACAATCCTTTATATAGGTGTACAAACGTGGATGGCAATTTGGTAAATAACCAGACCCAAAACCAACAGGAATTCGTGTGAACAGAATCCCAAACGAACCAGGAAACCCTCGATGAGTCGACTCATGACTGAGATGAGTCGACTCGACAGAAACTGGAGAAATCTCAATAACCAGCGATGAGTCGACTCATGACAGTCATGAGTCGACTCAACCTGATGAGTCGACTCATAACAATCATGAGTCGACTCACAGGCTGAAAACTGGGTACTTCGATTCTTCTGCTCGTCGTCTTGTTCCACGCTTCCTCCTGTGTTCCCTTATACTGTTTGACACCCCCTATTCTCATGCTAGTATGAGAATCATCTATCCTCAAGCTCCCATGAGGATCGCTAAGTTCCGAAGAGAAGATACACCCATATCAGTGTCCCTACCCGAGAGAATGGGACTCCATTCCATACCCACCAAAGTTCAATTTAATCAACTTCACGCCATTTGATGGGAGGGGTTCCCCTACTCAACACTTGATTTATTTCAAGTCCCACCTGGGGATCATTTCTGGCAATGAACCTCTGATGGTACGATCGTTCGTGGGAACCCTTCGTGCAGCTGCCTTTGATTGGTATCGCCGTCTTAAACCGGGGAGTATCAATAGCTGGGATGACATGGAAAGCATGTTTCTCGCTAATTTCTTTGACGATGACACCGAAGTGTCGATCGGAACACTTTTTGAAGAGAAATAGAAAGATGGAGAGCTTGTTGAGAACTTTGTCAAGCGTTTCCGGAACCATGCGATGAACTGCCGAGATCCGGTCACGGATGAATTCATCATCCGAACATGCCACAACAACCTTTCCTTGGACGTGTTGGAAGTTATGGGATTAGCACCGTCCAACAACTGGAAAGAGTTGAAGACGCGCGGAGAGCAGGCCGAACGCTTCCTCCGAAGGAAGAAGGCCGAGAGGAGCCAACCGACAACTAATCATCTGAACTCAAACTTCGCCTCCCGTGGTAAAGGGAAGGCCCCTGCAGCTGCGGTTGATGCTAATCAGACGTCACAACAGCAACCCCGAAGACAGCAGAAGACTTCGGGTTCAAGACTCCAAAAAGAGTATTCCTTCAAGGACGAAGACGTTCCAGCCATCTTCGAATCCCTCCTTGAAAACAACAAGATTAAGCTCCCATCTATCGTAAATCAAGAGGAAGCTGACAACACTGCGGATCCGAAATACTGTGCGTACCACAGGAGGATCCTTCATCCTACCAAGGATTGTTTTGCTCTCAAAAACAGCATCCAAACCTTGGTTGAAGCCGGCGTCATAACGCTGGGATAAGCCAAATAAGAATGGCAACACTCCGACAAGTATAAGAGTATAAACTGTTCCTTCTGACACTCCGACAAGTATAAGAGTATAAACTGCTCCTTCTGACACTCCGAAGAGTATACGAGTATAAACTGCTCCTCGATACTCCAATAGGTATATGAGTCTAAACTATTTCCTTTCTTCCACGGGAAGTTCCTGGAGAGTGCCATGTATAGTATTCTTAAGGATAACCCGATCATGCAGCTGATACAATGATAAACCCAGTTTCGCAAGAAAAGCTGGGGGTGGATGATTCATGTAACGGGAAGTTCCCAGAAGAATGCTACATGTAGTTTTCTTAGGGATAACCCGATCATTACAAAAAAGGTGATAAACACTAAACCCCCACTGTGATTTCCAAACACTCTTTTGCTGAGACGAGATTCGATCACCTCGTTGGATCAATCTTCCCTCACAAAATTCCCATTGGTGTTTGACGACTCACATTATTCCATCACAAAAATCCCCCACCGATCAGACTAATTGACGGTGGGATCACCAAAATTCTTTCTGGTTTAACTTATTCAAACTTCCGCTATGTTCGTGCACTCAACACTTTCATGGTTAGAGTCCGGATATAATGCTTGGAATTTTGATCTGTTAATCTTTGACGAATTTTCAAACCCCTTCGTGTTAAGTCCTTATCACTTGACACTAAGAACCCCTACTGAGTGATTTGTACAAGTCAACACTCATACTGTAATTTGTACTCCCACTTTCACTGTCCATTTGGTCAAACCTTCCTACAGTTAGGACCACAACCAAAATCCCCTCTCGATTCCTTCAACGAACGAGAGGTCCGTTTTTAGATTGAGCGATCAAAACTTCCTACAGTCAGAATCACCTCGAACCTCCCACTTGGTCAAACCTTCCTACAGTTAGGGCCAAAACCAAAATCCCCTCTCGATTCCTCTAATGAATAAGAGGTCCACTTTCAAATTGATTGATCAAACCTTCTTACAGTTAGGATCACCTCAAACTCCACGAGAGGTCCACTTTCAAATCAAGTGATCAAACCTTCTTACAGTTAGGGTCACCTCAAACTCCCGCTTGGTCAAACCTTCCTACAGTAAGGACCAAAACCTCAATTCACTCTCGATAAACAAGAAATTCACCTTTAGTTCGGTAATCAAACCTTCTGACAGTTAGGATTATCCGAATTTTTCGTTTCTCGGAGTGGAGATCTCACTCCTAGTTTCACCTTTCTGGATTCTGGGGGTGGAGATCCCACCTCAAGTCTCCTTTCCAACTGGAGATAGAATATAAAATTCTTCCTCTTCAGTGTTGGGAGATAGAATATAAAATTCTTCCTCTCCCATTTTGGGTTCGTCTTTGCCCCAAGAGAAGACACCATCCTTCAACTCCAAAAGTCGGTTTAGTCTTTCACCGATTGAAAAAGACACCAGAATTCAAGTCTGGGGAATTTTATCCCGAATCCTAAGTAGGGGTAAGTCAACGCCTAACACGCGTTGTCGGTCAGTCTTTTACCGTAAAGATGATAAAAGCCCACATATTCAACATTGTGGCAGGTTGTTATTAATAACACCAAAATCCGTGTCTCACACACACGGGGAATTTTATCCTAAAGCCTAAGTAGGGATAAGTCAGCGCCTGACACGCGTTGCCGGGTAGTCTATTCCCGTAAGAAAGACAAAGTCTACGTATTCAATATCGTAGCACTAAGAGAGTTAACTCTCTTAGCACAACGTCACATGCGGAACGGACTTAAACAATCCGCATGCAAGCCCGATTCAAACGGTAATCGGTAAAGGCACGTCAAATCCGTTGAAGGCTGAGGGTTTGCCAAAAACCTTAAAGTCTACGCCTAACACGCGTCGCCGTTTAGTCTTTTCACGTGAGAAAGACGAAGTCTACGTATTCAATAACGTAGCACTAAAAGAGTTAACTCTTTTAGCATAACGTCACATGCGGGACGGACTTAAACAATCCGCGTGCTAGCCCGACTCAAACGGTAGTCGGTAAAGGCTCGTCAAACCCGTTGATGGCTGAGGGTTTGCCAAAAATCCTATATATGCGAAAGTTACTGACGCATCAACTTCATTAGTTGGTCTTGTGACTTGAGCATGCAACGAATTCGGGATAAGACCCATATCTGCAGACGAAACAACTTTAATAGTTGGTCCTGCAGCCTAGAATTTGGGACCGCCACACTCCAACGCCTTAAGAGCTTAAACTGTGTAGACTCCAGCAAACGTACGAGTATAAACTGTGTTAACGCCGGTCAACACATTTCGATGAAAGTCAATGCCAATCGATACAAAACCCTAAGGCCAACGTCGATCAACGTGTAGTCCTAGGTCAACGCCGGCCAACGCGTTGCGACAAAGATAATCAGTTCAAAGTCAACTCAATGACTCGAGCCAAAACCAAACTTACCAAGTTCGATTCGAAATTTCGACGACGGCCAAACGATAAACGCAGCGCCGGAAGAACTTCAGCTATTCATCCAAATAGACTGAAAATCGAAGAAGTCAAGAATTGAAGCCAGCTACAGGTCCTTTGACACCAACGGAAGGTGGGGGCCTATCATATCCAAAGCATCCCAGACTTCTCTATAAAAGAATGAGTCTGAAATACTTTGGAGGGGGTATCTGTAGGCGTCTAAAAATGCCTATAGGTATCCACACACAGCTCGAGACGGAGAGAAGGTAATGAACGCTATTATCTAAGTCAAAGAGGATTATCTGACACCGACTAGCGAATCAATGAACTATTGATGACATGGCCCGCACGCTCATCGGCCACCAAAACAGCAAATGGTGGCCGACAGGTAGCCGAGCCACCAAATGGTGACTCGCACAGTCCCGAGCCACCAGGACTCTTATTGAGTACAAAACCTTCCCAAACACGGATTTCGATGATTTTTAAGGATTCTTTCGTCCCAGAACCTCTCCAACTATTTAGAGGTTATCTCTGGACGCGTTTAAACAGTTATAAACTGCAGAGGACGTTTAAACACAAATTATTATTCAAAAGGACATCTCCAAAGGCCTATAAATAGAAGTCAAGGGTCTTCTTTCAAGGGCATCTAGGATCTGAGATTGAGAAGGCGAGGTGCTGTCAAATTGTCCAGTTAACCACGAATTTCACAGGAGAATCATCAGAGCTTGGCGAACACTTTCATAAAGAAAGCCCCTTCGAAAGGTTTGTGATTCTTTCCCCTTCTTTCCTCCGGATTAAACTTGGTTTTAATCTCGAGAAGAGCCACAATCTCGCTTGGTCGTGATTGTCGCTTCCGCAATTGTTTCCTTCGTGAAACAAGAGCGTAATTATATTGTCTATCGGGTTCATCTGCGGTGGTCCACGGACTAACGCGTCCCCGGCACAGGCAAAGATCCCACGCAAAGCAGCGAGAGATAAACTACTGCTGCGTTTTGTTTGATAAAGTTGTAATCTTTATTTTTCGTTGTAAGAAGATCTTATAAAAAGATCAACTTTCCTTTCAGTTTGAACTTGTAATCGATAAACGGTGTAACAGGTTTGAAAGCAATGGAAAAGGTAACTTTTGACACAAACAGTGATGTTCATTGGTAACAACACGATATAGGTTATAGTAGCAATCTTTAGGTTTTACGCATTATAGTCATGTGTCCTTATCATTTTCATGACCATTTTTAAGGAATAATCCACTTCCTCTAATTGTGGCCACACAATTATGTTTACATAGTTGGACATCTCTAGGGATGCACTGCTTGCATCTCGTCTTAAAGACTTGATCCCATTTAGAGTCAAAACACTCTTACTATACTAGCAGTTAACAACACATTCCAATTATACATGAGGATAGACTAAGATACAAAGTATCAATCTATGTCTAGGTGTTCAACTTACACAACAGCTTGTTGTTATCACATTGAACCTACTTTGTGGGATCTCTACTCAGATAGGTTGGGTTGCTACCATCGATGAGTTAGGTAAGAGTTTCAGTCTCATCCTCAACCTGGATTTAAGAACTAGTGACAACTAAAGTCCATTTGTAAAGGGATATGCTGTGTTGTCCTTAGACTTGACAAAGTCCACAGCGATCACTCGTTCATCCACAAACTTTTTCACGATCTTTATCCATACTTGGATATTACCTCGTGTCTTGCGGTTATACTTTGAACTTTTAATCGTTACAATTGTGGATATTGTCACAATGCATAGAGATTCAGGAATAGACTTGTTAATCATGTGCAACTCAAACATAAGCCCCTTAAGTCGTTCACCTTCTAAACCAGTAGAATCCAGAGCACATAGCTCTGCCTCAAAAATAGACCTAGACAATGGTCTGGTTGACAGATCTCCAGGCAACTGAGCCGCCACCCAAGATAAATACATACCCCGTACAATCATTGTTACCTGAACCCATAGCAATCTAGCTAGCATCACTGTGAACAGGAAGGAATTTACTGCAATGCAGCGCAATGTAATTAGTTTCCTTTCAGGTACTGAAGTATCCTATCCAAGGCCTCACAATAAGTCCTATTTGGACAGCTAGTGTATTCAAAGTCTCAGGAGCCCCTAAACTATATATAGCCAACTTTTCTATGACGCCCCTAAACTATCAGTCTAATCTAATAAGCCCCCTAAACTTTCAAGTTTCGTTCTATTTCGCCCTTTAGCCCCAACTGCTACTTAAAACACGATCGTAGCAAAAGTAAAATTGGGACATTTAAAAATTGAACCCACATGAGCATGTGACACTAAAGTTCATTGTTGTTGTTACCTACATTTAACAAAATACAATTGAAAAGAAAATGCATGACAATCCTTATCGTATCTCTTTTTTATTTTTAGCTTCAGATTTAACAAGTAAACAAATTAAATACATCACCTAAGTCCACAAGCACAGTTCAGTATACTCTCATCAAAGAAATATAAAACAACTAGCGCAATTCAGAATTGAAACTTTAAACAAATTAAACTCTATGTTAAGTAATATATTTCACTAATTTGATCAAGAGAATAACACAATCGATCAAAGCCCTAAATACTATCCCCAAAAAATTTTAAAATTTCAGTAAATAATTTTACGAATCGATCTCGAATGGGAACATTGCTCAACAAAATTATGATCTTTTATATATAGAGGACTCAAAAAGAGGTACTAACCAAAGAAGACACTACGTCGAAGGAAGATCACATCTCGTAGTGGCGAAGCAAAGATTAATAAAATATCTCACATGGGTTACGTTCTCTATTCTCTTAATCCCCATCTAAAGAGAAACCTAAAAGGAGAGACCCTCAAGATTAAAAGATCAAACCCTAATTCAGATCCGTGCAAATTCGTCATGGATTCAGGTATGCTTCCGCTCTTCTTGTATTAATCTCTTTGAATCAATCACGGTTATATTTTTGTATGTTTTAGATTGATTAAGTCAAACATGAGCTCCTTCGGCATATGTGGTTAGATTTAACGTACACAACTGCCTATTTTGGCCGCTGTTAAAGTAAGAGAGAGAGAGAGAATCTTGGGTAAATTTCCCTTGAATTGAATATTGAGTGTGCACGATATAATTAAATACAAGTAGAGAGGAGTGTGTAGGTTTTGTTCTCCAAAGCGGAAGATGTGGGACTAAAACCCAACTACAATACACTAATTATAAACAGCCCCCGCTTCAACCATGTTGGATTCAAAACAAGTGAGTTTTGCGTAAAGAAACTGGAACGATGAATCAGGTAAGCTTTGTGAAGAATCCTGGGCAAGCTCGTGCAGGCGATGAAACAAGAGGAAGTAGGAATGTCTTGTCCTTGATGAGCCTTGGTGACGGGACAAAATGAGGCGTCGATCTCAATCAGTGTTTGGTCCTTTCATAAATACTGGATTTATTAGCAATGCTGGATGGCACTCATTATTATCACGTAGAGAGGAGTAGGAGTCGTACAGAAATAAACCCGAAATCACTGAGAAGGCGACGAAGGATGAATAATCTGCCTTATTAGCTGTTGTGGACATTTGGCACGATACTCTGGGCCTCAAGTACGTGGAAAGAGCATAACATCCTTGTTTCTTACTCTCGCGCAGGAATAACGGGAATCACTCAGCAATATAACTAATAACCTGTGGTAGACTTTCTGGTAGTTGGATCACGCAGGCCGAATCAGCATCAGAATATGCCAAAGCTACTAACTTATGATGTAGCAGGAAACAAAAGTAGGAGTGACTAGTACCGCGAGGTACCGAGAGAATCCGTAATACGACAGCAAGTGTTACAAAACGTGGGCACTAAAACATTGACTGACAATACGCAAAGCATGAGACGTATATCCTGGTCGAGAGATCACAATAAGACCTCAACTGACGCAACAAGATGTCCGAATCGGGTAGGATCAGAGATAGAGGCTCACAGTCAGTAGAGCAAAGTTTGACTTGCTGCTGGAGTGGAGGTAATCGAAGTTGTATTATCAGTTAACGTCAAGCTTGATTTAGAATATCTGAGAGATACTTCTGTTTTTTGAGACAAGTAATAACCTGGCGGGCCTTAGAGTAAATTTCTAGAACAGAGGAAATACCGAAGAGATCCAAGATCCTTCATGTGGAAACTGTTTTGTTGCAACTGAGATTTTGGCGTATTGTATACGCTGTCACTAATCCAATCACTCTGCTGTAATGATTCATATCATCTAATAGAATGAGTAACTAAAACCTGAGCCCTGTAGTATGCGAACAAAACAGAGAAGCATCTGATCGACTTTGCTATACAGCCCGCTTTGAGGCATCAACATCGCGAAAAACGACTCAACCGCAAGCGCGGCGGTCCCTGTTTGAAGAGCAAAAACGCACGACGAAGGAGACATACAATGTGCGGAGGAATATTGACCCTGGAGGCGGTTCGCATATAACGGTCGCTGATAAAGAGCGCATGAAGAAAAGCATTTTGACATCCATCTGGATAAGGAGGGCAACGATGAGGCAGCAGCGACCGCAAGGAGAGTAGTCGCACCAGTGGGGCATGCTGAGCAACAGGAAGCAGCAAGGTTCTGCCCATGAATCAATAGCTTGTTGCTGAGATAAAACCTCTTCCCGACTAAACGCTTTTCGACGTTGAATGTGTCCTCAGGAGCGAAGACTTGACGCTTATAAACCATTTACTGGCCAACAAGAGAGATCCGACGGAGGACAGGGAACAATATCCCAGGGTATGAGTTGCTGATGACTTGAAATTCCTCAGCGCGCAAGCTTGTCGCACACTACTGGAATTTGGAACTGCTCTTGGAAGGACTTTTGGCTCAACAATAGTATGAAGTGCCAGCAAGAAAGTTATGAGATAGTGTGAATAAGAAGTAACAGAAGCTACGCCGGGCAGGCATGATCATGTGGCGTTGCCATCGACGAAGAGCAGACGGACGCTCAGGCGGGGGAGATGCTGGCGCAGGTGCATGAAGATCAAAATGCAGTATTTTCTGGAGTGTAGAGTATGTGTCTACAGGCATATGGATTAGATGGTGTAAGAGAAGAACTCAGGTGAGGCAACGAGTCAACAAAGGAAGAGGGAAGATGTCAGGAGATCTCGAAGGAAAATTAAGAGGTGAAAGAAGATGGGTGATGGCAGTGGAAACGGGGAAGGCATAGATCGGTAAGAGTGGAGGAAATTAAGTCATCAGAGAGTAAGAATAATATGGAGAATGCCTCTGCAAACTGAACATGACGAGAAATATACTGAATCGACGAAGTTGGGCGATCATATACAACGATAACCTCGATGTTCTGAACTAATTCCTAAATAAACACAAGAGAACTGCTGCTGGGAGACAAATTTATCACGTTCCGTGAAGATGGCCAGAAAAACAAACAATGCAACCAAAACCGCGAATAGATATCATAACGGGGAGATGAGTAATAAACCGATCGGACTGCAATATAAGGAGTAAGCACGCGGAAGAGAGCTTAGATTGAAGTGATTATATAATGTGGCATGAGTCGGGCGTGAGAATAATGCCTCAGCCCAGAACAACGAGGGGAACAGAGTAAGAAATTAGAGCATTTGATCGGGTAGTATCCGAGGATATGACGATGTTTGGCGTTCAGCAACACCATTTTGGCTCGATGAGTGTAGGGACATGACTGTTGAAAAGATAGTCCCATGAGCTAGGACATGATCAGAGCGGCATGGGGCAGAGATAGGTACTCTTTGGCACAATCAGAAAGAAAAAGCTTTAAATACGAGATTGCCATTGAGAATGAAAATCATAGCAGTGAGGCTTGATAAGCATGTAAAGTACGTCAAGACGATTCTTAAGTAGGTAACGCATGTAAAACGAGAGAAGATCGTCGATAAAATAAGCATAAATAAGAGTAGTCAGATGAAGAAGGCGAAAGGAGCTGGCCGCACACAATATCAGAATGTAGTAATGCAAATAAGGGAAGTGGATGAGATGTACTCATTTTAAAATGTAAAAGCAGTGAATTTAGCAATTTGGCAACCAGGCACAGTGACTCAATCTAGAACTAGAATTGATACAGACCAAGTACTCCACGACTAGAATAAAGACCTTCCATGGCCTTTTATTAGCATCAGCATGACGTCAGTCGTCATCCATTCTGTTCT
>NC_033798.1:65260277-65302151 GCF_001876935.1 Asparagus officinalis | reverse complement strand
GAGAGTATGAAGTCAGGAACCAAGACCTGATCCTGTACCACCAGGAAGCCATCAAAATGGCAGAATCTTATAAAGAATTCTTCATTGAATATATCCCTCGTCTCCAGAACGCTTATGCGGATGCACTGGCAGCGTTAGCGGTATCACTTGCACAACCTCCCGAAACTGAACTCTTGGTCACGGTGAGGACGCATCAACTCTGCATACCTATATACAGTATGGAGATTGAACAGGAAGATGATAGAAATATGAGCAACAAAGAGGTGAATTCAACTCAAATTGGGTCTGAGTCCCGAGATTGGCGCTTTCCTATCATCGACTATGTCCAATATGGTATTTTGCCTGAAGACGTAAAAGAAAGGGAATCAATCCGCCGAAGAGCGCCAAGATTCTTCTATAATGCCGAGATACATACGTTATACCGTAGAGGGTACGATGGTTTATTACTCCGATGCCTTTCGAACAAAGAAGCAGAAGAAGTTCTTAAGGAAGCACACGAAGGAGAATGTGGTGCGCATCAGCCTGGTCCCAAACTATATGATCGTATCAGGAGAATGGGATATTTCTGGCTAACGATGGTTCGAGATGCAATCGAACAAGCACGAGAGTGCCACGCTTGTCAGATACATGCGAATTATATGCATCAACCGCCAGAGCTGTTGCACACGTCAACCACGTCATGGTCGTTCGAGACATGGGGTATGGACATTGTCGGTCCTATTTTCCCCCCTTCAGTCAAAGGTGATCGATTCATCCTAGCAATCACAGATTACTTCTCGAAGTGGGCTGAAGCAATTCCGCTTAAAGAAGTGAAGACGAACAACGTCATCAATTTCATCAAGCACCATGTCATATACCGACACGGCGTGCCAAGACAGATCATTCATGACAACGATCCACAGTTCATAAGCAACGCCTTCATCAGGTTTTGTGATAAGTTCAAGATCGAAGATGTCTCGTCGACAGCTTATTATCCCGCCGCAAACGGACTAGCTGAGGCTTTCAACAATGAAGCTGTGCTACCGCTGGAAATTCAGATTCCATCCCTTCGGATCGCCCTCGCAACAGAGATGACGACAGAAGAACAGCATCAGAAGCGTCTCGGAGAGCTTGAGAGGCTGGATGAAAAGCGCTTGGAAGCTCAACAGCAAATTGAGTTTTATCAGGCCAGGATGTCTAGGGCTTTTAACAAAAGAGTCCGACAGAGAAGCTTCAAGGAAGGAGATCTGGTCCTCGCTGCTCGCCGACCAATAATTCTCACCTCCAAGAAGAAAGGTAAATTCGAACCCAAATGGGAAGGACCGTTTGTAATAGACACAGTCTATTCAAACGGCGCATATCGCCTGATTACTCAAGAGGGCGCCAGGCAATTAATGCCAATAAATGGGAAGTTCCTGAAAAAGTACTATCCCTAGTACATTCAGGATAACTCGTTTACCGGGAAGTTCCTTGAAGAATATTACACTTAATATTCTAGAGGATAACCCAAAATCATTGTCACCACCAAAATCCCTCACTGATCAATTTCAATTGACAGTGGGTCCACCAAAAATGTTTTTTCTGGCCCTCTTGATTCTCTCCATGAGCAAGAGGTCCACTTTCAGTTCGGAGTCCCTTTTCGATAAACGAAAGAACTCCTTCCCTTTTTCTCTTTGGTTAAACCTTGTTCATGGTTATAACCGGAGTTGAAATACCACTTCGATAAACGAAGGACCCATTTTCAGTTTAGATAACTCATCCTATAAAAGGCAAGTTTATCTAAATTTTCCAGATTCTCGGAGTGGAGATCCCACTTCTAGTTTCTTTTGCGCTGGAAATAGAATATAAAATTCTTCTTTTCCAGAATCAGGGAATAGAATATAAAATTCTTCCTTCCTTGTTTTCCGGGTTCGCCTTCACCCTAAAAGAAGACCGGGAAATATAATATAAAATTCTTCATTTCCCGCACTGATCTTTTCCAAAATTTATCAATCTAGGATTCATCCTAGGAAGTTTATCCCGAATCCTAAGCAGGGATAAGTTTGCGCCTAACACGCGCTGCCGGTTTAGTCTTTTTTCGTAGAAAAAGACACTAGAGTTCGATTCTGGGGTATTTTATCCTGAAACCTAAGCAAGGATAAGTCGGCGCTTAACCCGCGCCGCCGGTTAGTTCTTAACCGTCAAAAAGAACACCCGTTCACATATTCAACATTGTGGCAGGCTGTTATTAATAACACCAAAATCCATGCCTTACACGCATGGGGAATCTCATCCTGAATCCTAAGAAAGGATATGCCGACGCCTAACACGCGTCGCCGGTTTAGTCTTTTACCGATTGAAGAAGACACCAGAATCCGATTCTGGGGAATTTTATCCCGAAGCCTAAGTAGGGATAAGTCAGCGTCTAAAACACGTTGCTGGGTAGCCTATTCCCATAACAATGGCAAAGTCTACATATTCGAAGTTGTAGCATCAAGTCTAAGGGAGTTCATACCTTTAGCACAACGTGACATGCGGAACGGATTTAGACAATCCGCATGCTAGCCCGACTCAAACGGTAGTCGGTAAAGGCTAATCAAACCCGTTAAAGGCTGGGGGTTAGCCAAAAATCCTAAAGTCAACACCTAACACGTGTCGCCGGGTAGCCTATTCCCGTAACAATGGCGAAGCCTATGTATTCAACATCATAGCACAAAGTCTAAGGGAGTTCATTCCTTTAGCGCAACGTTACATGTGAACGGATTTAGACAATCCGCATGCTAGCCCGACTCAAACGGTAGTCGGTAAAGGCTAATCAAATCCATTAAAGGCTGGGGGTTAGCCAAAAATCCTGAAGTCAACACCTAACACGTGTCGCCGGGTAGCCTATTCCCGTAACAATGGCGAAGTCTATGTATTCGACATCATAGCACAAAGTCTCGGAGAATTCAATCTCCGAGCATAACGTTACATGCGAACGGATTTAAACAATCCGCATGCTAGCCCGACTCAAACGGTAGTCGGTAAAGGCTAATCAAACCCGTTGAAGGCTGGGGGTTTGCCAAAAATCCTATGAGTATTATGGTCAATCATGTCAAACGTGATGAGGAATCATAATAAAGATAAAGATAAAAACCAATTCCACTAAAGAGAATCAAATGTCAAGGTTTTCAGCAAATAAAATCATACATCAAGCCCATGGCTAAGAATCTGCTGACTGAATTCAGATAACTTCTCGTCATAAGAGCGTCTAAGCTCCTCCTGCAACTCAGCTCTAACAGACTCTTCGTTCGCAGCTAAAGTCCTCACAGCATCCTCCTCTGTCTCAGCCAGTCTCTGCTTCAAGGACTTCAGCTCATCAGATAAAGCAGCATTTGCTTGCTGATTCTGCATCTTTGTGTCTTCCTTCTCACGGAGTTCTCGTCGGAGCTGATCTATCTGAGAATCAAGCTCCTCGAGGAAAGAAGATCTAGTGGCGAAATCAGCCTCAACTCGATCTATGCGGTCCCGCTGCACCTGAATCTCGAGCTCAGCAACCATCCGAGTACTGCGCCATGTCTGTAAGCGAGCATCCAACTCGGCAGCAACGAATGAAGAGGCACCTGTATCCCGGAGCTCATGAAACATCTGAAGCTCACGCTCTAAGCGATCAAGGTCATCAACCATAGCCGTCGCTAGATCCGGACATCCTATGTCCCTAATCAAGTTTATCTTGGAATCGAGGTAGGGCTTAAATTGGCGAAGAGAAAGTCCGTCGTGGAGGAGTTTGCCAATTATAACAGTCAGGGAGGAGAAATAAGAGCGGACTTCTACGCTGATGATGATCTTCTCAGGGTCATCCCCTGATAACAACTCCTTAACGAGGATATGAAGCTGAGAAGGAAGCCCTACACAAAGAAGAGAAGTTCGTCAAAAGCCTCAATGAGGAAATGAACGGCATCGCTCAGCTAATTAAATTATACCTCCTTCCCCTCGAGTCACTGGGGGTGATGGAGATGTAACAACTGTAGCTGCATCGACTGGTGGAGTTGGTCGCACAGCCGGCTCAACATGGTCTTTCTCAACAAAAGCTCCTGTCAAATTCAAAACAGAATTCGCAGAGGCGTTACATTATAGCTGCATTAGTCAAGGTCGACTAGTCCTATAATCAACTCAGCAGGAGGCACATACCTTCAAAGGAACCATCCTCAGGATTGTTAGCAAATGCGGACTCAGGAAACATGTCTCCAGGTAGCTGGTCATCAATCTGAGGTGAGCTATATATGTAGTGCATCATAGGAGTGTCCGCAAACAGGCTTCCCTCGTCAAAATCGTCGATGGAGAAATCTGACATAAAAGAATATAAGTGCCAAAGAATAATGAAGAGACTACAACTAATGGAAATGAGTTACCTCTCACGGGTGCATCAGCCTCTTCGTTTCCAAGGTTCGCCTCCTGCAAATTATCTGAAGGAGCAAGGAGTAGAGGACAGTTAGAGGATACACAAATTCATTAATGTATTATCTAAAGAAATACGCTGTCAGTGATAGATGTACCTTGACTCACAGAATCTGGTCCTACACTGATCTCCTCCCTAATGTCAGCAACCCCTGTAGACTTCTCTACAGGGGGTAGTGGGTCAGACTCATCGGGAGATAAGGGAACAGGATCGGGACTCATCTCATCCTCCCCACGCACTCCTATATAGAAATGGAAAAGCATGAGTCAATGTTCAGAATAACCAAGAAAATGGTTCAAAGAGTAGACGTTACCTCTGTCACTAATAGGGTCATCTCCAGCCAGATCCATGTCAGATGCTCGTGAAGCTACACGAGGTTTGCGGGCCAATCTCTTCCGCCTAGCAATAGGGATCGAAGGTCTCGCCTGAGGAGGAGGACGGAAATCTTCATCCTGATCAACTGTGGTATCTGGAACATCAAACCATAGTCAGTTTCAACACTTCTGGAAGATAGAAGAAAAAGATGAAGTGCAAACCTCGCTCGGAAAAGTCATCGTAATCTTCGGGATCCCCGCCCGAAGCCTCGTCTGTGGAATGGAATGTCCTCTGTCCCTCTTCGTCAATCCGACGAGTCTTGTTCCGTATCCTCTGTGCCCGGGCGTTTTCCCGAATCCTGCGGGAATCAACCTGGGAAGCTGCCTCAGCCTCTAACTCTGCGATTGGCTTCACAGGGATAGTCTTGTTGGCTGCTAACAACCATTTGCAGCTCAAGAAAGTAAGGTTCAACTGCCGGTCAGCACTCGGGAGACTAAATCTAACACCAGTACAGCCAGTCACGGTCCACAACCAAGCGCGGAGACCGTCTATCAAACCACTATGAGTACGAAGCTGCTGACGAGGATTCCCAATGTAAAGCTGGTCATAGCCAAACTGGCGAGCGAATCGGCACGGTAGATATGGTTCGATGAAGCACTGATCCCTCACCCGGAAAGTCAGATAGCCGGGCCTAATATTCACTAGCCAGTTGAAGCAGCCGATGTCTAAATAAGTCCGGTACTCTCTAGGCCTCTCATCATCTATCAAGCATTCACCATATCGACCGGAGAACTGCGGAAAACAAGTAGAGAATGCCCAACACTTATGGACCTGCAACTGCTGTCTGACATCAGAAAATCCGCGGCCCTCCCACCTGCCATTCTCAAGCAACTGTAGCAGGGGAACAGAATGGTCTGTGGCGTTCGGCACCGACATCATATCCGAGCGATGAAGGACAAACCAGGCCATCAGATAAGCGTACGGGAGCTCCACCTTAAGCGTGGGAATCTGACCTGGTAAATCGGTCTCCTTCCGTGTGAACGCACTGGAAAGCTGTCGAAGTCCTCGGTGAATATTAGCCACCATCACCGGAAGAAGTGAGAGTTCCTTCTTATAGGCGAGCTGAACTGCTGGGTAAAGTACCTCCAAGGGCAAGGCGTCGCCAGACTGATATGGAACCACGCACTTTTTCAACCAGATAGCAAGAAAGCCAGCAAGAAGTGTCATTGGTCGAATTGGTGCGGTAGCGTGCCACAAGAATGACTTGAACTTGGTCTTCGCAGGAAAGCCACCCTCAGGACCGCCGGTGGTGTAAGATTGAGCGCCGATCTTCTTCAGTAGACTGTTCACCTCTGAAGGAGTGAATGGGGCCAGCTCACAAATATCCTCGCCATGAGTGCTCTCCAGATTCTTGAACAAGTAGTTCGCAAATTGTTTCAGACTCACACATACCTTGGTCCTCTTTGCTAAGGGCTCCGACTGTGCCAAAGCAATATGGTAATGACAAGTGAGGTCCCATAGAGTCTCATAACGGTCAGGCATGCGATCTTTTAATTGGCTCAACTCATGACTGGAAGGAAAGTACTCCTGGTATAGCATCTGTCCCATGGACAAGCCAGAAATCCTGTGCATCTCGTGAAGAGCCAAGCCTAACTCCCCCTGCCGGGTCAGAAAAGTGTTCGAGTCTGGATTATATAGCTCGAACAAAGCACAGAAATGTCTCAAACTGATAGGCAAGCCATACACGGTGGCACGAACGGCTGCATACAAACCGCAAGCATGCAACTCCTCGCCCCATCGGCTCAAGACGTATGTCGTCATGCGGCTCCACCAAGACTTGTCCGAAGAGTGGACCCAACCGTAAAACCTGTGACGTGTCGCTGGCAAGGCGATTCCTCAAGGTAGAAGCGGTGGCGAGGAACTCGTTACGTGGTGGTGCATCCAGCCCCAGTACTCCGGGACGCAATCCGGTGATGTGACTTCTGCTCGAGCCAGGAAACGCCTGATGAGTGATGTAGCCGCAATGGACGCTCTCATGCTCCTCCGTCAAACGCCACGACATCTCCCGTGTCACGGCCTGACGCCTGAGCTCAGTCAATGAACGATGCCGAGGAATCTTCGGCAAATATATGAAGCCACTGCCAGTTTTATGAAGCCACTGCTCAGCCTCAATAAACACGGCATCCGGGTCTTCGACAGAGTCGCCAAATAAGAAATCGCTCTTCTGAAGAGGCTGAATAGAACTGGCGTCCTTCACAAGAGGTGCATCGGTAATCAACTGTCGAAGAGCTCGGTGCCCACCTTCCTTCACCGCCTGGGCAACCTCAGTCGATGTGCCCAAGACGAACTGAGGAGTGACCGGGATAGGGGAAACATCGTCGGAGGTCGAATAATACTCGCCACGACGCCCGTATACTGCGTGAGATGAGAACGCTCCAGAAGGGTACTCAACTGAGAACAAGCAATTAAACGTTTGTTAATTCGAGTTATAAAAGGAAATTGAACTCATCTTACGAAGGGGTAAGATAGAGTCATTGCCTTATAAAGGGTGTGACGTTTTGGCCACGTTGCGCCTTCATAAGATAGGGTATATCCACAGCGCAGCGACAAAACACCCCCTTTATCTATTATGAGATAGTGTTTTGACCAAGCAAAACATATCTTTGAAGCGTCGATCCTCACCAAGGAGAATCAAGGCTTTTCCCGGTTGCCTCACCAAGGAGAACAACGTGGGGTTAAAAGGACCAATTTGCAAATTTTCAGAAAAAAGAGGGTTAATTTGCAAAATTTCCATAAAGCGTCGATCCTCACCAAGGAGAACCAAGGCCTTTCCCGGTTGCCTCACCAAGGAGAACAACGGGGAGTAAAAAAAAAGAAAAAGGACCAATTTACAAATTTCCAAGAAAAACTGGACCAATTTGTAAATTTTCAGAAAAAGTAGCTCACCAGCGTAAGAGGGAGGCGCGCCATCATTCGGCGAGGTAGAGGATTGACCCCTCGCCATACGGGACATAGAGACCTGCAAGGTAAATTGAGGGATCAGATCTAGAAAAGGAAAAATCCCATTTTTACCCCAAAAAAGGCAAGTTTGAGGCATCAAATCACACCCTCAACCCTTATATGCGATCCCGCGACTCCATACACTAGATCAAACATGAAATAGATCAAGATTGCGGAGGATTTACCTGAAGAAAAGCCCAAAATCCAATAAAGGCGAGACCTTTAAGGAAACTTGAACCACGCGCTCGAGGGGCCTGAAAGAAACTTTTGGTTTGGAGTTTTTGGGAGATTTCTCAGTCCAAGATTCAAAGGAAATCCAGATCTAAGACAAATATCAAGGTTTGAAAGAGAATGGATGCTCGAGGGAAGAGAAATCAAGAGAAGAGAGGGAGGGGGTGGCCGGCCCTAGAAAGAGAGGAAGAAAAAGAAAAAGAAAAAAAACGAAAAAACCCCTTTTATAGCCTTGAACCAGATCTGGCTGAACCAGACCAGACCGGGTTAAACCAGACCAAGCCAGATTGGACCAGAATGGACCAGAATGAGCCAGAATGAACCAAATTGAGCCAGATTGAACCCTGGCTGGACCAGACCAGACCAGAATGAGCCAAATTGAGCCAGATTGAACCAGAATGAGCCAGTCTGAGCCAAATTGAACCAGTTTGAACCAAATTTAAACCAGAATTCAAATTGGAGCTGAATTAAGCATTGGAACGACTTTAGATCAACCTACGGTTCAGTCCTTCAACTATTTAACCCCTCTACCACATATTTGGAAGGGTTGGAGAGATTTTTGAACCCAAATACTGCCTTTTTGGCACTAATACTGCCTTTTGGCATATTTTTGGGCCGGTTAAGATTATTCGAACCTAAAGAATACTCCAAAAAGTATACGAGTATAAACTGCTTCTTAATACTCCGAAAAGTATACGAGTATAAACTGCTTCTTAATACTCCGAAAAGTATACGAGTATAAACTGCTTCTTAATACTCCAATAAGGTATACGAGTATAAACTATTCCTAATACTCCGAAAAGTATACGAGTATAAACTGCTTCTTAATACTCCGAAAAGTATACGAGTATAAACTGCTTCTTAATACTCCGAAAAGTATACGAGTATAAACTGCTTCTTAATACTCCGAAAAGTATACGAGTATAAACTGCTTCTTAATACTCCGAAAAGTATACGAGTATAAACTGCTTCTTAATACTCCGAAAAGTATACGAGTATAAACTGCTTCTTAATACTCCGAAAAGTATACGAGTATAAACTGCTTCTTAATACTCCGAAAAGTATACGAGTATAAACTGCTTCTTAATACTCCGAAAAGTATACGAGTATAAACTGCTTCTTAATACTCCGAAAAGTATACGAGTATAAACTGCTTCTTAATACTCCGAAAAGTATACGAGTATAAACTGCTTCTTAATACTCCGAAAAGTATACGAGTATAAACTGCTTCTTAATACTCCGAAAAGTATACGAGTGACGAACCGCATGTGAACGACGGAATGAATCCACTCGCGTGCGGAATCAAACCAACGGTTCAGGGAGTCAACGAGTCATCCAACCATATAACAGATTCGAACTCAGACACCAAAGCCGATTTACTGCCTAATTGGGATCCAGACTTCTAAATCAGGATTCAGAACAAATCGGGGTTCAGAGCAACGCCACAGGCGAACTCGGATGAATCGCGATCGAGTCACGATCAGTTTTGGAATCAAGCTCAGAATCGGATCAGGAATCGAGTCAACGAATCGATTTCAGACCAATCAACCGCATCACGGACGAAGCGGATACAAGAACCGAAACAACCGAAATACGGACGCAAAACCCGGAGGGGCTCGGCCGAAACCGAGCCACCCAAAGTGGCTTCGTCCGAGCCACTCTTAGTGCTCGCATTGCTCGAGCCACCTCAGGGTGCTGGCATGATCACGAGCCCCCCTGGTGGCCGCACCAGATCCTGTGCCATTAATGCACAGATCTGGTTGGCCTTATAAATATCGGGGTGTTAGATTCATCATTTGAAAGGACTTTGTGGAAGCAACTTTTGAGAGCCGAAACGTCTGCCGGATTTGAGGACCTTCATCTTGGAGTTTTTGAAGGCTTTGTAAGGACTTGGACGTCAGTTTCTGATTCTTGCGAGGCACATAAGTTTAATCCGCATCACAGAATAGGCAGGAGTTCGAGCGGGATCGATGATCTGCAGATCTACGGTTTGTGTTATCATTGTTCCGGATCAATATAGGCCTTGGTTCTTTGATCCGAATTCGAGGCGATTTGTTCCTTGGTATAATATCCGCTCCAGGCTATTATTTCTCTTTGGTGATATTATATTTATACCCGTTAGTATGTCTGCGTAGATTTGCTTCGGTATCTTATGATTCGTCGCGGTTGGTGTTCCACGGCAACACTCTCTCCGCGCATCCGCCTTCTGTTTGTTTTGTGTTTTTTTAGTTGAGGCATAAACAACCACGCAAAGCGAGCTGATTTGTCCTGCTTAAAACTTCAGGTTACTCGGCGATCTTGTTCGATCAAAGAGTAAAGAGGTTGTAGATTTTCTTTATTTTTTTTTTTTATTTTCTTGATTGTAAACGGATCTAATAAAAGACCGGATCTTTGTAATTTTAACCGAAAAACTGTTATTCAAGATGAGGCAATGGAATCGAGTGAATAAAGGCACGATTTTTCAGGCTGAACTATGTTGACATATATCCTGCTCACCTCTCTCAAAATGATTGTAATATTCCTCATGCACTCCTTAACCCATGTGAATGTGGTCCCCATTTGAATTTGAGTGGGAGAGGATTGGTGACTATTCGTCACTACCAAGCATATAATTTTGGTGTTTGGTACCGTGTTGAAGGCATACGTCGCATGATATAATATATATATATATAATACTATATATTTATATATAATATATATATATATATATTATATATATATATATTATAATATATTTATAGTATATTCTTGAACTTTCCGTTAAGAAATACAGTTTTAATATACATTAAGAATAACTCTAAATCAAGTTATGTAAGAATAGCCAAAATATTTTAGTAGATGTAAATTTAACTATAGGAGAATATGTCTCCTGAAAATCTATTCCTGCATTCTGGTTGTAACCATTGACAACTAATCGTGCTTTGAATTTATCAATAAATCCATCAACATAATATTTTTTTAAGCACCCATTTACATCTTATAACTTTTCTATTTTCGGTAGATCATATAACTCTCGTACCTTATTCTTTTCTATAGAATCAACTTTTTCTCTCATGGATTTTAGTCATAAAACTGATTCATGCGATTTTATCGCATCAGAGAAGATTAAAGGATCTTATTCTTCTATATTTATATCTACTGAGAAAAAAATGACTCACATGAATACAAATAATAATCATCTATCCATGAAGGTTGTATTCTTGGCTTTTTGTTGCATACAACTAGCTGATAAGGTACATTATTTTTTATAGGTATTTCATCATTTTTAAGGTTAGGTTCATTCACAGCCTATGAGTCATTAGTGAGAACAATACCATAACAATACTATAAAAGTAACAAAATATTCTTTATTGCTATGAGTTTTGACATTTAGGGGACCACAAATATCCGAGTGTATCAACCTTAAAAGTTCATTGATTTTTTATCCGCTAATAAAATGTTTCCTAGTCATTTTACTAGTTTAATAATGTTCACATGGTGACAATTAAACATTAGATAGTGCAAGCAATAAATTCATTCTGATAATTTTTTTTATTTTTAAAATACTAGCATGTCCTTGTTTAGAATGTCACAATTCAGATTTAGAAATATAACATGACATGTGATTCAAATTGGAAATTTTATTATCAGAATTATAACGAACTACTAGAAGAATGCATAATTCATGCTTGGGTACATATTTTTCATAACATACACTTTATAATTTTTGCTTATAGACACCCGGTTATTATAGAACCTAACTTTCAATTTTTTCTTCATCAAGCGTGGAACAGAGATCAGATTACACTGAATTCCTGACGCATAGAACACATCTTTGAGGACAAGAACACTATCCTCAAGATTCAGTCTATACGAACCAATACTTTCTACATTGAGATAGGTATTCTTTTCCATATAGATTCTTTGTTTTCTTTACTTCACCTCGGTGAATTCTTTGACTCTATTCTTGTCATTTGCGATATATCTAATCGCACCAGAGTCGATCTACCAACCGTTGATGTCCGTTATCACAACATTGCATTCCGTCATACTGATGAATTCTCTTTTTCTAGTACCCTCTTGTTATGAATGCTTATAACCTCATTTATTCTCCTGCTTTTCACCTTATGGGCAAGTGAGCTTCAAATTCCCGAACTTTCCACAATTGTACCATGCTCCGTGGAGTACTTTCTTTCTCTTAAAGTGCTGTAATTTTGGTCCTTGCGGTTGTGGTTTACTAGTACTGGGGTTTCTATTTCTTCCAGTTTGTTGCCTCTGGTGCACATAGTTCATTTCTTGTTGCACCATGTTTAGTTCTGGTTTTTTCCTAGTGGCTATTAAGTTCTGTTCTATGCTAGGTGCATAAAAGACTAGCAATAGATTTAATGGCAGCGTTTATTCTTAATGGGGTGCCAGCCACAACAAGGGAAGGAGGGGACTATTCAAAATGGTTACCACTTGTATTTTTGTCGGGATTTAGATCCCAGCAGTGGATAAGTTCTTTGCCATGACAATCATCTTATTAATATGCTTTACGATATTATCTCCCTCTTGCATATGATAATAATTATACTTATACAATAGGAGTTGAATATTAATTTCAGAGGCAATATTGTATTTTTCTTTTGTAGCATTCCGCATGTCCATGGTAGTCTTGTAAGTTTTAAAATTTTTAATCAAGTTATCTTTCATGAACATAAACATTAGGATTTTTGCCTTTTTATTTTTCCACTTCTACTATTCAAACCCTTTTCTTTTATCAGGTGTAGATTTATAAGTAAGGGTTGGAGCAGGAGTTTCGATTACATCATCGATATTATCATGAATAAGAGCATATCCTATTTTTCTGTGCTATATATCATAATTACTGCTATTAAATTCATCAAATTTTTTTAGTTTTGATAGAAGGAGTTTACTAGCCTTCCGGTAGAGAACTAAAACTCAAGTTTCAATTTAAAAATGTTGTATAAGGGTGATGTATAGACAAATATACTAAAAAAATAGAATAAGTTTAAATACCAAATAAATGAAATAAATAAACTAAAATAACCTGACTGTTCCGAGTTGATGAAGAGGCTCCAATTTGAGCGAGATTATCATTTAGCTGTGTTGATTGAACAATCAACTCTCTGATCTGAGTTGGTGAAGCTTGTATTTGGAAAGGATCCAGTGGATAGAATCAAAGATTATTTGATCAAATGGTCATCGAGGTCGGAGATGATTTGGTCGGCGTCAAACTGATCTGAATTGCTAGGTTGAAGGTGGCAGCCGCTGGTTGGCGTGTATCAGAAGTTGGATTGTGAAAGTACTCAAGGAGGAAGCAGAAGGTTCTTTTTGAGTAAGCCTTTTGAAAAGGGGGCTTTAAAAATTTTGAATAAAGAAAAAAAGTACAACAATGAATCATGTGTCTCTGTTGTTCTCCATTGGAGGCTTGAAACAAAAAAAAGTTAGCTTATGTGGTACTTGCTCTAGAGATGGGAAAAAAAGAACACGTGGTTTAAAAAATAAAAAATAAACAAGTGGTGGAAAAAAATTTAGGCAACTTTGTGGTTATTCCTAGGTTGTTCTTGAGCCACGAGCTAAAGAGAGCTTCCAGTGGTTAAAAGAGATGGCTTCTTCTATTGGAAAAATAACAACGAGATTTTTTGAGGATGGTGGAGAGCTTGAGCTCTAATACTAACGAAGAACGTAGAAACTGAGAGGAGGAGGAGAAGAAGATTTAAGGGGGTTTCCGGTGAGCTGTTTTCTTTCAGTGTGTTTTCAAAGAGCAATTTTCACTCTTTATATAAAGGCTTTTCCTCAACTCATCTCCATCCCCTTAGGAACTATCTCAGATATTCTCTATATTCTTCTAACTCATCCCACTATCTTAATCCCACGAAAATCTCAATTGTTGAGACCATGTTGGATTGGTCAAATATATATGGACGAGTCAAGTTAACAAATAAAACTCATATCTCAACATAATATTTATATTTTCTCTCCAATTCCTTTATTTTCCTATTTATTCTTTGCTTGCTCTTCATTCCCATCATTAGTAACCTCTCAAACATCATATTCCCTTCAAAAATATAAACACGGGAAAATTTTTTATGTCAATATTACTCTTTACTATTTTAAATATTATATTTAAATCTTAATCTATCATAATCATAATTAATTATTTTAAAAAAAATAAGATTAATAAAATATATGAAATAGTTTTATACTATTATTTTGTTAATGTAAATAAATCAAAGATAGTTAATATATTATAATACATACATCATTACAAAAAACCCTAAATTTTTTTAAAATTGCATAAAATACCCTTATAATTACACAAAATAACTTGCCATTTCAAAACTTAGAATAATAGATATGAAAATGAAAATTAGTAGCAGTCTTGAAGAATTTAAAATTTATAATTAACACCCTTAATGCTTCAAATATTATGAAAACACTCTTAAAGTTTAAATTATAAAAAAAATATCCTAAAATTCTAAAATTTCAAAACTTAAAAATAATATTGAATTTAAGGGAATACCATCAAGCACCTAAAAATTTAAATTTGTAAAAAATAACCACAAAGTTGCTAAAATTGCAAAAAACACTCTTAAAAGTTAAAAATCAAAGAAACTCATGAAATTTCAAAACTTATAACTAGCGTACATCATATGTAAACATTATCAGCAGACTGCTGAAACTTTGAATTTTGCAAAACAACCCAAAAAGTTTAGTAATTGAAAAAATTACCCTAAAAAATTTAAAGTTGTAAGAAATATCTTAACATTTAAAACTTGCCATAAATACAAGTGACATGAAATTGCAAGCACCAAATCTAAAATTAATTTTTTTATAAGCACTCCTAAAATTTCAAAAATTGCAAAACAAAACCCAAAAAGTTTAAAATCATAAAAAATGGCTGAAATTTCAAAACTTAGGAGGGAGAGAGAGAGAGAGAGAGAGAGAGAGAGAGGAGTAATTATTAAGTATTTTTTCATTAAGATAAAGTACAACTTTCAATTAAAGATTATTTTTTTTTTAGCATATAAAAGTAGTCTAAGTTGATGTCGGGAAAAATAAAAATAACAATAGATTAAAAATATCCGATTAAGGAATAAAAAAATATATATACATGATTGCTTAAAAATTAACTGTCACTGCATAAACTAAAGTGACTGCATATAATTTTACTAATAAGTTGAAATAGTAAAAATACATAAGTAATATTATTTGATAGAAGGCTAAATCATATAAAACTGACAAAAGGATCTAATATAATATCTTAGCATTAATTGATTATAATTTATGAAGATTAATATATGATGATAAAAATATTTATAGGGTCAAAAAAGGATGAGTTATGTATAGAGAAACTGTTGATGTCAAATATCAAACAAAGAAGTTTAGTGTGGATTACGGAGAGCTTTAGAGTTTCTCAATCTTCTTTGATGGTTGACTATTGAACATATGATTTGATCCTGCACATAAACAATATGTAAGAGGATCGAAGTTGGGTTATCCAGGAGTTCCTTCAACGGTCAAGTCAATATTGATCTGAAGTGGAGGAGAAAAGTACGACTGTAGTGTGTTATATTGCAAATGATTACGTACCTCGATGAAGTAATTAGTGCACCTATTTATAGCAGATCCAGGAGGGCAATTTCATAACTTCGGCCAAGTCCAAATAGTCAGCTTATTCGGTTGATACTTTATAGGTGTAGGCTACGGATGGTATGAGTCATATTTTTGACTAATGTGAGTATGATAGTGGAAGTAAGGTGCTAATGAGGTCGGATGAGTCATTAAAACTTTTGGGGTCAATGTGACGGGGCATAAATGTATACCTCTAAAGTTGTTAGTGCACAACCAATCAAGTCATAGTATAAAATGTTATCGATCCCACGAGGAAGGTGTTTGTAGAAGAAAATTAAAATTGATTCTTATGTTGTGTGTGTGTGTGACAATTAGGAGTAATGAATGTGACTGTGGAGAGATAGAGAGAGTTAGAGTGATTGTATATAAATAAAAACAAAACGAGATTAAGAGTGGAGAGATAAACAGCGAATGTGATAAAGTATAAATGTAAACAAAACTAACAAAAGGAAAGAAAGAAATATGAAGGAAATAAAATCAAGAAACACATGAGAGAAAAATCAAGAACAAAGAGAAAAATAAAGAAAGTAAAAGATAGATGATTTAATTAGAGATATGAAGAATCTAGAATTGTATCCACTAGCTAGTTTTATGTAATTTCTAAAGTTCCCACAAGTATTAGTTCTACATCTTTAAAAAAAGGTAATTCCTTAGAGAGTTCTAGCCTCAAGGAGAATCAAAGAAAAAATAAACAAAAATTAAAACTAATCCCGAGAGGGTTCTAGCCTCAAGGCGAATAGTGCAAGAAAATACAATCTAACTACAAAATAAATTGTAAGAAATAAATGCAAGAATTTAAAGCAATGAAGTAAAGACATGAAAGTAAATCTACTCTATTACGCATGAAAATAAATCTAAGGCAAGAGGGTTCTAACCTCTTGGCTATTGAAACAAGAAAAGAACGCAAAAGATATATTTATTAACAAAGAAAAATTTACATCCCAAGAGGGTTCTAGCCTCAAGGTGATAGCAAAACTTCATATTGATCTTCATCTTCATCCTACCTTCATCTTCATAATAAAATAAAGAGAAGGAAAAAAAATCCGAAGAGGTGAAAATATATATTTTTATTAATTATAATAAAAAGTTATAATTTGAAAGGTTTTCTCAATTAAGAGTAACTCTCCTCTCCAAAAGAAGTTTTTACAAAATATTTCACACCCTAACCTCTCACTCTTTATCTCTATTTATAGCCTACAATAATGAATAAGAGCACTTGGATTAAATTTGATTCTCAAGTTAATCAATTTCAGCCTTTAAATTATAACTGCACATTTGATATCGATACTAGTATCAATACATGTATCAATATTGGTATCGATACATGTATCGATACTGGTATTGATACATCTATCAATGCAGGTATTGATATTAGTATCGATACTAGTATCAAAAATCTAACTTGACAGATGGCTTTGTCTCGTTGAGATATGGGATTGTTATATATTATATATTAAATTCCGCCTTCCAGATTGAGAGATATCATTATTTCTTTACGACCAACAACCATCTTGAATATGATTTCTTTTCATATTAGATTTTTGTTTTTCCCGGCTTCTATAGGGTATTTGGCTTGATCCCGGGCTTCTATAAAAGGTTACAAAATGAGGAAGTTAGAGTCTTTTGAGCTTTTATTCATTATTTCTTCATTAACCTGTAAATTAAGATAAAAATAATTATTAGTAGTATATTTATTCATATAAAATAGATAATGATGTATAAAAATATAATAAAAATGTGATTATCACAATGTAATGATAACTCTGACTATGCATTTAATGTGATGGCGATCGGTTGTCGGCGAGGGGTTCGTGAATGATCGCCTTTCTTCTTGGCTTTGTGAGAGGGCTGAGAAAGGATGCCTTTCGACTTGGTCGCTCTGATGAGAGGGCTCATCGACTCGACCTCATAAACAACAATGCATGGAGTTAGACTTAGTAGCAGGGTCCGAGTGTGGACACCTTTTGACTCACCCTTCTAGGAAGGGGTTGAGTGATGATGTCTTATGGTCTGAAATTCATGGAGTTGGATCAACTCAGTGTACAATTAATCTAGGACATGCATCATCTCCTAGGATCAGATTAACACTTGGTCATTTCTATTATAACAAACACTATTAGAAAGTTCAGAGATATCATCCAAAAGAATTAAGTTGTTTCCATTTTAAATGCAAAAATAAAACCAAAAATTTGGAAATGTCCATAAATCACTTCAACCAATATTAACATAAGGCATATCTATTAAAGAAGCACCAACTAAAAATCTTTAAAGAACATATTGAATAACTTTGTTCCAATCAAAGAAGTATTCTCCATAGAAGATATAAGACAAAACAATATGTGTAAATTAAAATAACTGCATATTTTACTAATACGTTATAGTAAAAATACATAAGGAATATTAATTGATAGAAGAGTAAATCACATAAAACTAAAAAGGCTATAATTACTTAGCATTAATTAATTATAACTTACAAATATTAATATCTGATGTTAATAATATTTATAGGGTAAAAAATTGTAAGGAGTTATGTATGGAGAAAATATCAAAAAGTTCAAAGATATCCTTCAAAAGAATCAAAATTGTTTCCATTTCAAATGGAAAAGTGAAGAAAATAAATTAAAATTCAAAAACATCCATGAATCACTTGAATTGACATTAACATAAAACATACTATCAAAGAAGCATTGACTGATTTCTCCTGGAAGAACATATTGAATAATTTTATCCAAATCAAAGAAGCATTCTCCATGGAACATACAAGAAAATTAGTAAGTCTTTTACCTTATTCTTCAAATATTAAAGGAATCATAAACTTATTATAAAATTACATACAAATAATCTTGTGATAGAAGCTAAAGTGAAGCCATTGATCTAATATATTGCGAAATATAATAGGTCAAATAAGAGGAGAAAAATTACTATAATGGACAAAAAGTAGACACAACCTACTTATTTCCAATAGTAAAAGCAAAAAATAATTAAAATAGGTCATTTTCTTTTTCCTATGCAGTAGCATGAATCTGCGTGTAACTTTATTTGGGGATATAACTATCAACAAGGGATCAATTCTTGAAGACAAAATCGAAGATAACCACGTAATAGCACTATAAAATTTCAAGATCTCTAGATATGAAGTTAACATATTTTACCACTAATTTTTTTGTTAAAGACCATTAAATATAAAATTCACCTTCTATCTATCTAAAATTTATAAAGGAGACATGTGTGTCATTATAGACTACATTAACAATATATATCAACCCAAATATACAACTTAGTGAAGCAATAAGAGAATGATAAGTAAACTAAGCAAACATCCATATAACATGATAAAGAAAAAATATTAAAATTTTAAGCTAATGTCTAGGGCTCATTCAAAATAGTCTTAAAGATAAAAGTATCTCCATTAAGGCTCTTTACTAATGCAACAAAAATTCAAATTACTGTTATATGTAACCATCAAAATATTCGAAAGAGTTATATTTTCTGCCTACTCTAAAATTCACACAATTATACCTAACAATAATTTACCAGTATATTGATACGTTAGTGCACCTAAAGGCAAAGATAACTAGCATTTACAATAGAGTTGAGCTGTGGTTCTGTTATTGCAAAAACTAAAACGAGAAAGTAGATAGGGAAGTTAACGAGTGTCCAAATAATAAATGTTACAGAATCATAGTTGATGTTGTACCGAAGTTAAGTAACATCCCATATTTATAAAATACACATATCAAGTTCAAATTAACAACATAATCTAAGCAAATTGACAATGAGAAATTTAGGCATTTAGTTCAGAGCCGACTGATTGTGGTGTGCCTTGGTTTTATCCTAAATAGGCACCAATGGCTTTTGGTCGATGACATACCTTGGTTTTATTCATAAAAATGATACCAATGTCTTTTGATTTGGAGCCAATTGAGTGTGGCGTGCCTTGGTTTTACCCTCAATAGGCATGAAGGTCTTTTCGCTGATGATGTGCATTGGTTTTATTCATGAAAATGATACCAATATCTTTCGAGTTGGAGCCGGTTGAGTGTAGCATGCCTTGTTTCCTGAACAGTCACCAAAGTCTTTTGGTCGAGGACTTGCCTTGGTTTTCTTCATGAAAATGATACCAAAGTCTTTCAAGTTGAAGCTGATCGAGTTGATGAGATGCATTGGTTTTACCCTGAGTAAGTACCAAGGTCTTTTAGTGTGAGTCAACCAGGCTGAGGATGACTCGGCTTCATGTTTCTACGAAGGCTTATGGAACTACAAAATCATAGAACAATAAAATTGTTAAAACCTAAAAGATTTTATATCACATGTGAGTCTTACAATCAAAATTATTGAAAGTATTTTTTGAGATGTTCTATATTCCATAGATATTGCAGAATCCTTCCATTAGAGCTTCTCAGCCGATAAGTGTCGGGACGCACCTCCTTAATGATTATGTAAGGTCCTTCCTAAGTGACAGTCAATTTGCTACGCTTGGTGTATTTGTCAAAAATGGCTCTTCGAAGAATGAGATCACCAACATTGAATATCTGGGGTCGGGCCTTATTGTTGTAGTGCCGATGCACTATTGATTGATAACTTAAGATCTGAGAGATTCCTCTTAAACTTCATCAATGAGGTCGAGTCCAACTCGAAGCCCTGTAGAATTCATGTCTTCATGAAAATATTGTAGCTAGATTGTTGGCATGCCGATTTCTACAAGGGCGACCATCTTGGCTCCATAACCTAGCTTGAAGGGGGTTTCTCCCGTGGAGCTCTTATAGGTAGTGCGGTAAGACCATAGGATTCTAGGCTACTTTTTGACCCAATTCCTAACCATTTAGTCCACCTTTTTCTTCAAAGCTTGGAGGATACATTTGTTGGCAGCCTTTGGGAGCCCATTGCATTTTGGGTGTGCTACTGAGGTGAATTTGAGCTGTATCTTTTACTGCCCATAAAAACTTTGAAAGCCTCTGCTATCGAACTAAGTACTATTATTAGTGATCAAAGAGAATGGAACGCTGAATCGACAAACAATGAACCTCTACACAAAATTGGTGATATTGCATTCGCCAATTTTAGCCAATGGCTAAGCTTCGATCCATTTGGTGAAGTAGTCAATAACAACAATTAGTAATTTTTGTTGCCCATAAGTTATCGGGATAAGACCCAACAAGTCTAATCCCCATTGAGCAAATGAAACTAGGCTCAAGATATGGGTGAGTTCAGTGGCTGAAGCTCATGATATGTTTGAGAAAATTTGGTTGTTCTTGCACTGGGAAACGAGTTTGTTGGACTTAGCTAAGATAGTGGGCCAATAATATCCTTCACGCATCAATTTTTGAGCAAGAATTCTAGCCCCTGCCTGATTCCCACAAGTCTCTTCGTAGATCTCTTTAAGAACATAAATGGCCTCTGCCAGCCGGAGACATCGGAGATAGGGCCGCACACTACTGTTGGAGTACGATACTCGATAAAGCTAGTTATTAAGCATTAGATATCTTCAAGCATTCCTCTGCAGGCTCCTTGCTTCAGTAGCATTCTCTAATGAGGTTGCTCCTGTTAGGTACTAGATGAGTGGATCCATCCAACAGGGTTCCATAAAGTCTCGACCTGCATGGCCGGATTTGAAGTTCCCATGATAGTAGGGTGCTTGAGGGTGTTTTGTGTACGGGCTCTGAATTATCTCTTGAACTGCTCGACCTGATATTGGATAAGGCATCTACTCGCGTGTTGAGGGTGCAAGAGACTTGGGCGATTCTGAAATCTATGAAGTTGTTCAATAGTTCTTTAACCGCCTTCAGGTACATGATCATTCTCAAATCTTTGGCCGCATAATCTCCTATCACTTGGTGGACAACAAGTTAGGAGTCGGCCAGAATGTAGATGAGCTCGGCTTTGACTACTAAGACGACTCAAAGACCCACCAAGAGGGCTTCATACTCGACCTCTTTGTTCGAGGAAAAAAAATTAAAAAGCGATGGAGTGCTCATGCATGGATCCATTCGGACTGCACAGGTACCACCCCAGTTCCACGACCTACTTTGTCGAAGGACCCATTCATATTTAACAACTACCAGGAGGTGAACTCAGTTCAGTCATCCTCTAGGACACGGTACTTTCGAGAAGTAGGTGCCTTTACTATTTGGGATGTGGAAGGCTTCGGTTGGGGAACTGGCATAGGTGGAGATGGCTCATCATCTGATGCGGCCGACTCTATCGAGAAGTCGGCCAAGGCTTGGGCCTTTATGTTCGTCATCGTCTCAAATTGCACGTCATATTCACTAAGCTCGACCGACCAGATGACCACCTGAAGTAGTTGGGCTGTCGTGTGCTTTCTTCAAAGGTAGATTTGTCTGTACCATTATAGCGTGCACCTAAAAATAGAGACGAAGCCTTCTGTATATAGTGATAAGAATGAATGAGGCTTTCTCAATGAGGGTGTAGTTAATTTCAACCATCTTCAAGATCCGTCTGACAAAGTATATCGGTTTCTGGGTATTATATTTCTCTCGAATTAAGACAGAACTGATGGCTTCAGGGGAGATGACCATGTAGAGATATAAGATCTCCCCTTCTCTGGGTTAGCTCAACAGTGGCTTAGTGCTCAAGTGTCTCTTAAGGTCCCTAAAGGCCTTGTTGCAATCGATCGTCCAACCCATGCCTTCCTTTAGCTTCTTATTCCCTCTCAAAGTTTTGAAGATTGGGAGGTTTCTCTCAGCAAATTTTTAGAGGAAATGACCTAATGCCGCTATTTTTCCATTCATCCTCTGGATGTTCTTCAGTATGCGGGGTGAAGATAGCTACTCTATAGCGGCTATCTTCTTAGGATTGATTTCGATGCCTCGCTGAGTAATCATGAATCCAAGTAATTTGCCTGATTGTACCCCAAAGGCATATTTGGCTAAATTAAGCTTTATACGGTAGCATCAGAAGAGAAGGTTTCTTCAAGATCTGACACATGAGACGACGCCTGTTATGACTTCACAAGGATGTCGTCCACGTAGGCTTCCACATTGAGGCTGATTTGGCGCTTGAAGATCTTATTAACTAACCTATGGTTGGTAATGCCTGCATTCTTAAGACCAAAAGACATCACTTTATAGCAATAGATCCCCTAGTCGATAATGAATTAGGTCTGTTTTCGTCAAAAGTTATCGTTTTTATTGTTGTTAAACCTGTTACACCGTTCATCGATTATAAGTTCAAACTAAGAGAAAAGTCGATCTTTTTATAAGATCTTCTTACAATGAAAATTAAAGATTATAACTTTATCCAATAAAACGCAGCAGTAGTTTATCTCATGTTGCTTTGCGTGGGATCTTTGCCTGTGCTGGGGACGCGTTAGTCCATGGACCATCGCGGATCAGATCCGGTTGACAAGTTTAATTATGCTCTTGTTTCACGAATGAAACAATTACAACAGCGACAATCACGACCAAACGAGATTGTGGTTCTTCTCGAGATCAAAACAAAGTTTGATTCGGTGGAAAGAGAGAGAGAGAATCTCAAATATTTCGAAGGTTTTTTCTTTATGAAAAAGTTCGCCAAGATCTGCCAATTCTCCTCTGAAATTCGTGGTTTACTGCTCAATTTGACAGCACCTCATCCTCCTATTTCAGATCCTCTCCAATGAAGACCCCGAGCTTCTATTTATAGGCTTTTGTCGCCGTGTTTTCTGATAAGATTAAGTGTTTTGACGTCATCTGAAGTTGATAACCGCTCAACCGCACTTAGGGATAGCTTCAAAACAGTTGGGGAGATCCTAGAATGAAAGAATCCTTAAAAAACATCAAAACCCACGTTTTGGGAAGTTTTGGGAGCGGATCACCACCTGGTGGCTCGGAGCTGTGCGAGCCACCAAATGGTGGCTCGTAGCATTGCGAGCTAGTTTGTACCACCTCGATTATTTTAGCTCTAACTCTCTTGTCCGATCTCAGAATGAGTTGATATAAGATGCGTTAGAAAGTTGACGAAAAGGCCTACAATTTTTGTCTTTTGAGTTTTTTCAGAATCAAATCATATCATGGCCGAAATATAACTTCTTTATGCGAGCCACCAAATGGTGGCTCGCAGCCTTGCGAACCAGTTCGTATCACCTTGGGTATTTTGGCTCTAACTCTCTCGTCTGATCTCGAAATGAGATAATTCAAGATACGTTGGAAAGATGACGATAAGACCTATAATTTTTGTCTTTTAAGTTTCTTCAGAATCAAATCACATAGATAAAATATTACTTTTTTATGCGAGCAACCAAATGGTGGCTCGCATCCTTGCGAGCCAGTTCGTACCACCTCAGGTATTTTGGTTCTAAATCTCTTGTCTAATCTCTGAATGAGGTGATGTAAGTTTTTTTGGAAAGCTAACGAAAAAACCTACAACTTTTGTCTTTTGAGTTTCTTCAGAATCAAATCACATCATGGTCGAAATGTCATTTCTTTGTGCGATCCACCAAATGGTGGCTCGCAGCCTTACGAGCCAGTTCGTACCACATCGGGTATTTTGGGTTTAACTCTCTCGTTCGATCTCAGAATGAGGTGATGGGGAGCCAGTTCGTACCACATCGGGTATTTTGGGTTTAACTCTCTCGTTCGATCTCAGAATGAGGTGATTTAAGATGCATTAGAAAGCTGACAAAAAGATCTACAACTTCCAATAGGCGAGCCACACATGGTGTTTCATATCTTTTGGGTGAAACACAATTCCTACCTGAGTTGTTTTGTCATTTCACATGTCACATTGACTCGTACGTGTCACCGATTCACTTCATACATTTCGTTAACTTAGAGGTTGCCAGTTAGTGCGCGGGCCATTTGGAGCTGGTCGGTGAGTGCATGAGTCACTTAGAGGTGGCTGAGGAGCGTGCAGGCCACTTGGCGGTAGCTGATGAGTAGGCGGACCACTTGGAGGTGGCCGGTGAGTGCGCGGGCCACTTGGTTTTCCATTTCGATGCTTGTTGCTACATCATCAACACTTCATCAATCCACTTTATGCACTTGTCGACATCAGATAACCCTCATTGATTTGGATTATGACGTTCATCATCTTTTCTCCATCTCGAACTGTGTGCATGAACCTATAGGCAATTTTTGACGGCTACAAATACCCCCTCCAAAGTGTTTCAGTCTCGTTTCTTTTATAGAAGAGCCTAAAATACTTTGGATGTGATAGGCCCAACCTTCAGTCGATGTGAAAGGACCTGTAATTAGTTTTAGTTTTTGACTTCTTCAATTCTCAGTCTATTCAGTATTTTGTCGAATAGTTAAGATTCTACCGGTGTTGCGTTTATCATCTGACTGTTGTTGAAGCCTCGAACTAAATTTGGTGTATGGTTTTCTGATCTTAGCTTGTGTTGTTGAGTCGATGTTGAACTGACTATCTTCGTCGGGGATTCGTATCTGAATTACGATTGAACTCACTGGGAACATCCTTTGATATGAAATTGATCTGAGTCTTGTTTCTGCTAAAAATTATTGACGCATTAACCTTTATCGTAATGTGTTGATTGACTGTAGGTGTAAATTTTGATCTCCCGAAATAGGGATTTCATTTGTATTTATAAGAATAGCTTATTACAAACTAATGAATCGAAATTACAACAGAAACGGAGGGAAGGCCTTCCTTGTTTAACGTGAGGACTTCGGTAGCTATAGGACGCCTCGCTCGGTTCTCGCACCGAGTCTGCTTCCCTTGGACGATTCGACCGAGGTTGCTGGAGAGCTTTAGTATGCAGTAGAAGCTTGATTGGGTGAGTTCGATCAACTGAGGCCAAACGAAGGCTTGTGCTTGTCAGCTAACTGCTTGGAGAGATCTACCATGCAAGAACTTGCAAAGAGCCTAAGAGCCTTAAGTCTGAGAGTTCAGACGAGTCTCTTCAAATGAGGGAGCCTTTAGCAAATGAGTCAAGGTTTAACCTTTGGAAGATTAGCCAGCCAAGCAAATAGCATCTAATCAACCCCTTTCACGTTAGCTAAAAGTGGCTTTAAATAAGCAATGGATGGCATGAGTCATCCCTTGATTTATGGGATTTGACCACTAGTAGGGGTGAGGGAGCTAGCCGCCCTAGCTGTAGGATATGACCACTTATGGGGTTCTGTCAGCCGCCCTATTCTTGCTAGGTAAGGAGCGCCATGTTTTCTCTCTTAATTGGTGGGATTTGACCACTGATGTGACTATTCCCATACTCTAAGTGGGCAGCTGACAATGCTGGCGGGTTTCTAGTTGTTAGGCGAGCTTAGTCTGCGCAGGCGAGGTGCAAGCTGTCAGGCGAGCTTGGTCTTCAGGCGAGCTTGAACCTTCATGCTGGCGAGTCGGACAAACAGGTGAGCTTCGAGCTGTCAGGTGAGCTAGGCCTTCAGGCGAGCTTGGTTCAATGTGCAGGCGAGCCTGTGCAGGGGAGCTGTGCAGGAAAATCTAATCCAGACAAGCGTCAACACTGTTAGGTGAGCTCTATCCTTGCAGATGGACTTCCTTACAGGCGAGCTTCAGCCTTTATAGGCGAGATTCAGCCTTTAGGCGAGCTACTGGACATGCTTCGAAGAATAGGCTATAACTTTTAAACCGTAAGTCGGAATTAGAAAAATTATATATGAAAATCGACTATCTCGACGAGACGAAGCCCACCAATCTAACCCTATAGGGTTCGGTGTACTTCTGTCTATTTTTCCAAATTCTTTCCGGTTTGAGAGATATCAGTGTTTTTTCCCTTTTTGCTATTTCGGCCGAGGTTTTAGCAGTTTTGTTCTGAACTTCTCTGATAAGGGTTAAAGGTAACTTTTATTGCCTACACTAACATTGACTTTTCCTCACAACACTTTGACCAGCGTTGGTCTTCATTGCAACGCGTTGACCGGAGTTGACTTTTATTGTAACGTATTGACCGGCATTTACTTTTATTACAACACATTGACCAGCGTAAATATCGAGGCTACAGGACCAACTATTGCGGCTTGGTTCTTCTGCATGTATGGATTTTATCCTGAAGTTGTTGGATCATTAAGTCACGAGACCAACTAATGGAGCTGGTGCGTCAATGACTTTCATATTTATAGGATTTTGGCAAATCCTCAGCCATCAACGGGTTTGATGAGCCTTTACTGACTACCGTTTGAGTCGGGTTAGCATGTAGATTGTTTAAGTCCGTTCTATATGTAACGTTATGCTAAAAGAGTTAACTCTTTTAGTACTATAATATTGAATATATAGACTTCGTCTTTCTTACGGGAATAGACTACCCGGCAACGCGTGTTAGGTGCTGACTCATCCCTACTTAGGCTTCAGGATAAAATTCCCCAGACTCGGATTCTGGTGTCTTTTTTACTCGGCGAAAGACAAAACCGGCAACACGTGTTAGACATAGGCTTATCTCTATTTAGGAGTCGAGATAAAGTTCCCCGCACGTGTAAGGCACAGATTTTGGCATTATTAATAACGGCCTGCCATAATGTAGAATATGTGGACTTTTGTCCTTTTTGTGGTCAAGGACTAATCGGCAACGCGTGTTAGGTGCTGACTTATCCCTACTTAGGCTTTGGGATAAATTTTCCCAGATTTGGATTCTGGTGTCTTCTTCAATCGGTAAAATACTAAACCGGCAACGCGTGTTAGGCGTTGACTTATCCTTACTTAAGCTTCAGGATAAAATTCCATGTGCGTGTAAGGCACGGATTATGGTGTTATTGTTTGTTGGAAAATTTGTAGTAAAAAGAATGAAAGAAATTTGATTTGTATTCTCTCGATCTTAATTATAATTGGATTTCCTGATTATAAAAGAGAAGAGAATGATCTGGATTCTCCCCTTTGTTTAATTCTGGGTTCTTCACGGTAGCGATGGAGTGCCTCCCTCGAATGCTCGCGTCGAGTTTGCTCTTCGTTGACGATTCGAACGTCTTGATTCACTGGAACGATATCTTCTCCTCACGATTTGACATTGTGGAGAACTTGCATGGCAAGTTTGAAAATAACTCTTAACGAGTTAATAACTCAGAGCGAGTTTTAGAAGAACTTGCAGAGCAAGTTTTGAAAATAACTCTTAACGAGTTAATAACTCAGAGCGAGTTTTAGAAGAACTTGCAGAGCAAGTTTTGAACTCTGATTGAGTTGAGAAGAACTCTTAGAAAGAGTTCACAAGCAAGCCAAGCCGAATAATCTCAAAGGCTTCACTAAAAGCCTTCCAAGATGACTCAAGAGTTTCTTTAAGTTGCTGATCTCCAAAGCTCCAAGAAGATCTGAAGAAGTCCAACCGATCTCTAAAAGAGGGCCTTTTGAAGTTGCTGATCTCCAAAGCTCCAAGAAGATCTGAAGAAGTCCAACCGATCTCTAAAAGAGGGCCTTTTGATCTCCAAAATTCCCAACCGATCTCTAAAAGAGGGCCTTTTGATCTCCAAAATTCCCAGATCCAAGATCCTAAAAGCCAGCCTCAACTCAATTGAGTTTCCCACTATTTATAGGGGATTTAGGGGTGTAACAGCCCCCTTAAATCTCTCCTTAATGAGGGTTTAATGGGGTGTAACTGCCCCCCATAAATCTCTCCATGATAGGGTTTAATGGGGTGTAACTGCCCCCCATAAATCTCTCCATGATAGGGTAGTGATCCCCTCAAATCTTTGGGAGAAAATGGTCCTGGAACCATTCAAATCGTGCTTGAACGAGTCAAACGCTGAAAACAGCGTTCTGGGCCCGAACTGTGCGTTTTTGGACCTGAAACGTAGAGTTGGGCCTGTTTTAGGCTGAAAACGCACAGGTCCCGCTGCGCAGAGATGAACTCTGCGTTTTGGACCTGGGACGCAGAGTTGGGTTCTGCATGAACTGTGCGTTTCTGGACCTGGGACGCAGAGTTGGGTTCTGCATGAACTGTGCGTTTTTGGACCTGAGACACAGGGTTAGGTTCTGCATTAATTGTGCGTCTCTGGACCTGGGACGCAGAGTTAGGTTCTGCATTAACTGTGCGTCTTTGGACCTGGGACGCTGCGTCTCTGGACCTGGGACGCAGAGTTAGGTTCTGCATTAACTGTGCGTCTTTGGACCTGGGACGCAGGGTTGGGTTCTGCATTAACTGTGCGTCTCTGGACCTGGGACGCAGAGTTGGGTTCTGCATTAACTGTGCGTCTCTGGACCTGGGACGCAGAGTTAGGCTCCGCATTAACTGTGCGTTTTTGGACCAGGGACGCAGAGTTAGGCTCCGCATTAACTGTGTATTTTTGTTGTTGGACGCAGAGTTGAACTCTGCGTTTTAAGTCCACAAACTCTGCATTTTAAGTCCACGAACTCTGCGTTTTGACTCTGTAATGCAGAGGCGAACCTTAGGCGGGCTTGGCAAGCTTCAGGCTAAGTCCAATGATCTGACGAAGTCCAGTCTTGCAGACGGACTTCAGAACATAACTTGCTGCGAAGAACATGTCATAACTTTCAAACCGTAAGTCGGAATTAGACCAATTATATATAAAAATCGGCTATCTCGACGAGACAGAGCCAACCAAACTGACCCCATAGGGTTCGGTTTGCTCCATCAGTTTTGCCAAATTCCTTACGGTTTGAGAGATATCTGTGTTTTGATTTGAAGAGACCGTCGATTTGTAGTCTCTTTTATTAGAACGTTGCAAAGATCGTCATCTTGTAATCTTCGTCTTGGCTCCTTGAAAATGTGAGAGTCGTCAGATTGTAACTCCCGATGTTGATTGTGAAGGCTGTTAATTAGAGCTTTCATCAATTATTGCGAAGGTCGTCAGATTATAACCTTCATCGATCTACGTGAAAGTCTTTAAATTGTAACCTTCTGGAAGTCGTAAGATTGTAACTTCCATCATCGGTGTTTGATGGGGATTGGCTATCTGTTGTGATTTTTAGACAGCCTACAGAACCCCCTCCAAAGTTTTCGAAAGTTCGCGGTTGACTGGGACGAATTTTCGGAATATTTTGGATCTCAACTCTGATCTTGGAGCTGTTGATTTCTTGTCATAAAGGAGTTGTTCTTTGCACTCGCTTCGAAGGCACCTTGGTTGAAATAATTTGACACGCAGGATCCTGTATGAAAGTATGCGTCATAATCCTGCTTCTGGAATGCGGGGGTGGACCCCTGTGTTTTGAACTTGAGGCGCGACTCTCACCCTTGCATTTTGAATTTGGAAGACGGGTGTGACCTTAGCGTTTTGGTGTTTGCAACAGGGGTCTGACCTTGACTTTTCGACTTGAGACGCGGAGGTGGCTCTCATGCATTTTTGACTAAGTCTTTGAGACTTGCCTTTAGCTCATCTGATTCAAGTCTCAGTTTATATCCACTAAGTTGATGGGCCTGCAAATATGCATAGGATTTTTGGCAAACCCTCAGCCATCAACGGATTTGATAAGCTTTTACCAACTACCGTTTGAGCCAGGCTAGCATGTGGATTGTCTAAGTCCATTCCACATGTAACGTTGTGCTAAGAGAATGAACCCTCTTAGAGATTGTCTAAGTCCATTCCACATGTAACGTTGTGCTAAGAGAATGAACCCTCTTAGACTTAATGCTATGATTTTGAATACATAGACTAAGAGAATGAACCCTCTTAGACTTAATGCTATGATTTTGAATACATAGACTTTGTCATTTTTACGGGGAAAAGAGTAACCGGTAACGCGTGTTAGGCGTAGACTTATCTCTAATTAGGGATTGAAATAAAGTCCCCCATACGTGAAAGGCATGGATTTTTGGTGCTACGATGTTGAATATGTAGACTTTTGTTATTGTTTCTTTCTGTGTTATGTTTTCATATGAAACACTGAAAGAAAATTGGAAGTACCAGAGGTGTAATATTAACTTTGCATGAATTTTCACTTAGAATGAAATTCAAAAATTTTCTTGTCGAAAAAAAGGATTAACAAGTTCATTGGGGGGTTTGACCGTTAGAGGTGTGATGTTAACCTAACAGTATTTTATGGGCCTATCGCTCTATTGAAGAGAGTCGATAAGTTGGTTCGGTCGTCAGAGGTGTGATGTTAACTTAACGGGTATGTGGACCTATCGCTCTATTGAGGAGAGTCAATAAGTTGATTTTGTCAGAGGTGTGATATTAACGTGACAAGAAGAATATCGCGATCGTGGAAATTTTGAGTACCTATCGCTCTATTGGAGAGAGTCGATAAGTGGATTTTGTCAGAGGTTTGGTGTTAACATGACGGGAATTTATGTTGCGATTGGAGCAACTTTGAGAACCCATCATCCTATTGAAGAGGATTGATAAGTTGATTTTGTCAGAGGTGTAGTGTTAACGTGACAAGATTTGTGTTGCGATTGGAGCAACTTTGTGGACGACAGGATTTGTGTTGCGATTGGAGCAACTTTATGGACTTATCATCCTATTGAAGAGGATTGATAAGTTAATTTTGTCAGAGGTTTAATGTTAACGTGACAGGATTTGTGTTGCGATTGGAGCAACTTTGTGAACTTATCATCCAATTAAAGAGGATTAATAAGTTGATTGGTTGTCAGAGGTGTGATATTAACGTGACAGGAATTTGTACTTGTAACTTGCACAAGATTTTAGGAATTAGAGTCTTACTGGGGAAGATTGTGATTTGATCAATTTTGAGGACCTATCATCCTATTGAAGAGGATTGATAAGTTGATTGTCAAAGGTGTATTGATAACGTGACAAATTAGGAGTGATGCAAACTGAATTCATACTCCGTAGGGGTGATGATCGTCAGAAGTATAATGTTAACTCGACGATGTGAAAGATTCGTTACTCTTAATCTAGTGGATTTTAAGTAACCAACCCCCAATCTTAATTAAGACTTAGCAGGGAAATAAAAAAAGGTAGACAAGGCACATCGCCCAGTGGGGCACTATCCATGAAGTCAGAATAGAAGCACATCACCTGGTAGGCCATTATCTGATGAGTTTAACTATCAGAGGTAATTGTTAATATGGTAGTTTTGTAGACATGTCATCCTATTGAAGAAGATTGGCAAGTTGATGGACTATCAGAGGTAACTGTTAACTGTATGCAATAAAAATTGCCTTTAATCCTTATCAGAGAAGTTCAAAACAAAACTGCTAAAACCTCGCCCGAAATAGCGGAAAAAGGAGAATTCGCAGATATCTCCCAAACCGTAAGGAATTTGACGAAACGGAGGAAGCAAACCAAAGCCTTTGGCTTGGTTCAAATGGCTCCATCTCGTCGAGATAGGCGATTTTCATATATAATTCGTCCAATTCCGACTTACGGTTTGAAAGTTACAGCCTATTCTTCGATCCATGCTCAGGAGCTCGTCTGCAGCTCGAATTTTGCCTGCACGATCAAGACCCAAGTCTGCCTGCACACCTGAGCTCGCCTGCAGACCCAGTTCGCCTGCAAGCTCGCCTGCAGACCCAAGTTTACCTGCAGACCCGAGCTCGCCTGCACACTCGAGCTCGCCTGCAGACCCAGCTCGCCTGCAGACCCAAGTCTGCCTGCGCCTGCAGACTCAGCTCGCCTGCAAGCTCGCCTGCAGACCCAAGTCTGCCTGCGGTCCCAAGCTCGCCTGCAGACTCAGCTCGCCTGCAGACCCAAGTCTGCCTGCGGTCCTAAGCTCGCCTCCAGACTCAGCTCGCCTGCAGACCCAAGTCTGCCTGCAGTCCCAAGCTCGCATGCAGACCCAAGCTGCAGACTCGCCAGCTCACTGTCAACTGCCCACTGGGAGCATGAGAATAGTTACATCAGTGGTCAAATCCCACAAATCAAGGGAGAGGGCACAGTACCTCAAGACCGTCAAGCGGCCGCTCACAGTACGAACGATTGGGCAGGTGTCGAGTCGGCCTGAACATTCATAAATGGCCGCTCATAGTACGAATGATTGGGCAGGTGTCAGTTCGACCTGAACATTCATAAATGCAGCTCACTTCGGTTGTCCGAGTCAGGAGCCGGATCCGCCGGCATTCGGCGAGCTGTCCATGCCCACTCGAGTACCGGGAACCCGCTTTTCCACCTCTCTCGACCTGAAAAGAGAAGGCACAGTACTCCAGGCCCGCCGAATGGCCGCACACAGTACGAGTGATCGGACAGGTGCCAGATCAACCTGTGCGTTCATAAATGCAACTCAGCTCATCGGTCCAAGTCAAGAGCTGGAACCGCCAGCGCACAGTGAGCTGGCCCAATCCACTCGAGTAATGGACAGCCGCTGTCTCACATACGAGGGTGGACTTTCCCACTCCTAGGCGACAGGACGTGAAGCACAACCCATCGAGTGACGGTTCGTAGTACAGAGGAGCGACAAGATGTCTCTCAAC
The DNA here is from genome assembly GCF_001876935.1 of Asparagus officinalis. Taxonomy (NCBI): domain Eukaryota; kingdom Viridiplantae; phylum Streptophyta; class Magnoliopsida; order Asparagales; family Asparagaceae; genus Asparagus; species Asparagus officinalis. The sequence continues at coordinate 65,269,365 of NC_033798.1, read as the reverse complement.
AGTGTATGGTCACATCCCATGATTCAAGGAGCGGCCACGCCATCTCTCCTCTATTTAAGAACCTCGCCCGGCTACAGGAAAGAGGTTCACACATAGTTAATTGATTAATTCAATCAGTTAACTGAACCACTGGCTCTCAACTCCCAACGGAGTCGACGACAAGCTCTCTGCATCACTTTTGCATTGCAGCGCCACTTCCTAGTTCTGAGCCCCGATCGCCGGCGAACTAGAAGACCCGAACTCCATCGAACCGAGTTTCTACTGTGTACTGAAGCTCCGGCAGCAACTTCGATCGCCACCGATGAACCCACGTTAAACAAGGAGGGCCTTCCCTCCGCTTCTGTTGTAAACATTTGATTTATTAGTTTGTAATAAGCCTTCTTATCAATACAAACGAAGTTCCCTGTTTTCGGGAGATCAAAATTTACACCTACAGAAGATGGCGACCACAGTGGGAGAATCCAACACGGTTTATAATCGTACATTTACTGGAGTCTATACAGTTTAAGCTCGACCGGTGTTGTACCGCATGGCAGGCCCAAGTGTAGAGGTTGCAGGACCAACCGTTGATGCTAGTTCATCTGTAGGTACGGATATTACCCTTATGTCCTGCTAGTTATTTGCTTAACCATAGGGAGTTTTAATTGTAGGACCAGCTATTAGAGCTGATACAGCTACATTGCGAATGCTTTAAAGGTTTCTCATGGAGGCTTCGACTAGAATTGATGTTGTCTCGAGTGTTTAAGTCACGAGACCAACGGATGAAGCTGGTACGTCAGTGACTATCATACTTATAGGATTTTAGACAAACCCTCAGCTATCAACTGATTTGATAAGCCTCTACCAACTACCGTTTGAGTCAGACTAGCATGCAAATTGTCTGAGTTCGCTCCACATGTAACGTTGTGCTAAAAGAGTTAACTCTCTTAGACTTAGTGCTATGATATTTAATACATAAACTTCACCATTGTTATGGGAATAGGCTACCCGACAACACGTGTTGGGCATGGACTTGAACAATCCTTCAATCTCGGGTTATCTTTAAGAATATTATGTGTAATATTCTCTAGGAACTTCCCGTTGGAAATAAAGGAAGCAGTTTATCCTCATATACCCATTAGAGGTTGGGGAAACAGTTTATACTTGTATACCCATTAGAGTATGGGAGCAGTTTAACCTCATATACATGTTAGAGGAATTCATTCTCATTTGGCTTATTTTGTCATCATGATACCGGTGTCAACCAAGGATTGAATGCTATTTTTCAGAGTAATACAGGCCTTGATGGTGTGATGAACCCTCCTGTGATATGCACAATACTTCGAATTCGAAATCTTGTTTGCTTCCTCCTGATTTGTAATCGGTGGTAGCTTGATTTTGTTGTTGGTAAGGAGGTACTTAAAGATGGCTGGAACTTCATCATCTTTAAAAGAATACTCCTCCTGGAACTTCAGATTAAGAGTCCCTTGTTGCCTCCAAGGTTGCTGTTGATGAATGTCGACAGCAGTTGCAGGTGTTTTAGCCGTCGGTTGGCCGCATTCGGCTTTCTTCCTTTTGAGAAAGCGTTCGGCCTGTTCACCACGTAGTTTTAACTCTTTCTAAGTTTTGGATGGCACGACCCCTAGGGCTTCCAGGACATCCAAAGAAAGGTTATCGTGACACATCTAGAGAATAAACTCCTCTATGACCGGATCTCGGTAATTCATCGGCTTATTCCGGAAGCGCTTGACGAAGTTATCGACTGACTCTTCGTCTTTCTGCTTCTCATCGAACAATGTTCCGATTAACACTTCAGTGTCATCATCGAAGAAGTTTGTGAGAAACATGCTCTCCATGGTGTCCTAGCTATTGAATCTCTCCGATTTGAGATGGCAGTACCAATCGAAGGCGGCCTCATGAAGGGTGTTAACAAATGACTAGACTATTAAAGATTCATTGCCAAAGATCATGCCTAGGTGAAACTTGAAGTAAATTAGGTGCTGAGTGGGCGAGCATCTCCCGTCAAACGGTGTGAAGTTAATTAAGTTGAACTTCACCGGATACGGAATTGATTTCCACTCCCTTGGGTATGGACACAGAATAACAGTCTTCTTTACCTCTTGAGCAAACATCAAGGTGTTGATTCATCGAGATGTGCCGGAACAATCTCTCCATCAGTGTTCTGTCCAATATGGGCGCTGTTGAAGCTCGCTCATGGAAAGACTTACTCCGCCAAGGAGAACAAGTCGAGAGCATGCTCAAGCATATGGGTGACGAAGACCCGCATGAATTTCGAGGGGATGATGACCAAGATGCCTTGGTAGTGGAGACCGATCCCTCATATCCTCCAAATTTCCCCCGTTGATCCTCTTCAACAGGACGGCGGGCCCACATAGTCGCTCTAATCGCGACAATCTTGTCAAGTTAACACTACACCTCTGACAATCTCCCGTCGATCCTCTTCAATAGGACGACGGGCCTACAAAGCTATCACGTTAACAATCACCTCTGATAGTTCTTCGACACTCCAACTGGTGCATGAGTTTAAACTGCTCCCTTAACACTCCGACAAGTACACGAGTATAAACTGCTTCTTCTGACACTCCAACTGGTGCATGAGTTTAAACTGAAGCCTAACAGTTTAGGCGAGCTCCACTTCTTGAGCCAGGTTCTCGGTTATGGCGAACTGCTCAAAACAGGCGAGACCAGCAGTTCAGATGGGCCGCATCAAAGTCCCACTTGGTCAAACCTTCAGATAGTTAGGACTAAAGCCACAATCCCCCGCCAATCCTCTTCAATAGGATGGCGGGACCCCCACTGTCATGTTAAGGTCACCTCTGACAAATCAACTTACCAGTCCTCTTCAATAGGATGGTAAGTCCACAAAGTTGCTCAAATCGCAATAAACTCCCACTGTCATGTTAACACTACACCTCTGACAAAATCAACTTACCAATCCTCTTCAAAAGGATGGTAGGTCCTCAAAGTCGCTCCGATCGCGGCAATTTCTATCATGTTAACGATTACCTCTGATAGCCGACACCGTCATTCCCGCAAATGACGTTGTCCGATCAGTCGTCATACTCATACGTCCCTGAACGATTTGATTCTCCCAGCACCGTCTTTCCCATAAAAGGCGTTGTTGTTTGATAGTGGCCTACTATGCGATGTGCTGCTATTTCAGGGTTCGTCTTTGCCCCAAGAGAAGACAAATTAGGGTTCGTCTTTATCTTTGCCCTAAGAGAAGATAAGCTTCCCCCCTCACTCCAACTGGTGCATGAGTCTAAACTGCCCCCTTATACTCCCACTGGTGCAAGAGTATAAACTTCTCCTTTCCTCCGACCGGTGCACGAGGCTAAACTGCTCCTTCACTCCAACTAGTGCATGAGTCTAAACTACTCCTACCCTCCGACTGGTATACGAGGTTAAACTGCTCCCTTAATCCAAACGTCTCGAAAGGCTAAGGATAGAGGAGAAATTTTAGCATTGAGCCTAAGAGAAACTCCTCGACAACTTATCATGCTAAGGGCAAGAGCATGGCTAGTCCAACTCAAACGACAGTTGGTAAAGACAAATCAAGTCCATTGATAGCTGAGGGTTTGCTCAAAATCCTAGAAGGCGATCATCAGCTGTGAGCAAAGAGGTCAACTTCACCGAGCTTGTTGCAGGGCTCCTCACTCCATCTGAGCGGAGATCACTTTACGGGTCTTCATATCCAAAGTGTTCCAGACCTCATGCGGCCCGATTCAGGTCTGAAAACTTTGGAGGGGGTTTTGTAGGCAATAAAAATTGCCTTTAATCCTTATCAGAGAAGTTCAGAACAAAACTGCTAAAACCTCGCCCGAAATAGCGGAAAAAGGGGAAAACACAGATATCTCCCAAACCGTAAGGAATTTGGCGAAATGGAGGAAGCGAACCAAAGCCTTTGGCTTGGTTCGAATGGCTCCATCTCGTCGAGATAGGCGATTTTCATATATAATTCGTCCAATTCCGACTTACGGTTTGAAAGTTACGGCCTATTCTTCAATCCATGCTCAGGAGCTCGCCTGCAACTCAAATTCGCCTGCAGTCCCAAATCCGCCTGCAGACCCAAGTCTGCCTGCGCACCTGAGCTCGCCTGCAAACCCAGTTCGCCTGCTAGCTCGCCTGCAGACCCAAGTCCGCCTGCAGTCCCAAACTCACCTGCAGACCCAGTTCGCCTGCAAGCTCGCCTGCAGACCCAAGCTGCAGACTCGCCAGCTCACTGTCAACTGCCCACTTGGAGTATGGGAACAGTTACATCAGTGGTCAAATCCCACAAATCAAGGGAGAGGGCACAATACTCCAGGCCCGTCAGATGGCCGTCCACAGTACGAATGAGCGGACAGGCGCCGATGCCCACTGGGAGCATGGGAACAGTTACATCAGTGGTCAAATCCCACAAATCAAGGGAGAGGGCACAGTACCCCAAGACCGTCAAGCGGCCGCTCACAGTACGAACGATTGGGCAGGTGTCGAGTCGGCCTGAATATTCATAAATGCAGCTCACCTCAGCTGTCCGAGTCAGGAGCCGGATCCGCCGGCATTCGGCGAGCTGTCCATGCCCACTCCTGTCCGAGTCAGGAGCCGGATCCGCCGGCATTCGGCGAGCTGTCCATGCCCACTCGAGTACCGGGAACTCGCTTTCCCACCTCTCTCGACCTGAAAAGAGAAGGCACAGTACTCCAGGCCCACCGAATGGCCGCGCACAGTACGAGTGATCGGACAGGTGCCAGATCAACCTGTGCGTTCATAAATGCAACTCAGCTCATCGGTCCAAGTCAAGAGCTGGAACCGCCAGCGCACAGTGAGCTGGCCCAATCCACTCGAGTAATAGACGACCGCTCCTAGGCGACAGGACGTGAAGCACAACCCATCGAGTGACGGTTCGTAGTACAGAGGAGCGACAAGATGTCTCTCAACAGTGTATGGTCACATCCCATGATTCAAGGAGCGGCCACGCTATCTCTCCTCTATTTAAGAACCTCGCCCGGCTACAGGAAAGGGGTTCACACATAGTTAATTGATTAATTCAATCAGTTAACTGAACCACTGGCTCTTGACTCCCAACGGAGTCGACGACAAGCTCTCTGCATCACTTTTGCATTGTAGCGCCACTTCCTAGTTCTGAGCCACGATCGCCTGTGAACTAGAAGACCCGAACTCCATCGACTCGAGCTTCTACTGCGTACTGAAGCTCTCCAGCAACTTCGATCGGATCGTCCAAGGGAAGCAGACTCGGCGCGAGCACCGAGCGAGGCGTCCTATCGCCACCGATGAACCCACGTTAAACAAAGAGGGCCTTCCCTCCGCTTCAGTTGTAAACATTTGATTTATTAGTTTGTAATAAGCCTTCTTATCAATACAAACGAAGTTCCCTATTTTCGGGAGATCAAAATTTACACCTACATTAACGTGATAGTTTTGTGGACCTGCCATCTTATTGAAGAAGATTGGCAAGTTAATGGACTATCAGAGGTAATCATTACCGTGATAGTTTTGGTGGACTCGCCATCCTACTTGAAGAGGATTGGTGAGGGAATTTGGAGAAAATAGACTATCAGAAGTGTACTGTTAACTTGATAGTTTTGGAGAATTTAGTAGTTGACAGAGGTATTTTATTGAATGTGACAACTCAGAAATTTATTATTCATGATCCAATGAACTACAAATAAACCAACCCCCAGTCTTGAACAAGTGTAGGGGGGGGAAAAAGAGTAGACATGACACATTGCCTAGTAGGCCACTATCTAACGAGTTAGACTATCAGAGGTAACTATTAACGTGATAGTTGTTGGACCTAACATCCTACTGAAGAGGATTGACTTCAGTGGTCGTAGTATCTTCCTCTTCTGACTGAGAAGATTGGGCTTGGTCTGATTGCTCAGGTTGATCCTGCTTACTTTGTTCTTCAGCTTTGATCCTGGCAATAATCTTTTGAGCCTGTTCACCTTGAGAAATTAGTTGTCTTCAGGAACGACATTCTACAACCCTCATTTGTGCTAGAAGGTCGGTCTGTAAGTTGTGTCGATAGGTCTCCACTAAGGTAGATTGTGTCATACTTGACGAACACCGGAGAGCCATGGTTCGAAACCTTTTGACGAAGGCTTTGACGGACTCCCTCTTCTTCTGCTTAGTGACGAGAAGAGTATAGATGGAAACTTCTGTATCCTCTTCAAAGAATCTTAACAGGAAGAGTCCCTCTAGATCTGCTCACTTTTGGATACATCCGGCAGGCAGTTTCCTGAACCATTCAAAAGCAACTCCCTTGAGAGTGCTAATGAACAATCGAGCCAGTATGACGTCGTTTGATATCACATTTCCAGTCTGTGACTTGAAATGATAAATATGTTGGTTCGGTGATCCCGTGCCGTCAAAAGTTTATAGCGTTGGGACCTCGAACTTTGGAGGATAAGGGGCTGCATCCTATTCGGCAGGATAGGGCCTGATAACTCCCTCATCTTGGAACTCGCTTCTGTTAGCAATGGCTTTGAGGCGGGCTTCCAATTCTTCCATTTTGGCAGACTGAAGATTCTGCTGCTGCATTTCCTCCGCAGTCTGGCTTTTTCTTGAGCATCAGAGGATGATTCCTGGTTGTGGGCTTCTTGATGCAGAGCAACAGCCATCACGCAATTTTTCGCTTCCTTTTGCTTGTGTGAAGTCAGATGAAGACAGTTTTCCTCTCCGGGAAGATTCTTGGCCTAGGTGGGCGAATCTATTGACGCTGAGATTTGGCCCTTATCGGCGACGATTTGAGTCAACCAGGGCCATGAGTTCATTGATGGCTCCTGTTGAGATTTGAGCATGGCCTCCTGCTCGGTCAAGTCTCTTCTTCGCGAGATGCTTCATAGTTTTTCCCGTCCATATAAGTGGAGCTCTCATGTTTGCAACAAAAGAGCTTGATGATTGGGACTCTAGCAAATGGGCTGAGTGTTCATCATCGGAATTGGTTCGTCTGGTACGCTCCGATAGTTGAGGCCAGGGGGAATAGCTCCTGATCGCGTCGCGAGTGCGATTGGTAGAATTCTTCAAACTCGTTAGCGGATTTCTTTGACAGTCGGGGATCGACCTTGTCCTGCGAGTCCTGGCTCGGGCCAGGATCCCGAAGCTTTTCGTCTCTACCGATCAACATTGTAGTGACCCCTCCAGAATATTCGGTCTCTTGGAGAGTTTCTTTCGCTGTGAGAACGTCGTCGGTTGGTTGGGCAAAAACAACGTTCATAAATTAGTCGAATACGCACAGTTTGGCCGCTATATGAGCAGCATTGACATCAGCTCGAGAGGACCGTAGGAATCCAGTCATTCATATTTGAAATGAACGAATGACTTGTTGTATCGTCTTTCTTGCGGTATAAATCCCTCGAAGTCTGTTGTAAAGACTCGAGAATTTACCTCACTGATGCGTGAGGTTTTTGAATTGAACCCAGTCCTATGATTGAGCAAGGATTGGCTCCGTGGTGAACATCGGATCTTGAATCCACGTTGATCTTTTTGAGCAGGCGATAAATCGGCATGCATGTTCTGGGAGAAGAAACACAGACGGTCGTGTTCTGTTTTAGCTAAGCTAGAACACGAAGTCTGCGTTTTGTTGACGAAATGCACCTTTTGTCGTTGCGTTTTTTGTCGGTTAACGGCAGTTCGTAAGTCTATGGTTTTGGATCTTTGAACGGCAGCTCCTGAGAGTTACATTTTGTTCTGAAACGGGCACTCTTGAGAGTTGCGTTCTGGCCTAGGTTCAACCGCAGTTTGAGTCTGGTTTTGTGTTGAAACGCGCCTCTGAGGCTGCGTTTTGATTAACACAAGCCAGCCAGCTGAGGGTTGCATTTGGCTAATAAACTGAGCCCACTCTTTAGAGGAGGGCTACTCGAGCAATCTCGGCTAAACAGGAGAGGGCTTCCTTCAGGCATAGGAACAAGATTGGAACTTTTAGTCTCCTTGGAGATTTTGCGGGTGCTTGTGGCATAGCGCTTGGGGCTAACAGGATCCGGAGGAGAGGGGCCTCCTTGTACTCTGCTTGATAAACTCCAGAACGAGAGTTCTCGAACCGGTTGTTCCAGTGAGCTTGACGTTCGGATTGCACCACCGACTTCTTCATGCAGAGAAGGCCTACTCCCCCAGCGAGTCGCCATCTTTTGTTATCTTGAAAATTTGTATGTAAAAAGATGAAGGAAATTTTGATTTGTATTTCTTCGATCTTATTATAATTGGATTTCCTGATTACAAAAGAGAAGAGAATGATCTGGATTCTCCCTTTGTTTAATTTTGGGTTCTTCATGTAGCGAATGGAGTGCTCCCTCGAATGGCTCGCGTCGAGTTTGCTCTCGCGTTGACGATCCGAACGTCCTTGATTCACTGGAAACGATATCTTTCTCCTCATGATTTGTACTTGTAGGAGAACTTGCATGAAAAGTTTGAAAAATAACTCTTAAACGAGTTAATAACTCAGAGGCGAGTTAGAAGAACTTGCAGAGGCAAGTTTGAAAATAACTCTTAACGAGTTAATAACTCAGAGGCGAGTTTTAAAAAGAAGCTTGCAGAGCAAGTTTTGAACTCTGATTGAGTTGAGAAGAACCTTAGAAAGAGTTACAAGAGCCAACCAAGCCGAATATATCTGCAAAGGCTTCACTAAGCCTTTCGCAAGATGAATCAAAGAGTTTCTTTAGTTGCATGCATGCTCCAAAGCTCTAAGAGATGCTGAAGAAGTCGCAACGCGATCTCTAAAAGAGGGCCTTTTGATCTCCAAAATTCGCCAGATCCAAGATCCCAAAACCAGCCTCAACTCAATTGAGTTTCCGCACTACCTTTGGGAAGAATTTAGGAGTGTAACGCGCGCAGCCTTAATCTCTCCTTAATGAGGGTTTAATAGGGTATAACTGCCTCCCATGAAATCTCTCCATGAAGGGTAGTGATGCCGTCTCAAATCTTAGGGAGAAAAATGGTTCTGGAATCGTTCAAATGCGTGCTTGAACGAGTTAAACGCTGAAACCGCGTTCTGGGTCCGCGATACTGTGCGTTTCTGGAGCCTAAAACGCAGTAGTTGGGCGCTGTTTAGGCTGAAAAGCGCACAGGTCGCGCCGCCCACGCCGCTCGC
>NC_033798.1:65249340-65259277 GCF_001876935.1 Asparagus officinalis | reverse complement strand
GCTGAATCACGATCGAATCAACGATCAGTTTCAGACTCGAAATCAGAAGCGGATTTACTGCCAAATCAGGAATCCGACTTACTGGCAAATCAGATTCAAACCAATCAGAGTCTCAATCAACCGAATCACGGACAAAAACCGGAAAACGGACACAACTCGAAAAAATCGGAAAACATCACCCGCGGGGCTCGGCCAAAGCCGAGCCACCTCAAAGTGCTCGGCCTTAGCCGAGCCACATGAGGTGGCTCGGTGGCCAAGCCACCTCAAGGTGGCTCGGCCAAGCCGAGCCACCTGAGGTGGCTCGGTGGCCGAGCCACCTCGGGTGGCTCGGCATAAGCCGAGCCACCTCAGGGTGGCTCGCCATTGCCGAGCCACCTGAGGTGGCTCGGTGGCCGAGCCAGCCTCAAGGTGGCTCGGCCATGAGCCGAGCCACCTCAAGGTGGCTCGGCCATGAGCCGAGCCACCTCAGGTGGCTCGGCACAGTACCGGCCACGCAGAGGTGCCGACAGTGGCCGACATGTCCTTGTGCGCGGGCACAGTTCAGAAAGCCTATAAATAGACCAGGCAATGTTCATTTCGGAGGTTGAGAATTCAAGAGCCAAAACTCTGCCGGATTGAAGAGTGAACTCAGAGCTTGTGAAGACTTGAAGACTTGCACGTACAGATCTGATACATCGCGAGCACTCCGGCATCAGAAAAGGCCGGGATTTCGAGAGGAGACAAAGAACAGATCTGAGATCACACGATATCACACTCCGGATCTAAGCTTGTGTCTTAGATCGCGGAGATCTGAGCCGATTATTCCCTTGGTGGACTTAAATCTCCCGCGGCTATTATTCCCTTCGTTCGGAATAATACCCTGTATATTCGATGTAGATCCGACCGGATCTAGATCGCGCGGTGGTCCAGCGGATTAACCCCGGCGTCGGCAAAGAACCCACGCAAAGCGAGAGACCGCAAAATAGGATCTCGCGATTCGTTCGCGCAAAATAAGGAAAGTTGTAATTTTTATTTTTTTCTTTGATTTAGTTGTAACCGGATCTATAAAAGACCGGATCTTGTAAGTCAAGAATGACAATTATTTCAATGAAAAGACAACAGTTTTCCCCGCGAACAATCTGGGCGACCACAGTGGGAGCCGACGATCTCGCCAAACGAGATCGGTGCGTCGCAGCCGCGGATTGCAATCCCGGTCGTGGAGGAGCTCGAGTACGAGTTCGACCAGCCAAGTTCGAGGAGTAGCGTTCCTCGTCCGATCTACCTCCCCCCCAAGTCCAAGAAGTTCTCCTCCCGGGAGAAAAGCTGTTGGTTTGAAGGCTCCGGAAGCCGCACGAAGCTCTCAACCCAACTGACGCGAAGTTGCGTCAAATGAAATTCCACCGACCTCCAACCAGGTCACTCTACTCCTGCCAACGCCTAACTATTCAGGGCGTGCTCTTCCGCGAGAGCCCCGCAAGAGGCGTCGTCAACTGCCTGCGGCGCAACTCGCTAAGGCGATGGAGTCTATGGACGGACTCCGCTACAACGCGGAGTTGAAAGCAGAAGAGGCAAACAGCCTCAACCACCAATGAACGGCGACTCTTCCAAGCCGACAAAGAATCGAATGGGTCCGTGTCAACGGAACCGTTCGACGCTCGAGGCGCATTCGCAGCGCCGCGCGATGTCAGCGGCAGGCACGGGATCAAGCTCAGGAAGCCCGTAGAAAGCTGCAAAAGAGGTGGAGAAGAAGCCACCACCAACACGCCAAAGTCTGGAAGCCTAAGTCTGAAGTGGCGACTCAGGCCAAAAAGCAACCAGTGCAGCCTTCTAAGCAAGGTCAAACTCCGGCGAGTCAACCAAAAGTCGCCGTTAATCCAATAACTTCTCCGGGAGATCATGCAGAGTCATCCGCAAGAAGAAATACAATTTTGGAGCGCCTCGGTCCAGTTCTGACGGTGAGAGCAAAGCTCCAATTCACGAGGTTTTGGGCCCTGATGAGAAGCCCAGAACGGCTCAACATACTGGGCGCCATCACCTCCAGCATGACAAAGAGCTGAAGGCAGCTGCGCGCACCAAACGGCGCATTGAAGTCCAAGAGCACGCCGAAAATTGCACGCCCAAAAAGGCATGTTTGAGGCGGGTAACATTTGAAAGCCCAAAGAAGGCCAGTCACCCTCAGATGGAAACATTATCATCTGATAGTGGTAGTGTTATACCTGAGAAGTGTGCCCGCACACGAATAGGTTACTCTGACTGTCAAAATGACGAGTTGTACTATCGTGCTGGGGGGTACGAATAGAACCAAGAAGAGGAGTCCCCAAGAACGGGAAATTCAATGTCCCTGTTCCAAACTCATTCGGCGGTATTGTCTGAATGCAATTGCCATTAAGGCGGTCCCCGAAAGAGTTTCAGTTTTTGAAAGAACTCAGCGCGGAGACGCCAAAACCAAGGCCTAGGCGCTTCGCAACGAAGAAGAAGGGTGATTGGAAGACGGAGAATTGCCGAGGTTCACCACCAACATGACACAAAGGGACATCGGCACGGGATGATTTCGAGTCGATTCTGAAGCCTCCCGGCTAGAACCCGTCTGCAGTCGGAACCATCGAGCGAGCAACCTATGGTAGGGTTCGGACAAACGCCCTTCAGAAGATGAAGAATCTGATGCCGGCTCCGGGCGTGGATCAGATAATACAGTATCCAGCCGCGGACAACCCGCGAGGCACTTATGATAAATCGAGTCATGTTCTCGGCTTGGATGACTCTGTGATTCCTTAACACTTGGCTTGATTCCGAACGCGTATGGATGCATTCCGTCGCTTCCGTGCGATTCGTCGATCTCGTCGCCTGCCTCGTTGGTTCGTCGGTTTGTGCCGAGCTATGCTAGGGGGCCTATAAGCAATTTTATATGCCTACAGTTGACCGCTTGGAGTTTTGCTAGTTTTATTGTTTCGCGTCAGTTTGGGTTTTTGGGTCCGGTTGGAGGGCTTATATATATATTATTTTATTCGTGAGAGTCTCCTCAACATCTCAGAAAACCCTAGCAGCCTCTCTCTACCCTCTTGCAAACCCTAACCCTAATTTTTGGGCGTTTCTCGGCGAGTTTTGAGAGTTTGAGCGAGATCCAACGACGTTCAGCGAAGGAGAACCTTCTCTAGACCTTACCCACATTAGTTCATCACCTCTCAGGTGAGTTTCATCTCGCCCAACCCTATACCCATTTTTTTAGATGTTTTAATATTATTTTTCATGTGTTTTGTGAGCCTAACATATTAGATTTTGTATAAAAATTGATCTATATGTTGTATTTTGCAAAGAGAACGAGTTTTCAGTTAATAAAGCTCACCCATGAAATTCTTAATAAAAATCTAGATCTGAGTGTATGTCTAACAAGAGTTTTGTAAGAAAGATTTTAGTTTTTTGAAGTTTTCAACACAAAATTTATATATTTAAAATTATACATACATACATATATATATATATATATATATATAATATATATATATATATATATATATATATATATTATAATATATATATATATATATATATATATATATATTATATATATATATATATTATATATATATATATATATATAATATATATATATATATATATATATATATATATATATATATATATATATATATATATTATATAATATATATATATATATATATTATACATATATAGCTTTTACGCGATCGACCGTGGCGGCTGAGCCGGTGTCGTGCACAGAAGCAGTAAGCTTCTGCTCTAGTTGCGGTTCGACCGTGGCGGTCGACCGCTGGCGGATTTTCTACTTTTGTCACTGTTGGGCTTAGAGTTGTGTTGCTGGCATAATATATGTGTTATATAGGTTTGATATACCCTAAGAATCGTGTATATAGGTTGACTACAGCATGGGTCTTATATTTATTAATCGAGGTATGAGGGTGAATAGTATATATGTTGGTTTGACATCATTCACATTTTATAGTCCTCATGTTGGACTATAAGTTATGAGAGTCCTTGTGTCGGACTATAAACTATTAAAGTCCTCGTGTTGGACTGTGAGCTACTAAAGTCCTTGTGAGGGACTATGAGCTACTGAAGTCCTCGTGTTGGACTGTAAGCTATTGAAGTCCTTGTGATACTGAAGTCCTCGTGTTGGACTGTAAGCTATTGAAGTCCTTGTGAGGGACTATAAACTATTTAAGTCCTCGTGTTGGACTATAATCCACTACAGTCCTCGTGTTGGACTATAATCCACTACAGTCCTCGTGTTGGACTATAATCCACTACAGTCCTCATGTTGGACTATAATCTACTACAGTCCTCGTGTTGGACCTTAAGATATTTTAGGATTTCATATTTGACGTATAACAGATTATTAATGGTATGGTTGGAGATGGAGTCATTACTCGATGTTGTAGTTTGGATTTGATAGTTAGCTATTTACAATATGAGCTTAAGGTATTGTGAGTTACCCACGCACATGTTGTAAATTCTTAAATATCAAACTTCCATTTTATTTTAGAGTTTATTATTGACTATCTATATGTATTAATAGTTATTTTTTATCTAACTAGCCCTTCCCCTTAGGGTTGGTTGAGATGTTACTCGCTATTGCGCTTTGACGCTCGTTGTTTCCCCTACTTTCAGGTAACGAGCTAGGTGCACGGAGAGCCGTAGCTTGATGGATTTGCTTTAGTCATTATTTATAGACAGTGTTAGTAGTTATAGAACTCCACAGTAGATGTATTTTGGTAAATATTTTGAGATATTATTTCTAGTTTTGAAAAAGGCGAATGTGCCTTAGTAATACTTAATTTGATTTCATATTGTGAGACAGTTGTATCAGTTCAGATATTTTCTTCTCAGAGATTTATTCATTTATGTCAGTGATGATGACTTTTCTTCAGAGTATCCGTTGTTTTATATTTCTTCTGTAATTTCTCTTTTGCCTGTTTTGTACCTACACTGGTTATTGATTCCACCAGATAGATATTTACTGTGATGGTGAAACATGTTATTACATGGTGTGGTGCATGGCAGATTTGACATTCTTGGTTTTACCTTAGACTGCAACCTTGTTGAAACCAGGGGCGTCACAGATATAATTTGAATTTATTATCTTGTTAGTAAATGTCAAAGTGGAGGGTGAATTTTATTATGATCGACAAAAAATAATTTTTTTAAAATCCTAATTGTCTCTAATTGTAAGGAACTAACTAAAAGGGTAGAATTAAAAATACTAGATTGAAGAATTACCATAGGCAAATCTTCAATCCTTGATCTCTAATCCGCGATCTTCAAGCTCCAAGCAGTTCCTTCACAAGAAACACACAAGTTAAAGAACCAAAATAATTAAAATCCTACTTAAGCACCTTCCCCGGCAACAACACTAAAAACTTGATGGGGTATAAATAATGTCCAAAAGTTACAAGTGCACAACCAATCAAGTTATATTATAAAAGTTATCGATCCCATGAGGAAGATGTTTGTAGGAATAATTAAAACCGGTTCTTATGTTGTGTGCGTGACAATTAAGAGTGATGGATGTGTGTGATTGTGGGAGATATGAGGAGAGTTGTGAATATGTGCAAAAGTCAATAAATGAGTTTTTAGATGATAGAAATGAAGAGTGGATTGGATAAAAGAATAAATGAAATCATAAGGAAAGAAAAATAAAGGAAATAAAAATAAAGAAACAAATAAGAGAAAATCAAGAACTAAGAAAAATCAAGAAAGAAAAGATGGGGGATTCGATTAAAGATGTGAGAAATATAGAATTAAATCTACTAGCTAATCTCAATTATAAAATATGAACTATTCTCTTTTTATCACATTTTACTATAGCTTTATTAAGCATAGACTATCAAACTATTTAAGAAAAATATAACCTATCAAATTATCATCTAAGTAAAATTAATATTCATGAAAAGAACAACAACTAGATAGTAATTCTAGAATTCTTAAGCATAACCTATCAAACTACTCAAGATAAGCATAGATTATCAAATTCTTCTTCTACTAATTAGTTCTCTAGTTGATTATCCTATACATGATCATTTTAAGTATAAGAGAATAATTCATATAATATAAAAGAAATAAAGCTAATTTCATGTAATTCTAAGACTCCTACAAGAATTAGTTCCACATCTTAAGAAATAAAAACAATGAATGAAATGAAAGAATAAAAACTAATTACAAAGAAGAGAAATAAAAATAAAGAAATTTACACTATGAACAAGAAATAAATCTAACTAAATTACAAAAGAAATTAAAATGTAAGAAAATAAATCTACTCTATAAATTAAAATGTAAAATAAAATAAAGATAAGAAAATAAATCTACTCTACAAGACATGAATGTAAATCTAAACTAATAAGCAATAAAAAAGAAATTACTAAAAAGAATAAGAAATAAAAGAGGAAATTAACAATAAAATAAAAGCAAACATTCAAATTGATCTTCATCTCCATCATCATCATCGAACAAAGAGAAGAAAATTTAAAGTGGTGAAAAATTCTTTTATTGATTGTAACAAAAGTTATAAAATTAGAAGGTCTTCTTAATTAAGAGTAACTCTCCTCTCCAAATGGAGTTACAAAATTTTTCACACCCTCAAACCCTCACTCTCTATCCCTATTTATTATCTACAACATTGAATGAGAGCCATTGGATCAAACTTGAGCCTCAAGACACTCAAATCATCCCTTAAATTCGGAACAGGAACAATGCATCGAAGCTGGCATTGATGCTAGCATCGAAGCTGGCATTGATGCTAGCATCGAAGCTGGCATTGATGCTAGCATCGATGCTCGATCGATGCTCCTATCAAAATTCTAACTTCATAGATTGATTCGTCTCATCGTGATAGGTGATTTTCATATACTATATGTTAAATTCCGCCTTCCAGATTAGGAGATATCATCGTTTCTTTACAGCCAACCATCTTGAATATGATTTCTTTTTATATTGGATTTTTAATTTTCTCTGGTTCTACATGGTACTCAGCTTGATTCTGGGCTTCAATAAAATATTACAAAATTTGAAAGTTGGAGTCTTTTGGGTTTTTATTCATAATTTCTTCATTAACCTGCCATTAAATATAAAAAATAATTATTAGTGGTATATTTATTCATGTAAAATATATAATGAGGGTATAAAATTGTAATAAAAATAAGATTATCAGTGGTTCGTGTGTGCCACCATGGTTCGTGTGTGCCACCATGGTTCGTTTTCACTGTTCTTCGATTGCCGCCGCCGCTGTCCCTCTCCTCTAGGTATTTTTTACGTTAATTTTTTATAGCAATTATTATGATTTATTATTTTATTTTGTTTGAATTACTCAAATTCAAAGCCCTAATTAACCTTATACCTAATACAATCCCTAACTTAAAAACCCTAATTCAAACCTAATAAATCTAACAAGAATTGTCTGTAGGATCTGAAATAAATACACTAGAACACTAGAGGATGGGTGAATAGTATTCTTTTAAAATTTATGCAAAGTAGATTATAAATTGTAAAGAAAAATAGCAATCTCAGAAATTCATAATCACAAACACAAGGTTTTATACTGGTTCTACCAATCCGGTGTACATCCAGTCCCTAAGCAAATCCTGCTTGAGAGTTTCCACTATGATTTTGAATAAACTTACAAAATCAAAAGCAAACCTGACCAATTTGTAAGTCCCTGCAAATTACAACACCAATTGACAAACACCTTGCCAATTTGCACACCAATCTCTAAACCATGAGATTATCACCTCTCACAACTTGAGAGAACTTTTAAAACAACAATTTCAATTCCTATAAGCCTTGATTTGTAGTGTAGTATAGTAGTGGCTTATGAATGATTCTCACTTCTGTAAATTGCCTAAACAATAAGTATTTGAATGAGATTCAAAGGCAATTTCAGAAACTTTTCTTTTTCTCAAAATCTGAATATTTTTCACTTGAAAAAATACACAAAGATCAAAGCTTATGGGTATGTCAATCTCTGCATTTTTTCTGAACAAATAACGTATTTATAGCCCTTGAAAAGACAATTTTTTTTAACTTTAAAAACGTTTAAAAACGGCTATAAACTGTCATAAATTCGAACTTTGAATTCTGGAAAAACTATATCTGTAGTCGACTACAATACAGATTAGTCGACTACACTGAGTTTAAACAGACTCTGTGTATCAGAAAATTTCTCAGTAGTCGACTACAATGCTCATTAGTCGACTACACTGTATTTTGACAGAAACTTGAAAAATGAATTTTACCTTCAGTAGTCGACTATAATGTTGATTAGTCGACTATACTGTAAAATAACAGAAACTTATGTTTCTGTCAAACACTTAAGTAGTCGACTATAATCCATATTAGTCGACTATACTGTAAATTTACAGAAACATATATTTAAGTCTTATACACGAGTAGTCGACTATTATTCTAATTAGTCGACTACTAAGAGTAAAAAACATGAACTAAAAAGTTTTTATATTCAATTTTTAACTATAATTCTAATGGTTAACATAGGGGATTTCTATAGTTAACCAACACACTAAGCCTGTGTTAGTGTGTTCTAATATTGTGTGTGTGCGTGTGTGTGATCAAGGCTTGTACAATAATTCTAAGTAAAGAAAATATAAAATACATTATCTCATATGTTCTTCATCTTCTTCACTTCATAATGTCTTGAGATCAACTTGCACTTGTTCATATTTTGATATTGAAATCTGCATATAAAAGTTAGTGCATTTGTATATAATTGTTATCATCAAAATACTATCATGTGTTGGCCTCTTTGTTTTGATGATGTTTAACAAATAATTTATCACTAATGTTGTTTGTCTAGTATTGATATATTTTTATTTATTATAGACAAACAACGAGTTGGAGGATGGATGGATTGCGCCATAACGATCATATCAAATGGAGGTTGGTGGAATGCCGGGTTGAAGCCTTGCAATTCAAAGTTAAAGATCAAGTTCAAGCTTCATCCGTATGTGTGCCAAGTTGAGCTACAATGAAGATCAAGATCAAGCTTGGGTAATCTAGTTTAGATTTTATATTATGTGTGTTAAGTACCTTAAGCTCAACATCATATACACACACGTATTTTGGTTTCTATGTATATATATAGTTATATATATACATGCATGGTTTTGAGTTTTTATGCTTTAGACACACTTGCAAAATACATGAGTTTTCACAAATGGAAATTCAATTTGAGAAATTCTTTTTCTAACATGTTTGTTTTCATGTTTATAAACATTTCGCAAAGTGAGTTTTTACAAATGGAAATTCAATTTGAGAAATTCTTTTTCTAACATGTTTGTTTTCATGTTTATAAACATTTCGCAAAGTTTCATCAAGTTTGGAATTGATTTGTTATGTTTAATGGAATTTATAAAATCATATTTTTGTTCGTGCACATGTTCGTGCATGTTTTACAAAACATATTGGGGATTTGAAATAATCAATCAAACCCTTGTCCTTCTGGACCTTGTGTTGAAAGTAGGAAAGTAGGAAATTCACCACAAATTAGTTCAAAACTTGTAAAAGAGTAAAGGAGATGAACACACAAGATTTAACGAGGTTCGGCAAACGTGCCTACGTCCTCGGGAGCCACACCATATAATTCTTTTATTAATTGAAGAAGAAATATAATCTCTCAAACTAGGGTTTTATCTCTCTGAGATTCTCTCTCTTTTCTACAGTCAAAAGCTCTCTTTTTCGTGTTCTTTCAAGCCCTAAAAACGTTTAGGTATATATAGAGTCCTGGAAGAAACAGAATCCAAAACAGATAATAAAACTGTCTGACTGCGTCGCAGTCGACCGTGACGATCGACCGTGACGGTCGACCGCGTAGGTATTACGGTCGTCCGTATCAAACGACAGAGCCCAAAAAATCCTACAGGCTATCCACGGTTGACCGCGACTGTCGACCGAACCAAAACCCGAGACCAAAATCTAT
>NC_033798.1:65208797-65249318 GCF_001876935.1 Asparagus officinalis | reverse complement strand
CTTTAACCGCAGGCTCTAACCAGCTATGTGCACGTTCGCGGTCGACTGTCGCGGTTGACCGTACAGGCCTCCTTCTGTTTTTGCGATTTTTTCTTCGTCTTCTTGTTTCCAGCTTTGGCTTCGACTTTGGGTCTACACTTTAGACTAACAATCTCTCACTTGGAGACCAAAGTGCCATCAGCGAGCTCACCCGAACTCTCCCCTTCTTCGCATGTATCTTCTCCTCCCTGGGAAAATATTTCTTCAATCAACAATATCCCGACGATCTCGCCGATCCTCATAGTGTGGCTCCGCCTTCGTCTTCTACTCATGAAGGCTAACTGAAGTTGCGCATAACTCTAGTTTCTCAATGGTGACTGCCTTCGACATCATGTCCGCTGGATTTTGACTCCTCAAAATCTTTATCAAATGTAACTTTTCGTCTTCAACTAGCGAGCATATAAAATGGTATTTTATGTCGATATGCTTCGTTCTGACATGATATACTGGATTCTTGGCAAGATGTATAACGTTCTGGCAATCACAATAAAGAATTCATCTCCCTTGCTTCAGATCCAACTCTTCCAAACACCCGTTCAACCAAATCATCTCCTTACTTGCTTCAGTCACCGCGACATACTCAGCCTCGGTTGTAGACAAAGTCACAATCTTTTGCAGACGTGAGACCCATCTCACTGCTGTCGACGCTAAGGTATAAACATACCCCGTGGTGCTTCGCCTCGTATCATGATCACCGACGAAGTCCGCATCCACGTATCCCTACAGCACCAACTCCTTCCTTCTGAAACATAGTGGCTTGTTCGTTGTTCCCCTCAAGTACCGCATTATCCACTTCACGGTCTCCCAATGCTGCTTCCCTGGATTGCTTACAAACCTGCTCACAACTCCCACTGCATGGGCGATGTCCGGCCTCGTGCAAACCATCGCGTACATGAGACACCCAGTGACCGAAGAATATGGCACCCTGCTCATATGCTATCTATTTGCATCTGTCTTAGGCGATTGCTTCTCAGATAACTTGAACTGACTTCCAAGGGGCGTGCTAACAACTTTAGCATCCTGCATATTGAACCTCTGAAGTACCTTCTCAATGTATTCAGCTTGGCTCAATCTCAACGTCCCTTCAGCTTTATCCCTACTGATTCGCATCCCTAAAATATACTTTGCTGCACCCAAATCCTTCATTACAAATTCCTTTGCTAGCTGCTTCTTCAAACTGTTTATATATTCTAAACACGGTCCTGCTACCAACATGTCATCAACATATAATAACAAGATAATAAAATTGGACTCGGACCTTTTGAAATAACAGCAATGATCCGAATTGTATATTGTGTAGCCATTGTTTTGCATGAAGTTATCAATTGTGAATAAAGCTTATGTCATTAGCTTCACTCAACATAGTAAAAGGCAGCGGATGCAATTTCGTGTGAAACCACCAAATTTGAGGATGTGTATGCTATAAAGTTCCAAGTATTGGCGTCAGTATTTGTTTAAAGTACTAGTAGCATTGACAAACGTACGAAAATCTAAGTAAAAGGCGAATCGCTCGACGCAACCAGGTCGGCGCAGCACTCAGCATAATACCCCACATTCCCACATTGGGGAAAAAAACACTGGCTCCGGGAGTAGCTTTTACAACTTACTGCTCCGGAAGCAAGCTGTTGGGCCTGGACGTGTTGGCCCACAAACGTTGTGGTTGTCCTAACCCACTCTCCCTCTCTTTCTCTCGCGCGGACCCACGCCTGCCCTCCTTAACCGCAAGCCTTTCTTGCTTTTAAAACTACTCGTGCTGTCAAGAAAATAGTCCCACACCGGGGAAACGGTAGGTTCACAATAAACTACTAGTAAGCTAATCTTGTTAGCTTCGACCAGAGTTGGGCCGTGTTGCGTGGGCCTAATACCCTTAGCTTTTGTTGAGCGGTAAAGGGCTGCAATGTATGGGCCCCCCAATGGAGAGAGATGAACTAGTTCTCCCAAACTGCCAGTCTACCAATCTGCTTTTTCACCCTTTTTTAAATTATGATACCAATGATGTCACATCAGACATAATGCATGATTTCTTCCTCTATATAGGGTCCAAGGTCATCATGAAAAGTGAAAATGTATGGATCGCTAAAACTAAGTCATGACACAATTCCTGGTTCTTTCTCGTCTAATCACATCTGCATATACGAACTTATTATAGTATTAATCATTAAGTTTATTGTGTCATTGTAACATTAGATACATAATAAATATATTATCATGACACATATTTGGAAAGAACACTATCGATCGCTAGAATCTAATAAATAATCAAATGATGGGGGGAATATTAGCATGACTTATACATCTTAACTCTACTTTTCTTTTTTGCATTTATCAAATAATTAAAGTTATTAATAATATAATATGATAGCAAATAAATAGATAAAATATTATTAGCACATCAACTGTTTTTACTTTTGTTAGCGAACATTATAGCTAGAATCTTAGAAAAGGTCTAAGCCTTGAGTTAGAAATAGTCAGCTTTGTATATTGTAACTCTTAGATTTTGTTGTAGAAGGCTTTTTCACAAAAAGATTTACAAAATGAGAAATGAAAAAAAAAAAGAGATACTTTAGCTCAAGAGAACTCTTCGCAAAAAGAGCCTAAACAGAACAATTTTCTCAAGAGTGAAAAAGTATTACTTTCAATAAATTCAATATGTTACTAATTAGTTACAACTCTGGAAGACTTTTCTCATTTCTAACTGAGCTCAGCCCTCTAGCATTTTCTCCAAAAGGCTTGGGCCACCACCCCAAACCATAACCAGGCCCAAACAATAGAATCCAAACACCCAATTCATTTTAATATTTACTGGCCGAGTCAGAAATTCATAATAATCGTATCAAAAGATGATATTTGTTGTAATCTTGTTGTTATATCTACATACATCACATATCAAAAGTAAGAATCGAACATGAAATGTAAAAGTAAATAAATAAGAAAAGAGATAGGGAGAAAGTGATCATCTCATTTTATTCATCTTCATTTCTCCTCAATACATTTTGTCTTCCATGGATTACATTATATAGATGTGGAAGAGAATACTAAAAGTCACAAGTAGGTGAAGAGTCTTCTTCTAATAATGTCCACATTCATTGTATTTATATTTACAACACTCCCCCTTGGACATTACTACATGATGTCAATGCCTCGTTAAAAACCTCGCTAGAAAAACCCAGTGGGATAAAAACTAGTCGAGGAAAAGAGTACACGACATAAGTAGATTCTTCTTGCATTAGTTGCCTCATTAAAAACCTTTAACTAAGAAAACCCTGTGGGACAAAACTTAGCAAAGGGAAAAAGAGTACAACTATAAATCTTCGGGATCCAAAACTTGTGTTGCATTAGTTACCTCATTAAAAACCTTTTGCTAAGAAAACCATGTGAGACAAAACTTAGCAAAAGGAAAAAAGAGTACAACTATAGTCCTTCAAGGTACAATCTTCGGGATTGCGTTGAAAATTCGCTCCCCCTGATGATGACAATCTTCTGAGTCTATGCTAAGAAAAACCCAGTGGGACAAAACTTAGCGAAAAGGAGCAAATTATGATAATAGACCTTCAGAGCCCAATCTTCAGGATTGTTCTTTAAGAATTTTCTCCCCCTGAGGAAGATAGTCTTTCAAGTCTGTGCATATTGTGAACATATTTCTCATAAGTTGATGTAGGCAGAGACTTAGTGAACAAATCTGCAAGATTGTCACTTGAGCGAACTTTTTCGATGGTGATTTCGCCATTCTTTTGGAGCTCATGTGGATAAAAGAATTTTGACGCAATATGTTTTCTCATGGTTCCATTTACATATTCACTGCTCATTTGTACAACACAAGCTGCATTGTCCTCATAAAGGACATTGGGGGGAATATCATCTTTCGCTAGACCACACGAGCCACAAATATGTCGTATCAACGATCTTAATCATACACATTCTCGTGAGGCCTCATATAAAGCGATAATCTCTGAGTGGTTATAAGAAGTAGTCACCATGGTCTGCTTAACAGACCTTTAAGAAACAACAATACCACCACAGAGAAAAACATAACCAGTCTGGGATCTGGCGTTATGGGGATCAGATATGTAGCCAACGTCCTAATAGCCCACCAATGTCATATCTTGGTTTCTTTTATAGAATAGTCCAAGATCTTTTGTACCTTGAAGATAGCGAAGGAAATGTTTAGCGACATTCCATTGCCTCCTTGTAGGATAAGCACTATACCTTGCTAGCAAGTTCACCGCAAATGCAATATCAAGCCTGATGCAATTTGCGAGATAAAGAAGTGCTCCAATGGTGCTCAGATAGGGAACTTCTGGCCCTAACATTTCTTCATTATCTTCTTTGGGTCTAAATGGGTCTTTATCCACTTCGAGGGACCGGGCGACCATTGGTGTGCTAAGTGGATGAGATTTATCCATATAAAATCTTTCCAAAACCTTTTTCACATAGGTTGACTGGTGTAGAAAAATTCCTTCTGAGAAAATGCTCGATCTGTAGGCCGAGACAAAACTTGGTTTTTCCCAAGTCTTTCATTTCAAACTCCGTCTTTAGGCATGAGCTAGCTTCTGTAAGCACCTTGTGCATTCCAATAACATTTATATCATCAATATAGACTGATATAACACAGAAGCTATTTTTGAATTTCTTTATAAACACACAAGGACAGACATCATTATTTGCATATCTCCTCTTCAGAAGGAACTTGCTCAGTCAGTTATACCACATACTACCCGACTGTTTCAAGTCGTATAACGACCTTTATAATTTAATGCTATACATGTTGCGATTCTTGTTTTCTCTTAATTCAGGAATTTTAAGTCCATCAGGGACTTTCATATAAAAGACTCATATAAAAATATGGTCATGACGTACATATACTGCATATATAAATTCATAGTTTTTGCCATATTAACTTGCAGAACGTAATACAATCACTAATAGGAGAATATTTTACATCTAAATCGATGTCGGGTCTCTGCGTGAACCCATTTAGATATGAATCTCACTTTATATCTCACCACCTTACAATTCTCATTTATTTTTCTTACGAAGACCCATATATATATATATCTTACAGGGATATATGAACTACAGGTTCAAAATACTTTAGCGAGTTCAGCTTAGCCTCAATTGCCACTTTCCATCTCACCTAGTCCGAGTGCTTCAAGCACTCTACTACCGACTTAGGTTCTGGATCCAGATTATTTTCGGAGATAGTAAGAGCAACTGTAGAGGCAACTATGTTGTCGACAACTTTAATATTTCTATTATATATTTCTCTTTTTTCACAAATTCGTGGTCACTTTAATTCTTATTTTATGTCAACCAAATCCTCGTTATTTCCCTTAATAATTGGATTTGGTCGTTCTGCATCTCCAGTATTGTGATTATCAAGTGCACGTGCAATTTACTGGAGATTCCATCTTCAGGATGAACCTCTTCTGGAGGTTATGGGAGTGACTATCTTTCTATATATATAATTTAGTTTGCCTCGGACTTTTATCTTTTACACTAACATGTTTTATATGCTTCTGGCACAATATGCTTCTGGCATACCAAATCATCAATGATATATTCAACATGAATATGGGGCTTAGTCACTCTTTTCTTGGCAAATTATCATGTGAACTTCTAGTTCAGTTTGACTAGTACGTGGATATAAATATTGAAGATCTTTTTCACCAATGGAATTTCTTGACATTATTTTGTATTTTGGGCACTAATCTCCCCCTAATGTATGTCGAGAATTGATCTTCAATAAAAATACAGTCAGCGTACTAAATTGTAAATTGATCCCCTAACATGGGCCATAGGTACTAAATTATCAACAGAGTTTCATAAATAATATATGTACCTTCACCGAGGTCCCATAGAGGTACGCTATGGTGGTGATATAGAAACATGGACTGCAAATAAAGAACACGCAGATGGAGGTTCACAAGAGTTTAAAGCAAAATCAAGATAAATTAAAATTGTCTGACAAATGCATATAATCCAAATATAGAAAAACCAAATAGTTTACCTTGACCACCTCAATAAGATCTACTACCTCCCCCTCGTCCGAGCTTATGAATTTGAATTATGACATGTGCTTCATGAACTATGACTGAACCAATTAAACTTGCATTATGGTTTCTCACAACAGCTGGTTGTGTTTTTAACAACTACTAATACAAGGATTAGTTCATAATGCTTTTAGTTGTACTATTGTAAGAGTACAAGGTTACTTGTTGAATTGTATTCAGTCGAGGGTTTAAAATCCAAAAATAGCTACAGGATAAGATCTCCTACTATGTTCATAGCCTCCCCCTTGTCCACGCGTATAAGTAATTTTCTAAATTGTAGCATGTGCTACAAACACAACTCGTAAGCCAACTAGTCTGACATTGTGATTTCTAATCATCAATTGATTGTGTTTCTCTGCGACTACTAATCAATTCAGAATGCTAAGTGCAATTCTTAGTCATGTACTGCTACTGGAGTACAATATTATTTGCGTGGAATAGGGAAACGAATTTTTCGATCAGTTCTGCTTATAGAGTTTCAGCTGCTAGATAATTTGGTACAGAGCTGAATCATATTTAGTCATGTATTTGAAATCCAAAAAGTTCTGATTCAGTCTGCCAGTTGCGTTTGAGGGAATTGGTTTTCATAGATCAAAGTGATCCTTTAGGGATTGCCCAAAAAAGTGAATACTTTTTTAGTGAGGTATTAATTTTTCACGTCTTAATTGATAAAGAGAAAATTTAAAGTGTTTGTCTTCTAGAAAAAGATACTTAAAGAATCAAGAGATATAATCGTGCAAAAATCACAGGTGTGTCCAATAAAAAAAATGAACGTTCGATGCCAAGTAATAATTACTATCATATATCACAGTGCACTAATCATGTGGACGAAAGATTAGTGCATGAGAAATTAGAAATATTCACATTTTAATAAGATCACCAAAATCACCAAGCTCCTTTTTCTAAAGGTCTCCATAAATGTTATCTTTCAAATGTTTGCTTCTGACAAACTAGTCTGATATTAAAATTCACACAAAATTTTAAATGCTCGGACGATCAATGATCATCACAAACTCAAGTAAGTAGAAATTAAACAAAGGCATAAACAGTTTGTGCTATCCTTTCTTCTAAACTCAAGGTTGCCAGATTAAAAACATCACCAATGCAATTTTGGACAGAAACTAGTATTGCATAATTTCAGTGGAGAAGAAGAATCATTACAATTAGCAATAAAAAAAATTAGATCACTTATGGATGCCAACATGAGCTTTAAAATCGACAACTTAATTTCAAGTTTTCAGGAGGCTTAGATTTTACTTTAAGCAAGAAAATAGAATATTTAAAGCAAAAGCATCAAATTGATATGTTATGACAATTTTTCATGATTGATGATTTAAACAAATCCATTCTAAATTGAAATTTTCTTATGAAAAACATGCAAAACAATCTTAGTTAAAATCCAAATTGTCTTAACAAAAACAACTAGAACAAGTCTAAAATAGACTAATAAAATATGCATAGATAGTGATAAATAACATCATCACTCCTGGTCACCAAAATCATCTATGTAATGATTTCTTAAAAAATCAGATGGTTCATTGCTTGATCATTATAACATGAATAACCTTTGTGTACCAAACTCATCTATGTAATGATTTCTTACTTTCACCTCGCAGTTTAGTTTCTATATCAGATTCTTTAGTTTCCTCTCATTTCAGAACCTGAAAACATATGTGAAATACAAGCTAATTTCCACATCCCGTTTTCTTGTAATCCATGTGATACCAATTATTATTATTATTATTATTTTTCGACTTCTGCCGGTAAAATAAAATAAGTCATGCTATTGATTTAATTTGCACTGTAATGCATCCGTTCCAAGAGTCTTGGATCCATATTGCTAATATAAAATTGTAATTGTTTGTGTGATCATGCAGCTTTGTGATAGTATAATATCTAGTGTTCCATATTAAAATCCTAATAAGGAATTACCTGAAAAAAATCCCCTAAGGGATTTAAAGTTCCAGAAAGCTTGATGATACATCAGAAGATGATAGACGTAATGCGGAAACACCCAGAGAGGATATCGCCTTGGCCATCACAATGCCGAGCGGACCCAAAGTTGCTCTCTTTATTAACTTGTAACAGGTGTACACCGAAATATCTCTTACCACCAACGGGCGATTACGAACCGGCTAGCTAGAGCTTTCGTGCTGATAACGTATTGTAATCTTGTTGTTATATCTACATACATCACATATCAAAAGTAAGAATCGAACATGAAATGTAAAAGTAAATAAACAAGAAAAAAGATAGGGAGAAAGTGATCATTTTATTTTATTCATCTTCATTTCTCCTCAATACATTTTGTCTTCTATGGATTACATTATATAGATGTGGAAGAGAATACTAAAAGTCACAAGTAGGTGAAGAGTCTTCTTCTAGTAATGTCCACATTTATTATATTTATATTTACAACAATATTACTAATTTTCTCTCATTTTCAATATATTCATGAATTTTAATAAGGTACAAAATATATTTAACTAGATACAATATAATTACAATTGACTTCACATGTCTTTATGTTTTGAAATTGTTAGCACAATAGTATTCATTCGAAGTACCACTTAATACATCCTTTTCACTTATATGAAATGATTCTATGGCCCACTAACTTAAAATGGCCCTATTTGCAACGTAACCATCAATTTTGAAAAAGAATATATATATAGAGCAAAATTTGTGTCAACTTAAGTGGATAGATAAAAGTTGTCCACCAAACTTTTTAGTCACTCATATTGTCTAGGGATCCTTGCATGATATGAAAATGTCTTTTATATTAATAAATGAGTGGCTAGGAAGTTTGGTGGACATCAACTTAAGTTAATAGGAGTCTTACTATATATATATATATAAATCTCTCTCTAACAAACTTAGAAAAAAAATTATAATCTTCTTGTATCAGATTCTCGATTTACAAAAGAAAGAAAGATCGACGAAGATCCTTCCATTTGTTTAAAACTAGGTTCTTCTTGGTGTCGATGGAATGCCTCCCTCGATGTTCGTGTCGAGTTTGCTTTCCGTTGATGATTCGAATGCTACACCTCGTGGAACGTTATCTTCACCTCTTGACTCGAAGTCTTGGACGAACTTGCGTGGCAAGTTTGAATTTCTTAACGAGTTTGAGAACTCAGAACGAGTTTTGAAAGAACTCTTTGAAAGAGTTGATTGATTTAACCAAAATCGGTTTGTAAGCCAAGGTTGATGAAAGCTCCAAGAACAACTCCGAGGGTCTGAAGATTGCAGAGATCCTTCTTCTGCCAAGAAGCCTTATGCCGATCTTAATTCTCCAGAAATTCTCCTTCAAAGGACCGGGCTTAATTAAGCTAAAATTTTAGCTATTTTTAGGAGATTAAGGTGTGTAACCGTCCTATTAATCCGCTCCTAAGTGAGGCGGAAATCCCTCAAATAGTGGGGAGAAAACGGTTTCTGGAACCATTCAACTCGTGTTTGAACGAGTCAAACACAGGTCCTGCGTTGTTAGGCATGAATTCTTTCAAACACAGCGTTGGGAAGCTGCGTTTACAGCGTCTGGAAGCTGTGTTTGCAGCGTCTGGAAGCTGCGTTAGCAGCATTTTGGCATCATTTAGAAGCTGCATTTGCAGCATTTGGAAGATGTGTTGGTAGCTTTTAGAAGCTGTGTAGGAATCATTTGGAAGCTACGTTGGCAGCATTTGGAAGTTGCATTAACAGCTACATTTGAGTTGTGTTAACAGCTAGATTTGAGCTACGTTTGCAGCTGGGTTTGACCTGCGTTTGCGGCTGGGTTTGACCTGCATTGTCAGCTAGATTACATAGTGCTTGCGTCGTTTTGACTCTAGAACACAGAGGCGAGCCTCAATTGAGCTTGGAAAGCTTCAGACGAAGTCCAATGTTCAGGCGAAGTCTAGTCTTGCAAACGGACTTTAGAACATAACTTGTTGTAAAGAACAGATCATAACTTTCAAACCGTAAGTTGGAATTAGACGAATTATATATGAAAATCGACTATCTCGATGAGACGGAGCTGACCAAACCGACCCAATGGGGTCAGTTTGCTCCCATCCGTTTTGCCAATTCCTTACGGTTTGAGAGATATCTTCACTTTGATTTGAAGAGACCGTCAATTTGTAGTCTCTTTTGTTAGAGCGTTGTAAAGATTGTCATCTTGTAACCTTCATCTTGGCTCTTTAAAAATATAAGAGTCATCAGATTGTAACTCTCGATATTGATTATGAAGGTTGTTGAATTAGAGCTTTTATCTGTTGTTGTGAAGGTCGTGTAACATTCATTGATCTACATGAAAGTTTTTAAATTTTAGCCTTCTGGAAGCCGTCAAATTGTAACTTCTATTAACGGTGTTTGATGAGGATTAGCTATCTACATCAATTTTTTAGATAGCCTACAGAACCCCCTCCAAAGTTTTTAAAATTTCGCGGTTGACTGGGACGAGTTTTGAAAATATTTTGGATCTCAACTCTGATCTTGGAACTATTGATTCCTTGTCATGAAGGAGTTGTTCTCAGCACCCACTTCGAAGACATCTTGGTTGAAAGGATTTCCCACGTAGGACTTGTGTGAGGATGAGCTTCGAAGAGAAACTATAGCGACGGTACAAGTTACACATGAGTAGAAGCTCTCAAACGTCATGTCACGGCTACATCCATTCAACTAATGGGCCCGCAAACATTCATAGAATTTTTGGCAAACCCTCAGCCATCAACGGATTTGATAAGCCTTTACCGACTACCGTTTGAGTCGGGCTAACATGTGGATTGTCTAACTCTGTTCCACATGTAACGTTGTACTAAAAGAATAAACTCTCTTAGACTTAGTGCTATGATACTGAATACATAGACTTTGTCAATTTCACGGGAATGGACTATCCGACAACGCGTATTAGGCGTAGGCTTATCTCTAATTAGGGATCGAGATAAAATCTCCCATACGTGTAAGGTAGGGATTCTGTTGTTATTAATAACAACATGCTACGATATTGAATACGTAGGCTTTGCCACTGTTTCTTCATGTGTTATGTTTTCACTTGAAACACTAAAAGAAAGTTGGAAGTGTCAGAGGTGTAGTATTTACTTGGCATGAATTTTTACTTAGAGTAAAATTCATAAATTTTCTTCATTATCACTAGGATAATTTCAAAAAATCTTTAATCCGCTGGGAATTTTATAATGAAAACTTGCTATTCTTGTTGAAAAAAGATTAACAAGTTCATTGGGAGATTTGATTGTTAGAGGTGTGATGTTAACCTAACAGTATTTTATGGGCCTATCGCTCTATTAAAGAGAGTCAATAAGTTGATTTGGTCATCAAAGATGTGATGTTAACTTGACGGGTTCATGGACCTATCGCTGTATTGAAGAGAGTTGATAAGTTGATTGTCAGAGGTGTTTTGTTAACGTGACAAGTTTGTGGACACATCGGTCTATTGAAAAGAGTCGATAAGTTGATTGTCATAGGTATTTTGTTAACGTGACAATATTGTGGATCTATCTCTCTATTGAAGAGAGTCGATAAGTTGATTGTCAGAGGTGTAATATTAACATGACAGGAATGTGTTGCGATCGGAGCAACTTAGAGGACTTATCGCTCTATTGAAGAGAGTCGATAAGTTGATTGTCGGAGGTGTTTTGTTAACGTGATAATATTGTGGACATATCGATCTATTAAAGAGAGTCGATAAGTTGATTGTCAGAGGTGTAATATTAACATGATAGGAATGTGTTGTGATCAGAGCAACTATGAGAACTTATCGCTCTATTAAAGAGAGTCGATAAGTTGATTGTCAGAGGTGTGATGTTAATATGACAGGAATTTGTTACGATTGGAGCAACTTTATAGACTTATCATCCTATTAAAGAGGATTGGTAAGTAGATTATCAGAGGTGTGATGTTAACGTGACAATATTTGTTGCGATCGGAGTAACTTTGTGGACTTATCATCCTATTGAAAAGGATTAATAAGTTGATTGTCAGAGGTGTAATGTTAACTTGATAGGAATGTGTTATGATCGGAGCAACTTTGAGGACTTATCACTCTATTGAAGAGAGTCGATAAGTTGATTGTCAGAGGTGTAATGTTAACATAATAAGAATGTGTTGCGATCGGAGCAACTTTGAGGACTTATCGCTCTATTGAAGAGAGACGATAAGTTGATTGTCAGAGGTGTAATGTTAACTGTTAGACCCTAGAGGGGGTGATTAGGGTCTTATGCTAATCTAATCTGATTTTATGCCAATTAAAACTTTATGCTAATCTAATCTGATTTTATGCCAATTAAAACTAATTAACAAATTATTCTTGCAAGAGAGATATACAATATGTTACAAGCAATTAACAAATTATTCTTGCAAGAGAGATATACAATATGTTACAAGCAAGAATAATCAATATGAACAAAGTGATATATCCTAACAAAGAGATATATGGTGAAATATATGCAAGGATATATAAACTAATACAAGGGTAAAACAATCTAAACTAAAGATACAATTGTGATAGGGTAATATAAACAATGCAAACACACAATATGATCCGGAGTTCGGACATTCCGTCCTACGTCTCTGCTCCCCACTCCCGGGGAGAAATCCACTATCACAACCGGGTTTTTCTACGCTAACCAGTATAACGTTTACACCACACAATATAAAATTTCAACGCTCACCGATCAACGATCATAATCTCACAATGTAACTACACTCCACACCCTCTAAGTGTTAGTTTCTCCGTATCCTTCCTCAAGTGCTCGGATACAACCTCTCCCTAGGTTCGTCAACTGACGCCACTCCTCTTGGAAGTAACCCCGTATCTCACCACACACTCCTCTTGGTGTACTAGTGTAATACAAAGTGAATCTCACAATTAGGCACGATACAAAGAGATTGTTCTCTAAAATGAATGAGAACAAAATATAAGCTCACTCTCTAGGTTACACAATCCCACAATCTAATTATACTATGAATGTAAATACAATAAGCTCAATGGTTGTGTGTGTAAGCAAAGAAAAATAAATCAAAACTGAACTCAATATAATTCTAGCTTAATAACAATGATAATTAAATATATATAAAAGAGCTAGAAATAGAGTTTAGAAAACTTCTCAATAGATCAAGAGATCGAGCAAGTATAGTTGGATGCTCAAACACCAATAGACGATCTCCTCAAGCTCTTGTGAAATAGATTTCACTGTTGGCCTTCTTGTTTTGATGATGTTTAACAAATAATTTATTTCTAATGTTGTTTGTTTAGTGTTTGTATAATTCTATTTATTGTAGACAAACAACATGTTGGAGAATGGATGCAATTGCGCATTCACGATCATATCCAATGGAGGTTTGCGGAATTGTAGAGTGAAGCCATGCAATTCAAGTCAAAGATTCAAGTTCCCGCTTCATCCATAAGTTTACTAAGAAGAGCTTATTGAAGATCAAGATCATTGCTTGGGTAAATAGTTTAGGTTTTATATTATGTGTGTTGGTACTCTAAGCTCAATCATATACACACATACACGTATTTGGTTTTATATATATATAGTCAGATATATAAATACAAGTTTTGATTTTCAAGTTTAAATATAAAACAAATATATATTTATATATATACATGTTTGTTTTCATATGGTTAAGTTGTTTTGGTTTAGTAATGTAGATATGAAACAATATATATCTTCATATACACTTTTATTTGTTTCATATTCTATTATATTTAGAAAATATTGTGTTTATAGATTGAAGACTTGTTCATACTATTTTCATATCTCGTATAATGTCTAAAAATCCATTCTAAAGTGTTTCCAAGTTGTTTGAACTCATTTTTGGAAAAATCAAGTTTTTTTGTTCATGTACGTGCATGTGTCCGTGTATGTTTTTATAAAATAGATGTGTTTTCACAATTAAGAAATGCAATTTAAAAATTTTATTTGTGTATATGTTTATATTCATATATACAAACATATCTCCAATTTTTACTATTTTTGGAGTTGTTTTGTTATTTTCAATTAAATTTACAAAACCGTATTTTCTGTAGTTTTTTTAGAAACTGTATATCTGTGTTCAAATATTTATATCTATCAACTGGAAAGTGATATTTAAGAAATTCTTTTTCTAACATGTTTATCTATATGTCTAGAACCTTATCTCAAAATATAATAATTTTTAGAGTTGATTTACTATTTTTAATTGATTTTACAAAGTCAGATATGCAAAATTCCAACATCTATCAAAATCTGGAAAAGTGCGGTCGACCGCCACGGTCGACCGTGCTACAGTGTGTTCGACCGCCACGGTCGACCGTCAGCAGTCTAGGGACCAGTTTTATAGTTTTTCTTCTTGCGGTCGACCGTCACGGTCGACCGCCGAAGTTACCGTTGCACAGTAACGGTAACTTGCTGATTTTTGTTTTTTAGTGGGTTTTTAGGGTTTTTTGGGTTGTTTTCTTCTTCCCTATATATTCCCCTTTTCCATAACTATTTTCTATCCCAAGAAAATGTTTTAACAAATTTTTAATAATGGTTTAAGTTTTGTTTAGTGTTTGTTAAAAAAGCTTTTAAACATTTGAGAGTTTGAGTTTGTAAAATCAATTCTACAAGAGCTTGAGGAGATCATCTATTGGAGTTTGAGCATCCAACTATTCTCCCTCTATCTCTTGATCTATTGAGAAGTTTTCTAAACTCCATTTCTAGTTTTATATCTATTTGTTTGATTATCATTTTATTAAAGCTAGTTTTATATTGAGTTTAGATTTGATTTCACTCATTGTTTACACACACCCACTTGAGCTTATTGTATTTACATTCATAGTATAATTTGGCTTGTGAGATTGTAACATTGAGTTGTGTTTAATTGAGTTCTCATCCATTGTTGAGAACAACTTTTGTTATATTGTGAGATTGTAAGGTTTTCGGTGAGCCAGAAAACCGAGTGTGTTGTTGTAAAGTTTTCGGTGAGCTAGAAAACCGAGTGAGAGTGTGAGGTGTGAACGTTGATCAGTGAGCATTGAAAACTGATATTTTGAGGTGTAAACGTTATTCGGGTAAGCGTAGAAAACCCAGTTGTGATAGTGGATTTCTCTCCGGGAGTGGGGAGCGGAAACGTAGGACGAAAGATCCGAACTCCGTGATCATATCGTGTGTTTGAGTTTGCTTTGGCGCACTTCTCTTATGTTTATATTTCTTATCGCCATTGTCCATTACTCATTATTTATATCATCCACTATCTTGTTTATTTTGTTTACCCTTGTGTATATTACTTATCCTAGCTCACATATCATGTTATATTTTATACTTGCTAGGATAACTTGTTATTAGTTTTAATTGGCATAAAATCGGATTAGATTAGCATAAGACCCTAATCACCCCCCCTCTAGGGTCTAACATTCACAAACTCAAACTCTCAAATGCTTAAAAGCTTCTTAAACACACTTTTAAATAAAAACAAAACAAGCTTAAACCCTTGTTAAAATCTTTTAAAACATTCTCTTAGATGCTTGTGAAGGATGAGAGCAAGGGGGTATATATAGCCACCCAAAACCTCAGCCAAAAATTCCAAGCAAAAGACCAAAAATCCCACAGAATCATAAATCAGATTCTGTACAAATTATAGTCATTGGGCAATCGGCGGTCGACCGTAAAAAACGCGCGGTCAACTGCAAGAAGCTCAGAGGCAAATCTGGGCTCAGGAAAACATCCGATCGGCCATGGCGGTCAACCGCAAAACTCTCTGGACTTCATCCGGTCGACCGCCATGATATGGTAAACCACGAGCCACTGAAAAACCTCCCGAGTCTCTGGACTCAAGGGCGGTCGACCGTGACGGGCCACCGCAAACTGACATATGACAATTACAGGTTTGAAACAGTTTTTCTGACTTTAAAAACCCTGTTTAAAAATATCAAACAAATTCCAAAAATTATGAAACTTTGGAAAATAATTGTAGACATGATAATACACATGCTACAAAAACTGGTTTTTAAAAAGGACCACCCAAATGAGAAATATCATCATTTTGCAAAATAGTCCAAAATATAAAAATGTAAACACATGAGTTTTGACATTTTAGCTTAACCATGTTTTGAAATATTACAAAATGATTTTGCGGACTTAATAAAAGATGTATATGATTATTGTTAAGTCCAAAAACTGAGAATATAATATTTTCACAAAAGTGCATATTTTGAAAACTTTTCGAAAACAATAAATACGATTTCATTGAACTAAATAAAGTTAATATTGATGAAATCATATATATATATATATAACTAAATATACATAGAAACCAAAACTTAACTTATGTGTATATATATAACTATATATATACAAAGAAACCAATAAAATGTTTGTGTATATTATATTGAGCTTAAAGTACCAACACACATAATATAACACCTAAACTAAATGTTATCCAAGCAATCTTCATCTTCAATAAGCTTGACTTGGTAAGCTTGCGGATGAAACTTGAACTTAAATCTTTAACTTTGAATTACGTAGGCTTCACTCTACAATTTCGCCAACCTCCATTGGATATGATCGTGAATGCGCAATTCCGTCCATCCTCCAACTTGTTGTTTGTCTACAATAAATAGATAAACACAAACACTAGACAAATAATATTAGTGATAAATTATTTGTTAAACATTATCAAAACAAAGAGACCAACAATCTCCCTCTTTTTGATGATGACAAACAATTTACAAAAAAGATATATGCATGAAAAGAGATGAATATATAATATTATAATTATCATGCATATAAATAAAAATAATATACTCACAATATTTCTCCCCCCTTTAATAACATCAAAACGGGGAAAAACAAAATAATGAAGAGAGCGAAAGCTCCCCCTACAAATAAGCATGAGTGAGTATAACAAAAAATATATATACGGATTGCTCCCCCTATAAAAATGCCATATGGAGTATATGAAGTAAAGACCAAGGCAAAACATGTGAGCAAGCATAGATGAAAAATATGCTAAATATTACTCACATACAAGAGGATAATGAGGATACATATAGATATATCATTTATGAAAGAAGTGTCTCATTACACAATTATAAAAACGTAGTGTAAAAAATAGATTTATAAAATCAAAAGAAGAGCAACATGAGAATCATGCAAAAGTTTTTAAATAAAAACAAATTAACTAAATAAAATCATAAATCAAAATTTAAGCCTAAAATTAACGTTTGATCAATAAAGGAAATTTTCTTTGTAAAACTTGATCAAACCACATAAAGAATACATTATAAAGCATATTTGAAATATGAATCATCTATCTGTGCTTATATAATAAATTAAAAGCAATAAATCAAAACAAAAGTTTTGATAAAATGCAAGAGAGGCAACAATATATCAAGCTCTTGAGCTTGTTCCAACCCATATAAGGACATTTAGTACCCGGTAAACAAGATTTGGGAATAAACACCCAATAAACCCGGATGGTTATATAAACACAAACCTCTTAACAAAAATCAAAACTAGTAATCATGAAAACAAAAAAATTTATCAAAGAAAAATTGTTTTCATATCCAAAAAAATTTTAAAACGTAATTTTTAAAACCAAGAAAAAGAAACATAAAAACACTAAGAATTCTTGGTTTAAAAATCAAATATGTTTTGGTACCCAAACCAAGAAAAAGAAACATAAAAACACTAAGAATTCTTGGTTTAAAAATCAAATATGTTTTGGTACCCTAGTATTCTTGGTACCAAAAAGTTTAGGGACATGACCCCTATCATTTAAGCTCAAAGCCCTAGGGTTATGAACCCACTTGAGCGCATGTAGTGCACTAACACGGTCAAAGCAATAATCACTCAAATGACCCTTTCAATTGCAATATGTGCAATAAAAGAGATCCATTTGTTTTTGTGGACCATTAGCTCGTGTACGGGAATCATTTGCAAATAAAGATTGTCTTTTAAAATTATTTTGCAAATGAGAAACATTTTTAAATAGTGGTCTATTTGGAA
This sequence comes from Asparagus officinalis, assembly GCF_001876935.1. Lineage (NCBI taxonomy): Eukaryota > Viridiplantae > Streptophyta > Magnoliopsida > Asparagales > Asparagaceae > Asparagus > Asparagus officinalis. Next base: position 65,231,266 of record NC_033798.1, on the reverse strand, counting down.
CATATTGTTAACTTAGAAGCTTTTTGCATATCATAACAAAATTTTGTAAGATGTCCAAACCTACCACAAATATCACATTTAAAAACATATGGTTTACTAGAAACATTTGGCAAACTAGAATTTTTTTTTAAAATCAAAGCAAAATTTTGCCAAATGGACAAAACGACCATAATGATCACACTTGAACACACTAGCATGCTTATGATGAACTTTATGAGAATGAGCATCTAGCATGCTTATGATGAACTTTATGAGAATGAGCATGTGAATGTGTAAGTGTACAAGATGAAGAAGCTATATGAGATGCACAAGGATGAGATGCACAAGGAGCATTAGAATTCTTATGTTTGTGTGCATCATAGCAAAATTTAGCTAAATGGCCTTAACGGTCGCAAATAGAGCACTTGTAAACTTTGCTATATATGCGTGCATAATGAGTGGATGATTTTGACTTAGACTTGGCACACATATCCATAAGCTTCTTATGATTATTAATGCATGCTTTCAAAGTTGAATCTAAAGATGAAATGTGATTATTCACAAGATTCAAATCTTCATTATTAGGCAAATATGCATTTTTATTATAAGTAGAACATAAATAATCTTTTATAAAAGAAACAGTATTATTTTTTATGTTCTCTACTTCTAACATGGCATTATCTTTTTCATGAGTTAAAATAGCAAAGTTTGAAATTAAAGAATCATGATCCAATTTTAATTTATTATTCTTTTCTTTGAGGATCACATTCTCATTAGAAATAGTATCAAACTTAGAAGCTAACAACTCATGATCGGATTTCAAATCTTCATGCTTGCTTTTTAAGTTAATAAAATCTTTATGTAATTTGTGATAGGTATACAATAATTTTTCACTAGCACAAGCAAGTTCATCACTAGATAAATCATTATCGGGTTCGAACTCGCAAACCTCACTAGGGCTATCGCCTAGTGTCCGTGTGCATGATGAAGCTCTAATATTACTTGAGGAAGAATCCTTCAGAATCCTTTGGATCTCCTCCAAGTTACCATGATGTGCTTCTATGAATATCCAAAATTTGTAAGCACTATCAAAATGAGCAAGCTTGTTAGAAATATAAGAATCAAGTGCATTAAGCATATATTCTAACACAATCTTGTTCATGGTAAACAATCTTTTATCATTTTTACTCAACTTAGATTTCTCCATAGTAGGTACAATATAAGCATTATCAAGAATTCCCCATAAATCAATATTTTTAGATTGCACAAATAGTTTAAATCAAGAAGCCCATTGTGCATAGGGAAAATTAATGAATTTAGGAGCAACATTTTATTCATAGCCTAACAAAGGTGCACAATTTATGTCCATGATAAATATATGTATGTGCAATCAAGACAAATGAAATCTAAACAAGATTAGCACAAAAAGATAACTCAGATCTTTAACTCAAGACGATTAGACCTTAAATCAAAGAGAACCAAACTCAGATACCAATTGTTAGACCCTAGAGGGGGGGGGTGATTAGGGTCTTATGTTAATCTAATCCGATTTTATGCTAATTAAAACTAATTAATAAATTATTCTTGCAAGAGAGATATACAATATGTTACAAGCAAGAATAATCAATATGAACAAAGGGATATATCCTAACAAAGAAATATATGGTGGAATATATGCAAGGATATATAAACTAACACAAGGGTAAAACAATCTAAACTAAAGATACAATTGTGATAGGGCGATATAAACAATGCAAACACACAATATGATCACGGAGTTCGGACCTTCCCTCCTACGTCTCCGCTTCCCACTCCCGGGGAGAAATCCACTATCACAACCGGGTTTTTCTACGCTAACCCGAATAACGTTTACACCACACAATATCAGTTTTTAACGCTCACCGATCAACGATCACAATCTCACAATGTAACTACACTCCACACCCTCTAAGTGTTGGTTTCTCCGTGTCTTTTCTCAAGTGCTCGGATACAACCTCTCCCTAGGTTCGTCAATCGATAGCACTCCTCTTGGAAGTAACCCCATCTCTCACCCCACACTCCTCTCGGTGTACTAGTGTAATACAAAGTGAATCTTACAATTAGGCACAATACAAAGAGATTATTTTCTACAATGAATGAGAACAAAATATAAGCTCACTCTCTAGGTTACACAATCCCACAACCCAATTATACTATGAATGTAAATACAATAAGCTCAATGGTTGTGTGTGTGTAAGCAAAGAGAAATAAATCAAAACTAAACTCAATATAATTCTAACTTAATAACAATAATAATCAAATATATATAAAAGAGCTAGAAATAAAGTTTAGAAAACTTCTCAATAAATCAAGAGATTGATGGAGTATAGTTGGATGCTCAAACACCAATAGACGATCTCCTCAAGCTCTTATGAAATAGATTTCACAAACTCAAACTCTCAAATGCTTAAAAGCTTCTTAAACACTCTTTAAAATAAAAACAAAACAAGCTTAAACCCTTATTAAAATATTTTAAAACATTCTCTTAGATGCTTGTGAAGGATGAGAGCAAGGGAGTATATATAGCCACCAAAAACCTTAGAAAAAAATCCTAAGCAAAAGACCAAAAAACCCACAGAATCAGAAATCAGATTCTGTACAAATTATAGCCGTTGGGCGATCAGCGGTCGACCGTGAAAAACACGCGGTTGACCGCAAGCAGCTCTGAGGCAAATTCTAGGCTCATGAAAACATCAGGTCGATCGTGGCGGTCGACCGCAAAATTCTCTAGACTTCATCCGGTCGACCGCCACGGTCGACCGTGAACTAGTGAAAAACCTCCTGAGTCTTCGGACTCAAGGGCGGTCAACCGTGGTGGTCGACCGCAAACTGACATATGACAATTACAGGTTTGAAACAGTTTTTCTAACTTTAAAAACCCTATTTAAAAATATCAAATAAATTCCAAAAAATATAAAACTTTGAAAAATGATTGTAAACATGATAATACACATGCAACAAAAACTGGTTTTTAAAAATGACCACCCAAATGAGAAATATCATCATTTTTCAAAATATTCCAAAACATGAAAATGTAAACACATGAGTTTTTACATTTTAGCTTAACCATATTTTGAAACATTACAAAATGATTTTGCAGACTTAATAAAAGATGTATATGATTATTGTTAAGTCCAAAAACTGAGAATATAATATTTTCACAAAATCGCATATTTTGCAAACTTTTTGAAAACAATAAATACGATTTCATTGAACTAAATAAAGTTAATATTGATAAAATTATATATATATATATATATGCATATAAGTATGAAATAAGAAATGTATTTTCAATTGTATTCAATTATTTCATATTAAAACTTGAAAACTCAAAACCATGTATGTATATATATAACTAAATATACATAGAAACCAAAACTTAACTTATGTGTATATATATAACTATATATATATACACAAAGAAACCAATAAAATGTGTGTGCATATTATATTGAGCTTAAAGTACCAACACATAATATAACACCTAAACTAAATGTTACCCAAGCAATATTGATCTTCAATAAGCTTGACTTGGTACACTTGCGGATGAAGCTTGAACTTGAATCTTTAACTTTGAATTACGTAGGCTTCACTCTACAATTCTGCTAACCTCCATTGGATATGATCGTGAATGCGTAATTTCATCCATCCTCCAACTTGTTGTTTGTCTACAATAAATAAATAAACACAAACACTAGACAAATAATATTAGTGGTAAATTATTTGTTAAATATCATCAAAACAAAGAGGCCAACATTAACGTGATAGGAATGTGTTGCGATCGGAGCAACTCTGAGGACTTAACGCTCTATTAAAGAGGATTGATAAGTTGATTGTCAGAGGTGTAATATTAACGTGACGATGTTTGTGGATTTTGTGGTTAACAGAGGTATTCTATTGAACATGATAACTCATAAAATTTATTACTCATAATTTAGTTGACCACAAATAAACCAACCCCCAGACTTGAAAAAATGCAAGGGGGAAAAGGGGTAGACATGACACATCGCCTAGTGGGCTACTATCCATCAAGTCGTTCAGTGACATTGGAGTATAATGACTATGATTAGAATATGTCACATAACAGGCCGTTATCTGAAGAGTTAAGCTATCAGAGGTAACTGTTAATGTGATAGCTTTGTGGACCCTCCATCCTATGAAAGGGGATTAGCTTCAGTGGTCGTAGTATCTTCCCCTTCTGACTGAGAAGATTGGGCTTGGTCCCATTACTCAGGTTGATTCTGCTTACTTTGTTCTTCGACTTTGATCCTGGTAATAATTTTTTACGCATGTTCGTCTTGAGAGATTAGTTATCTCCAGAAATGGTATTCTGCAACCCTTATTTGTGCTAGAAGGTTGGTCTGTAAGTTGTGTCGACAGGTCTCCACTAAGGTAGACTGTGTCATACCTGACAAACATCGAAGAGACATGCTTCGAAACCTCTTGACAAAGGCTTTGACAGGCTCCCTCTTCTTCTGTTTAGTTACGAGAAGGATATGGATGGAAACTTCTGTATCCTCTTCAAAGAATCTTAACAGGAAGAGTCTCTCTAGATCCGCCAACTTTTGGATACATCCGGCAGGTATTTTCCTGAACCATTCAAAGACAACTCCCTTGAGGGTGCCAATGAATAATCGAGCCAGTATGACGTCGTTTGATATCACATTCCCAGTCTGTGACTTGAAATGATAGATATGTTGATTCGGTGATCCCATGATGTCAAAAGTTTATACTGTCGGGACCTCAAACTTTGGAGGATAAGGGGCTGCATCCCATTTGGAAGGATAGGGCCTAGCAACTCCCTCGTCTTAGAGCTTGCTTCTGTTAGCAATGGCATTAAGGTGGGCTTCCAATTCTTTCATTTTGGCAGACTAGAGATTCTGTTCATTCTCAGTCTCCCTTTCTTCATCAGAGAAAGATTATAGGTTGTGGGCTTCTTAGTTAGAAGCAGCACCATCAACCACTTTTCCCTTCCCTTTGCGTGTGTGAGGTCAGGATGAAGACGTTCTTCCTCTTCGGGAAGATTCTTGCCTTAGCGACGGATTTGTCTTCTGAGATTTGGCTCTGTCTATGACATATTGATTCATCAAGATCTGGAGTTCATTGATGGTCTCTTTCTATGATTTGAGCATGGCCTCCTGCTCATCAACCCTCTTTGAGAGATCTTCAGAATTTTCTGCTGTGTGGACGAAGCTCGCATGTCTAACAAAAGAACTTGATGATTGAGACTCTGCGATGTATGAACGTTCGTCTTCGGAATTGGTTCCTCTAGCTAACCTCCGATAGTTGACAAGGAGAATGGCTCATGTTCGCATCAGAGTGCATTGGTAGATTCCTTCAAACTCATTAGCGATTTCTCTGACGCTTGGAGAACGATTCATCTCTGACTCATCAGAACTAGGGACTAACGACTTCCCTCTACCATTTATATTGATAGTGACTCCAGGATACTCGGTCTCTAAAGACTTTTTATTATAATGACATCATCGCTTGCTTGGTCGAGCAACGCTCATCAATCGGTCGAACACTGATCGCCTAGGCACAGAAGCACAACATTAGCATTCTGAGAGGACCGTAAAAATAAGCCGCTCACATTGATATGAATGAGTGGCTTGTTGCACCGGTTTTTCTCTTGATAAAAGTTCCCTTAAATCGGAGACTTGGGAAGCATTTCTCACTAAACGGGAGGTTGAACCTAGAACCCCCTGTCCATCAGTAGACATGACTGGTTCTTGGTGAACATGGATCATAAATCCGTGTTGGCCTTTTATGACACGACAAATCACATTGTGTCCCGAAGAAGGAACGCAAGGGTCGTGTTTAGATTGAAGAATGCAAGACTGAGGTTTGTGTTTTGCTGGTGAAACACGCCTCTGCGAGCTGCATTCTGGCTAGTCAACGCAGTCCTGAGACTTTCGTTTGAATTTTGAAATGCTCTTCTGAGAACTACGTTCAGGCTGATTAATGTGGTCTGGAGACCTGCATTTTAGTTCTGAAATGTACTCCTGAGAGTTACGTTCTGTTTAGCAAATGCGTCCCGGAGGACCGTGTTTTGGTGTTGGAACGCGTCCCTGAGGATTGTGTTTTGAGTTTGGAATGCTCCCTTGAGGGTTGCGTTTTAGTTGGATCACACGAGGCTCGTATTTGGGCTCATCAACATAAGGCTTGCGTTCTGGAGCAGAAACGTAGAGCTCTTGCTGAGGATCACAAACACATAGCTCGCATTGATTGGAGGATTAGCTCTCTTTGAATTGTGCTCGTATCTCCTCCTTCGTCGAGTGACATTCTTCTTGTCCTATTTTAAGGCTTTTGCATCATCACTGTCTGTGTTGATTGAGTTTGTCCCCACAATGAGCCTTTTGTGACTCGATACCCATCGTTTTGGCACGGGTGTAGAACCTTTAACTCGATTAATGAGTTTAGATGCGGCCGAGCCTACTCCTTCAGAGAAGAGGCTGTCCGAGAGATCTGGTCCAAAGGAGATGACTTCCTTTGGTGGTTTGGCAGCGGTTGGAGCTTTAGTCTCCTTAGAGACTTTACGAATCATGCGTATAGCCTTAGAGCTAAGGAGTCCGGAGGAGAGTAAATCCTCATACTTGGCTTGATCAAACTTCATAATGAGAGTTTCAACCATTGTTCCAACGAGGTTGTTTGACGTCGGATTGCACCACCACTTGTTCATCTGTGAAGCTAGTCTCGAGTGGAGTCACCATCTTTTATTTGGTGGGAAAAATTAAAAGAAGAAATTTGAGAATTGAATTTGTAGTATTCTCTCTAACAAACTTAGAAAATAATAATTACAATTCTATCAATGCAATCTCTCTCTAACAAACTTAGAAAAAAATTACAATTTTCTTGTATCAGATTCCCGATTTACAAAAGAGAGAAAGATCGATGGAGATCATTCCCTTTGTTTAAAACTGGATTCTTCTTGGCGTCGATGGAATGCCTCTCTCGATGTTTGTTTCGAGTTTGCTTTCCGTTGACAATCCGAAGGCTTCACCTCGTGGAACGTTGTCTTTGCCTCTTGACTCGAAGTATTGGATGAACTTGCGTGGCAAGTTTGAATCTCTTAATGAGTTTGAGAACTCAGTACGAGTTTTGAAAGAACTCTTTGAAAGAGTTGATTGATTTAACTGAAATTAGTTTGTAAGCCAAGGTTGATGAAAGCTCCAAGAACAACTCTAAGGGTTTGAAGATTGCTGTGATCCTTCTTCTGCCAAGAAGCCTTGTGTTGATCTTAATTCTCCAGAAATTTGTGACGCCCCTGGGTTCACACAAGGTTGCAGTCCGAGGTGAAACCAAGAATGTTAAACCTGCTATGCACCATACCGTGCAATAACATGTTTCACCATCACAATTAACATCTATCTAGTAGAGTCAACAACTGGTGTAGGTACAAAAAATAGGTAAAAGATAATACAAGGAATACTGATGAAATAATAATAGTCACATAAATATCTCATCATCCAACAACACAGAAGTACATAGTCAAGATCTGAGTAGAAAATCTGGAATACTCAACAAGTCTCAAATATAATATCTGACAAAAGGAAATAAGGCACACAGCCTTTACAACTTCTAGAATAATACCCTCAAATGTCTAACCACACTACAGTGGAGCCCAAAGAAAATAATACATAGCTAGAAAATAAAGCTGAACACTAATGTGGTCCGCTATCAACCTGCGGCTCTCCGTGCTCCTGGCTCGTGACCTGAAAGGGGGAGGGACAACGAGCGTCAAAGCGCTAGCGAGTAACATCACAACCAACCCCAAGGGAACAGGGCTCGTTGCATAAGAAAATACAGATAATATATATAATAGATCTAAAATCATTGATCCTACTAAAGAGGGTTTTAGTATTTAGAAACTTACAACACGAGCATAGGTACGTCGAGCGAAATAATCCAAACAAGGAAACCCTCATGTATATACCTTGTATCTCAAATTGTAAATCTCTAAACACCAAACCCGAGGTTCTAGTACAGAAACAATAATAAAAGAAATACAGCTATTCTCAGAACAATATACAGTGCCATACCATAGCTAACATGAATATCATGTTATTACTTACATAAGTGTCATGTCAACATCATGTCGTGAACTTCTATGAAGAAGTCATATGCAGGGTTAAGAGCTATGCCCAAATCAGGAACTATTTATGTCGTACTCTTCCAGACTCATAGATTAAGTGGCAAATGTCCAACACGAGGACTGGAATGAATTTATAGTCCATCACGAGGACTTCCATGGATTATAGTCCAACACGAGGACTGTGAAACTGTGAAACATGTCGCGGTGATATATAGTGAAATCTAAATCACATCACTTCATAATCATATCAGTGTATATATTCACAATTGGTACCCTCAGGTCATCCATCATACCTGGGTACATAGTAGGACTAAATGCCAATGTCAGATAGTCCAGACAGACTCCCAAACATGAATGAAATGTACAAAAATACCCAAAACCAGGAAAATACCACAGACAGAGCGTCGGTCGACCGAGTCGGTCGACCGATCTCTGATACCTGAACAGAACACTCAAAAATACCCAGAATGGGAAAATACCACAGACAGTGCGTTGGTCGACCGACTCGGTCGACCGACCTCTGATACGAGCCTGGCGGTCGACCGAAATAATGTCGCGGTCGACCAAAATAATCGGCGGTCGACCGAAACGACGAAGCGGTCGACCGAAATAACGGGCGGTCGACCGAAAACTCAAAACGAGCTCAGCGGTCGACCGCGTCGGTCGACCGCCGAGCGGACAGAAACCCAAATCTGGGTTTCTGTCAGCTCGAAACCTGAAACGAAAATTTTGCAAATCTCTACGATAACAAGAGTTCTAAGGTTAAAAATCATACTGAACATAAACAACAACTCTCAGGCTTGAAATCTATCCTTCCAATATTATAAAAACATGAGAAACAATTTCCAAATCGTTTAAATGACAGTAAAAATGATTTAGTTCTTGTTTAGGCAAAATTTCAGATCTAGATCGTCATCAAACAGGTATTGGGTGAGTTTTTATAAACAAAAACCTCTGATTCATACTATTATACCATAGCTAATTCGTTTCTTAACAAAAATACTATTTTGGCTCATCCAAAACTCATAAAATCCAAAATAAAGATCATGGAAAACAGGGGTGAGGGATTTGGCGAGATGATACTCGCCTTGGGTGATGACGAACGTTCTGGAGATGATTCTCTTGAGATCCAATCTGCTGAAATCCCCTGGAACTCCTCCAAACTCCTCAAAGATCACCAGTGACGGCTAGGGTTTTGAGAGGGGAGAGAAAAAGGGGCTAGGGTTTTACGTTTGAGGAGAGGAGAAACTCTCCTGGGTTGAGTTGGTATAAATACCAATTCCCCAACCCGACCCGAAACCCAATAGCCCAAAACTAAAACCCGAACCTGAAAAACAAGCTGCCTTCTGTAGGCATTTCACCTGCTGGACACATATCACTCAAAGTCTCTCATATATAAACACCTGTTGGGTTCCCAAACACTGATAAATATATATATATCCTATATATATATGGTTATCCATCACAACAGATAGGTTTATTATTATTTATTCACACAAAACTCGTTATGAAATTTCGGGGTTTTACATTCTTCCCCCCTTAACAGAATTTCGTCCTCGAAATTCGGGAATCATGCGATCTTGAAAATATGAATTCTTAGATAACCTTATAGAGATATTTACACTTAACGATCTAAAATGACAATATTCTCGCTTAGATCCTAATTTAGTGGAACTAGTACATCGGGTGAAAAATCCAAACAAGGAACCCCCCATACATATACCATGTGTTCCAAAAGATTAAAAATTAAGCGAAAGTATTCTCATTATAGCGTTAAATGCAAACTATGAACTCTTATATAACCTTATCGAGATATTTTCGCTTAACGATCTAAAATGATAATGTTCTCGCTCAAATCCTAATCTAGTGGAACTAGTACATCGGGCAAAAAATCCAAACAACGAACACCCCATACATATACCATGTGTTCCAACAGATTAAAAATTAAGCGAAAATATCTAAGGGTATGCACATAAGTTAAGACATGAAAATCAAAGCAAGAATTTATTTACCTGCTCAACCAAGTTTGGGTAGTCACGGCGCATGTCCTCTTCGCGCTCCCAAGAAATCTCCTCAATGCCTCCTCGGTTCCACTGAACTTTCACCAAGGGAATTACCTTGTTCCTAAGCCTCTTGTCCTCTCTGGCAAGAATACAAACAGGAATCTCAATAGTAGTAAAATCATCCTGAAGTTCGATCTCCGGTGCATCCAATACTCGCTGTTGCTCCTCATCATGCAAATGCTTCTTGAGCATAGAAATATGGAACACGTTGTGTATACTAGACATCGATGCGGGAAGATCTAGTCTGTATGACACGGCTCCAATGCGCTCTAGAATCTGAAAAGGCCCAATATATCTCGGTGCGAGCTTTCCCCGCCTCCCGAATCGCTGCACGCCTTTCATAGGCGATACCTTCAGCATAACCAAATCCCCAATCTGAAACTCTAGGGGTCTTCGCCTCTTATCTGCATAGCTCTTCTGCCGACTCTGAGCGGCTAAAATCTGTTCCCTGATTAATGCTACCTTCTCGGTAGTCTGCCTCACTAACTCTGGCCCAAGCATCAAGCTGTCCTCCGGCTCGGCCCAACATATCGGTGATCTACAAGGTCTCCCATACAATGCTTCATACGGGGCCATACCGATCGTCGCTTGATAACTATTGTTATAAGCGAACTCTACCAGTGGGATATGGTCCTCCCAACTGCCTTGGAAGTCAATGACACATGCCCGCAGCATGTCCTCCAACACCTGATTCACCCTCTCTGTCTGGCCATCCGTCTGGGGGTGGAATACACTGCTATAAGATAGTGTGCTGCCAAATGAGTCCTGGAAACTCCTCCAAAAATGTGAAGTGAACACCGATCCTCGATCCGACACGATCGTGTCCGGTACTCCGTGAAGTCGAACTATCTCCCGAATGAAGATCCTCGCATAAGTCTCAGCTGTATAAGTGGTCCTCACCGGAATGAAATGGGCTGACTTTGTCAATCGGTCCACTATTACCTAAACCGAATCATTCCCCTTCTTCGACTTCGGCAACCCCACAATAAAATCCATAGAGATGTCTGCCCACTTCCACTCTGGAATGGGTAAAGGCTGAAGTGTCCCCGCAGGTCTCTGATGCTCTGCCTTCACCTGCTGACAGGTAAAACATCTAGCCACATAGTCTGCAATCTCTCTACGCATACCGCTCCACCAGAAATATCTCTTCAAGTTCTTGTACATCTTGGTGGTTCCTGGATACACTGTGTACCGAGTACGGTGTGCCTCATCAAATAACTCTCTCTTCAGCTCTGCACTATCTGGCATAACCAATCTACCCTTCATCCGTAGACCTCCATCCTCTCCAATGGTCCAATCAGTCTTAGGCTCCTTGGAAATCTCCTCCTTTCGGATTTGAATCCAAGAGTCTCCCAACTGAGCTCTGACAACCCTGTCACTCCAAGATGGCTGCACTGATATAGCTCCCAAGAATGCACTGGTTCCTCCAATCTCGGGTCTAAAATCAAACTGGCTTAGAATGGTAAGGTCTCTATACAATGAACATCTCAAAGCCGCAACCCGATGTCGACGCTTCCTGCTCAAAGCATCTGCTAGTCTGCTGTGACTCTGCCTGGCTAGCTCTCCTGGTACGGGGTCTACCTCGTCCTGCCATCTCTCCCCTGCTAGTAAGAAAAATAAAAATTCATGAGTCAAATAGGTCTTTATAAATAACGTATCGTATTGAAGTTTTCACAACATATAGTATTCACACCAATACTTTGAATTTATATAAAATAGTTGTCATAAAATAAATAAAAAATTCTCAAATTTTTTTGAGATATACGCATATATCGTCCTCACTCATACTAGGAAATCCTTTCGGACTCTATACATGAATCCTAAGAAACTCTATCCTAGCTCCACGACTCGACACAGGATGATCCTAAGGATACTGGAACTAGAGCTCTGATACCAACTGTGACGCCCCTGGGTTCACACAAGGCTGCAGTCCAAGGTGAAACCAAGAATGTCAAACCTGCCATGCACCACACCGTGCAATAACATGTTTCACCATCACAATTAACATCTCTCTAGTAGAGTCAACAACAGGTGTAGGTACAAAAGCAAGTAAAAGATAATACAATAGTCGACTGATGAAATAATAGTTTTCTGCATACGATGATTATTTGCGAAAATTGATAACTGGAATACTCAACAAGTCTCAAATATAATATCTGACAAAAGGAAATAAGGCACACAGCCTTTACAACTTCTAGAATAATACCCTCAAATGTCTAACCACACTACAGTGGAGCCCAAAGAAAATAATACATAGCTAGAAAGCAATGTTGAACACTAATGTGGTCCGCTATCAACCTGCGGCTCTCCGTGCTCCTGGCTCGTGACCTGAAAGGGGGAGGGACAACGAGCGTCAAAGCGCTAGCGAGTAACATCACAACCAACCCCAAGGGAACAGGGCTCGTTGCATAAGAAAATACAGATAATATATATAATAGATCTAAAATCCTTGATCTTACAAAAGAGGGTTTTAATATTTAGAAATTCACAACACGAGAATAGGTACGTCGAGCGAAATAATCCAAACAAGGAAACCCTCATGTATATACCTTGTATCTCAAATTGTAAATCTCTAAACACCAAACCCGAGGTTCTAGTACAGAAACAATAATAAAAGAAATACAGCAAATCTCAGAACATTATATAATGCCATACCAAAGCTAACATGAAAGTCATGTTATTATTTACATAAGTGCCATATCAACATCATGTCGTAGTTTCCAAACTCATAAAATAAGTGTCAAATGTCCAACACGAGGTCTGGAATGAATTTATAGTCCAACACGAGGACTTCTATAAATCACAGTCCAACACGAGGACTTTCATAACTCACAGTCCAATCTCAAGGACTTCTATAAATCACAGTCCAACACGAGGACGTTCATAACTCATGAACCGAATATAACCGGGTGGCTCCCAATCAAGAACTGCCGTGACCTTAGCCGGGTCCACTGCTATACCCTCTCGACTGATAACATGGCCAAGAAATCTGACTTCTGAAAGCCAAAATTCACACTTGCTAAACTTAGCATACAACTGGTGCTCCTGAAGTGTCCTCAATGCTATCCGTAGATGCTCCTCATGATCTGCCTCCGATCTCGAGTAAATAAGAATATCGTCGATGAAGACGATCACAAACTGATCTAAGAAGGGACGGAAAACCCGGTTCATCAAATCCATGAATACCGCAGGTGCATTGGTCAACCCAAATGGCATGACCAAGAACTCGAAAGACCCATATCGAGTAAGAAAGGCGGTCTTCGGAATATCCATTTCTCGAACCCGCAACTGATGATAGCCAGAACGAAGATCTATCTTCGAGAAATACTGTGCACCCTGCAACTGGTCAAACAAGTCATCAATCCTAGGTAGTGGGTACCTATTCCGGATAGTGACCTTGTTCAACTCTCTATAATCTATGCATAATCTCATACTACCGTCCTTCTTCTTCACGAAGAGGACCGGCGCGCCCCACGGAGAATGACTCCGGCGAATAAAACCCTGAGAATAACTCGTCCAACTGGGTCTGAAGCTCCCTCATCTCAGCTGGTGCCATACGATAGGGTGCGCGGGATATCGGGGCTGTGCCAGGCTGCAACTCAATACAAAACTCCACCTCTCTCACCGGAGGTAGTCCAGGTATGTCCTGAAAGACATCCTGATACTCTGAGACAACCCTAGTCTCCAATAAATCGACACCCTGATCCCGTCGCATCACCTCCTCGATGTGCGCCAGAAATGACTCCGCAAGTCGGTTGCCCTGAGAGGCGGCTACAATCATCTCGGACCCATCTCGGACGCTCGCAGCTTGACTGTCTTCGCAAAGCAGTCAATACTAATATGGTAGGAAGACAACCAATCCATACCAAGAATAATATCGAACTCGGACATGAACAACACTATCAAATCCATTATGAACTCCGACTCGTCTAGACTGACGGTACACCTCCTACAAATGCTCTCCAGAAGCGATACCTCACCTAAAGGGGTGGAAACAGATAGAGGGGTGTCTAGGGGCTGAGCTACGAGCTGGAGTCTAGTCATGAATGTATGAGAGATGAAAGAATGTGAAGCTCCCGAATCGAAAAGGATACGGGCGGGAAGAGAGTTCACAAAGAACGTACCCTCCACTACAGCTCCACTGGCGCCATGATCACGAGGAACCACTGCATATACCCTGCCCATGGCTGAAGACTGCTCTGCTGATGGTGCTGGAGAATATGGGATAATCTGTCCCTGGGAAATATCCTGAACTGCCCGAATCTGTCCTTCAGTTCTCTGGGCTGCTGGCGGTGCCTCAAGCCTGTTCTGCTGGCCCTGACCTCTACCCTGCTGGCGCTGCTGCTGCTGCTGGTTCGGACCCTTGCCCTACTGGGCTCCTGCTGGTGCGCTGCGGTACTCTGATGCCTTATGTCCGACCTTGTGACAGTTAAAACAGGATCCCTGAAACTTGCGCTGCTGGTGCGCTCTCTGCTCCTGCTGGGGTCCCCTTTTATAAGGGCCCTGATGCTGCTGCTGATGTCCAGAAAAGCCTCTCTTGTTCTTGCCCTTGTCACTGCCCTGTCCTGTCTTGGCCTTCCCTTCCTTGTCCTTCTGGAACATAGAAGTCTCAATCTCCTGAGAAGTGGCAGCCTCAGCTACCTCCCTGACTGAATAAAATCTCCTCGACACGAGATACCGTCGGAGATTAGGGCGAAGCCGCCACATGCCTGTGAAATGTAACAGCTCTATGAACCGGCTCTCAAAATCAGCTACTGACATATCCCCCTGAGTCAATCGGGACAACTCAAGCTCCTTCCCGGTCCGTGCTGCAGAAGAAATGTACTGTCCATCAAAGAAATATATGAAGTCCTCCCACGTGAGAGTCATCCTCTGCTCTGGAGTAAACTGTCAACTCAAGCTCCTTCCCGGTCCGTGCTGCAGAAGAAATGTACTGTCCATCAAAGAAATATATGAAGTCCTCCCACGTGAGGGTCAGCCTCTGCTCTGGAGTGAACTGGAGTTGGTACCACCTCCCGGCATCTCCCTTCAGGCTGTAGGATGCCAGTCTCTGCTTCTGGACTGAATCTACACCGAGTATGTCGAGAATGTTGCTCACATCCTCCTTCCACTTATGGGCTGCAAGAGGGTCTGGTGATCCTTGGAACTCGGGTGCCCTCATCTTCTGGTACCTCTCAACCATACGGAGCCAAGTCTCCTGCTCGGTGGTCCTGTCTGGAACTGCTAGGGGAATGGCTGCAGGCGTGACCTCTGGGGGTCTCTCTCTGACCTCCTGGTACGGGGTCTACCTCGTCCTGCCATCTCTCCCCTGCTAGTAAGAAAAATAAAAATTCATGAGTCAAATAGGTCTTTATAAATAACGTATCGTATTGAAGTTTTCACAACATATAGTATTCACACCAATACTTTGAATTTATATAAAATAGTTGTCATAAAAAAAAATTCTCAAATTTTTGAGATATACGCATATATCGTCCTCACTCATACTAGGAAATCCTTACGGACTCTATACATGAATCCTAGGAAACTCTATCCTAGCTCCACTAATCGACACAGGATGATCCTAAGGATACTGGAACTAGAGCTCTGATACCAACTGTGACGCCCCTGGGTTCACACAAGGCTGCAGTCCAAGGTGAAACCAAGAATGTCAAACCTGCTATGCACCACACCGTGCAATAACATGTTTCACCATCACAATTAACATCTATCTAGTAGAATCAACAACTGGTGTAGGTACAAAACAGGTGAGAGGTAATGCAAGGAATACTGATGAAATAATAATAGTCACTTAAATATCTCATCATCCAACAACATAGAAGTACATAGTCAAGATCTGAGTAGATAAACTGAAATACTCAACAAGTCTCAAATACAAATATCTGACAATAAGGAAATAAGTCTCACAGCCTTTACAACTTCTAGAATAATACCCTCAAATGTTTAACCTCACTACAGTGGAGCCCAAAGAAAAATAATACATAACTAGAAAGCAAAGCTGGACACTAATGTGGTCCGCTATCAACCTGCGGCTCTTCGTGCTCCTGGCTCGTGACCTGAAAGGGGGAGGGGCAACGAGCGTCAAAGCGCTAGCGAGTAACATCACAACCAACCCCAAGGGAACAGGGCTCGTTGTATAAGAAAATACAGATAATATATATATTAGATCTAAAATCATTGATCCTACTTAAAGAGGGTTTTAGTATTTAGAAATTTACAACACGAGCATAGGTACGTCGAGCGAAATAATCCAAACAAGGAAACCCTCATGTATATACCTGGTATCTCAAATTGTAAATCTCTAAACACCAAACCCGAGGTTCTAGTACAGAAACAATAATAAAAGAAATACAGCTATTCTCAGAACAATATACAGTGCCATACCATAGCTAACATGAATACCATGTTATTACTTACATAAGTGTCATGTCAACATCATGTCGTGAACTTCTGTGAAGAGGTCATGTGCAGGGTTAAGGACCTTGTCCAAATCAGGAAAACTATCTACATCGTAGTTTCCAACTCATAGAATAAGTGTCAAATGTCCAACACGAGGACTGGAATGAATTTATAGTCCAACACGAGGACTTCTATGGATTATAGTCCATCACGAGGACTGTGAAATGGTGAAAGTATCACTGGGATACATAGTAAATTCTACCTATATCAATTCACCGTCAAATCAGTGTATATAAATCGTATTTGGTACCCTCAGGTCATCTGTTGTGCCCGGGTACATAGCAAGACTAAATATCAATGTCATATAGTCCAGTCAAACTCCCAAACATGTGAGAAATGTACAAAATACCCAAAACCAGGAAAATATCACAGACAGAGCGTCGGTCGACTGAGTCGGTCGACCGATCTCTGATACGAGCCTGGCGGTCGACCGAAATAATGTCGCGGTCGACCGAAATAATCGCCGAAATAATGTCACGGTCGACCGAAATAATCGGCGGTCGACCGAAATGACGACGCGGTCGACCGAAATAACGGGCGGTCGACCGAAAACTCAAAACGAGCTCAGCGGTCGACCGCGTCGGTCGACCGCCGAGCGGACAGAAACCCAAATCTGGGTTTCTGTCAGCTCGAAACCTGAAACGAAAATTTTGCAAATCTCTACGATAACAAGAGTTCTAAGGTTAAAAATCATACTGAACATAAACAACAACTCTCAGGCTTGAAATCTATCCTTCCAATATTATAAAAACATGAGAAACAATTTCCAAATCGTTTAAATGACAGTAAAAATGATTTAGTTCTTGTTTAGGCAAAATTTCAGATCTAGATCGTCATCAAACAGGTATTGGGTGAGTTTTTATAAACAAAAACCTCTGATTCATACTATTATACCATAGCTAATTCGTTTCTTAACAAAAATACTATTTTGGCTCATCCAAAACTCATAAAATCCAAAATAAAGATCATGGAAAATAGGGGTGAGGGATTGGGCGAGATGATACTCGCCTTGGGTGATGACGAACGTTCTGGAGATGATTCTCCTGAGATCCAATCTGCTGAAATCCCCTGGAACTCCTCCAAACTCCTCAAAGATCACCAGTGACGGCTAGGGTTTTGAGAGGGGAGAGAAAAAGGGGCTAGGGTTTTACGTCTGAGGAGAAGAGAAACTCTCCTGGGTTGAGTTGGTATAAATACCAATTCCCCAACCCGACCCGAAACCCAATAGCCCAAAACAAAAACCGTAAAAGAAAACAACCTGGATAAACTCTCTGATCGCTGATCGGTCGACCGCACCGGTCGACTGCGTCGGTCGACCGCTCAGCATAAAAATGCCTTTTGCAGGCATTTCACCTGCTGGACTATATCACTCGATATCTCTCATATATAAACACCTGTTGGGTTCCCAAACACTGATATATATATATTCATCTGATATATTTACATGATTATTCATCATAAGAGAATTATTCACTATTAATAATTCACATATACTTATTATAAAATTTTTGGGATTTTACAAAATTCCCCTCCAAAGGATCGGGCTTAATTAAGCTAAACTTTCAGCTATTTATAGGAGATTAAGGGGTGTAACCACCCCCTTAATCCGCTCCTAAGTGGGGCGGAAATCCCTCAAATCATGGGAAAAAATTGTTTCTAGAACCGTTCAACTCGTCTTTTAACGAGTCAAATGCAGGTCATGCGTTGCTAGGCACGAATTCTACATTTGAACACAACATTAGGAAGCTGTGTTTGCAACGTCTGGAAGCTGTATTGGTAGCGTTTTGGAAGCTGTGTTGGTAGTGTTTTGGAAGTTGCGTTGGCAGCATTTGGAAGCTGAGTTAGCATCTAGATTTGAGTTGCGTTTGCGGCTGGGTTTGAGTTGCGTTTGCGGCTGGGTTTGAGCTGCGTTTTCAAGATTTGAGTTGCGTTTGCGGCTGGGTTTGAGTTGCGTTTGCGGCTGGGTTTGAGCTGCGTTTTCAACTAGTATAAGTAGTGGTTGCATCATTTTAACTCTGGAATATAGAGGCGAGCCTTAGGCGAGCTTGGCGAGCTTCAGGCGAAGTCTAATGTTCAGGTAAAGTCCAGTTTTGTAAACGGACTTTAGAACATAACTTGCTACGAAGAACATGTCATAACTTTCAAACCGTAAGTCGAAATTAGACGAATTGTATATGAAATTCGACTATCTCGACGAGACAGAGCTAACTAAACCAACCCAAAGGGTTTGGTTTACTCCCATCTATTTTGCCAAATTCTTTATGGTTTGAGAGATATCTGCACTTTGATTTGAAGAGACTGTCAATTTGTAGTCTCTTTTATTAGAGCGTTGCAAAGATCATCATCTTATAACCTTCGTCTTGGCTCCTTAAAAATATAAGAATCATCAGATTGTAACTCTTGATATTAATTGTAAAGATTATTGAATTAGAGCTTTCATCGGTTGTTATGAAGGTCATCAGATTGTAACCTTCATCGATCTACGTGAAAGTTTTTAAATTGTAGCCTTCTGGAAACCGTCAAATTGTAACTTTTATCATCAGTGTTTGATGAGGATCAGCTATCTACAGTAAATTTTTAGACATCCTACATTATGTTAGTGGGCTATAGAATCATTTCATTTTTTTGTTTGGCTCATGAACGACTAATGGTTCACCACTCACTAAAATGATTTGAATATGTTACTTCACTTCATAAGCTCACAATACTTATTTCATTACCAATATGTTTTGAGATGATATATTTTAGATATAAACAAGTATGAACAATTACACTTTAAAATGATGTAAAAATCAACACGAATGTTGATTTCAGCATTTGAACCGTTGATGGTCAAGAGGCACCATCAATGGTCAAGCAAATCATCGATGGACTACATGAATAAATAAAAAAATAGAAACTTGAAATCGGGTCATTGATGGTCTATATTCGACCATCGATGATCGCAAGGATCATCGATGAGCTACAATAAACAATCAAAAAAATTTAGAAACCAGAATTTATGCTATTGATGGGTTAAAGTCAACCATCAATGATCATTAATGGACCATCGATGATCGTGACCAACCATCAATGATTATGACGTGTTTTAGCAGATTTCCAGATTTAAACTCAGCCGTTTGTTAATTAATTTGATCTCCTATTAAAACTCTCATTAAAGTATTTTTTTCTATTCTATCAAGGCTTATAAAAAAAGGAGTTGGGGATCATATCTGAAGAAGAGACAACAAGAAGAGAGAGGAAATTGCATAAAAATAGAGATCTTTTTGTAGGGTTTGAGAGAGAGAGAGAGAGAGAGAGAGAGAGAGAGAGAGAGTTGATGTATTCCTCTGAGGCCCGTTCAACTTCTTATCAGTGTGCTTTTTATTGGAGTTTGATTGAGAGAGATGGAGTGCCCTATGTCTATAATGCTGCACTGCTTCTTTATTGTTGAAAGATTGTAATTTTACTCTTTATTTATTTTGGGTTGGTTTTATTTCAAACTTGTGAGTTTTATGGTGTACTCAAGCCAGGGCAACTTAGGGTTGACATACTCAAGCCAAGTTAATTGAGATTTTAACTAGCTAGAGCTAGGTTTCTTCTAGTCATTGTAAAGAGTTAGGCTAGACAATTGGTTTTGTGTAGATTTCAGGATGCAGTCTTTAAAGCCTACCAAATAGGGTTGTGATTTTGGTTATATCTGGTCATAGTGAAGAAGGCCCTTCACAAGAAGGAAGAAATTTTGATCCAAACCACTATAAATATCTCGTGTGTTCCTATGTTGGTTTACTTTTAGTTTTTCGGTTATTTTATTTTTCGCTGCTTATTCTGAGTTGGTCAAAAATTTGTAACAATCTCATTCACCTCCCTTTAGGCTTGCATCCTAGTTTCAACAAGTGGTACCAGAGCCTCATTACCGATCTTTAGGTATCACAAAGTCGGGTAGAAATGTTAAGCCTTACCACTACTTTAGCTTTTCCTAAAAGGCACGACGTCAACCGACCCCCACTTTTTAATGGAAAAATTACACATATTGGAAAGCACGTATAGAGTTTTTCTATTGTCTAGTAGTTTTAATATTTAGGAAAGTGTAGAACAAAGGTATAACTACTATCGAGGTAGATTATGTTAAAGTTGTTCTGACCAATGATAAGTGGACTCCAGAGGATAAATATATTTATTCTTAGAAAATCATAATCACAAATAAGAGATTTTATACTGGTTCCACCAATCCGGTGTACATTCAGTCCCCAAGCAAATCCCGCTTGAGATTTCCACTATAATTTTAAACCAAGTATAAAATTAAAACCAAACCTGACTAATTTATAAGTCCCTGTAAATTACAACACCAATTGACAACACCTTGCCAATTTGATACCAATCTCTAGACCAAGAAATCAACCTCTCTCAAACCGAGAGAACTTTCCTTGAACCAAACAACTCAATTCCTATAAGCCTTGATTTGTAGTGTTGTGTAGCAGTGGCTTAGGAATAATTTTAACCTCTGGAAATTGCCTAAATAATTTGTATTTTGAATGATGATCAAAGGCAATTTCAGAAAAGATCTTTTTCTCAATACTTAGCAAAATCTGAATTTTTAACTCTTGAAAAATGTACAAAGATTGAAGCTTATGGGTAGATAATCATGTACCATTTTTCTGAACATATAACCTTTATATAGCCCTTGAAACGACAAATTTTTAAACTTTAAAAATGTTTAAAAATGACTATAAACTGTCATTAATTTAAAGTTTAAATTCTGAAAAAACTATCTTAGTAGTCGACTATAATGTTAAGTAGTCGACTACTCTGTATCACAGAAAGTTTGTAAATCAAAAATCGAAGCTGAGTAGTCGACTATAATTCTTAGTAGTCAACTACTCTGTAAAACAGCTATTCTGTAATATAGATTTTAATGCTCAGTAGTCGACTATAGTTACTTATAGTCGACTACTCTATAAAACAAAAGTTATGTAAATCAAAATTCAAAGCTGAGTAGTCGACTATAATCCTTAGTAGTCGACTACTCTGTAATTTTACAGAAACTTATATTTTGATCTTAGACTTCAGTAGTCGACTACTATTCTAATTAGTCAACTACTAAGGCGTGAAAATGTTATGTATGAAATATTTTTAGACTCAATGATTAACTAAATACTCTAATGGTTAACATAGGGGATTTCTATTGTTAACCAACACACTAAGCATGTGTTAGTGTGCTCTAATCTCTATGTGTGTGTGTGAGTGATCAAGGCTTGTAAAATATTTCTAAGTAAAGAAAAATGTAAAAAAACTTTACATTGATGTATATGTTCTTCATCTTCTTAACTTCATAATGCCTTGAACTCATCTTGCACTTGTTCATATTTGATGTTGAAAGCTGCATTTAAATGTTAGTGCATTTGAATAACACACATAGTATAAATTGTTATCATTAAAATAATAACTTAGAGATATGATATTCAACATTCTCCCCCTTTTGATGATGACAAACAATTTATGCATATATAAGTATATTTTAAAAGAATTAGAACATTTGGAAACAAATATACTTACTCCCCCTACATAAATACATATTAGAGTCTATAATATTAACATGAGTCTATAACATTTATACCATTTCTCCCCCATTGTCATTAACAAAAAGAAATAAACACTTATGTTAAACATGTCATTATTTCTTCAACATGAGCTAATACTTCAAACAGATCATCCAGATTATGAACATAGTCCATAACTTCACCTATCCAAATAGGTAGACAAAGACTTGCCATAAAAACCAAAAGTTACAAATGTTCATCATCATAATCTATTTAAAATATATATATATATATATATATATATATATATATATA
>NC_033798.1:65171074-65208787 GCF_001876935.1 Asparagus officinalis | reverse complement strand
ATATATATATATATATATATCATTAATTAACTATCCAATCACCATAAAAGCAACATAAAATTCAGTCACATAAAACATACTAATGTTAAGGTAACATAGTAGCAACATATTACACATGTCTTAAAAAACAGATAACTATCACATAATTTGTGACAATCAAACTTAAACATACCAAAATAAGACATAATTGTTTTGATAACAAACATGAAGTTCATCCAAATACTAAATGATGCATTCATGGTCTTCTAAGATGAAGGTCCTGGAGGAGGTTGATTTCCTTGGAAATATGCATTGAGCTTCATATCCAAGTTATCAAATTTCTTCATTAACTCCTCCTGATTACTGATGATGTAACTATTCTGGGAATAAAGAGCACACTGACCAGTCTCTAACTTAAGAATACGTGCAGACAATGTGTTATATTACACATCCGAGAAGCAAGAGGGTTCAGAGTGCGTTTGTGGTGGTTGTTGGCTAGAAGAAGGGCCTGCTTGACTTGACGTTTGAGGAATTTCTTGTGGAATTTGTTCTTGAGGAGGGTGAGGTTCATCTTGAGGATTTTGATCATGAATTTCAAAATTAGTTAATTTCATCCTAGTTAGGGCATTAGAGTCAAAGAACTCAATGGAACGAACGACAGAATTTTTAGACTCGAGATCAACATGAAATTTATCAAAGATTTTTGTTAGAAAAGAACCATAAGGAAGAAATCCTTTTGGTATTGTCAAAAGATTGTCATAATAAACTTCAGCCCAATTAACTTGGATATTCCACATTATAGCATATAAAGCTTTTACTAAATCTAGGGAAATAAAATGGAAACTCTCAGTTTTTGGAAACATATTATAAGCTAAGATTCGAGCAATGAAACGAGAAATTAGATGAAGCTTATGCGAATTATTTAATGGTTTACCATAACCAGGAAGAAAAATATGATTGGATAGTAAATTTAAATCATTCATTCTGTTTGACCTAAGAGAGACTACTCGGAAATGAATGTTAAATTTTTTTTCCAATTGACTTAGAAGTCAATTCAATTTCTATTCCTTTGACAAGAGTTTTTAGCTTTTCAGTTCCACTTATAGTTCCTACACGTTCTATATTAGTAAAGAACAGTTGAACTAAAAATGGATATGTGATTTTTCTATTTTCAGCAGAGAATAATTCAAGCAACCCCATATTTTCAAAGTATGATCCAAAATTTCATGGGATAAAATCATCAAATTTCATAAATCGTCTTGGAAGAACTTCAAATGTGGATGTTTTGTTAAATTCTTCAAGTACATCAGGACTTTTTAAATATATGATGATTTCATCATTAACATTGGTATGAACTTGTTTATATTTCTTACCCCTAGACATGATAAATCAGTAAAAGGGAACTTGAAGAAAAACTAAAAAAGATGATTAATGAACTTACCCAAACAGATGAAACCCTAGAAGTAGTCGGCTATGAATGGTTGTAGTCGACTACCAGTTCTGACACAGGCTTGAAAACAAGGAAATGTTGAATAAGATTTGGAAGAGAGATTGATTTGAAGAAATCCTAGAAAGGAGATCATGGGTTCGAAAATGGGGAAGAAGAGGGATCGGTTCTGAATGAAGTTAGGGATTTTTAGAGTAGTTTTGTTGAAAAAAAATTGAAAGGTCATGATTATAGTAAAATTCAAATGTGTGGTTAAGATATGATCTAGATAAAATGTGATATAGGGCTAGGATTTGATTAGGTAGATAGTTAATGGTTGAGATGAATATAACTTAAGAGAAACGGGTATTGGGTTATGGGTTTGATAGGTAAAAACCCAAAAAGTTTGAAAGCTGTAAATATGAAAAAAAATCTGTTTAAGTAGTCAACTATTAAGAAAAGTAGTCGACTACACTATAATCGACAAAAAATTGATTTTCAGATTTTAACTTAGAGTAGTCGACTATAAGTCAAATTAGTGGACTACACTGTAATTTACAAAACATCTTATATGCAATGTTTGTGCATGTAGTCGACTATAGGTCAAATTAGTCGACTATTTAGGGTATGTATGCATATGTATTTGTTTTAAAATTTTAATTTAAATCTTCAATTGAACATATACCTAATTCCCTTATTAATTTAACATGAATTTCTTCTTTTAAGGGTTTTGTTAATATATCTGCTATTTGTTTATCAGTAGGTATAAATTCTAATGAAATATCAGCTTTAAGCACATGATCACATAAGAAATAATGTCTAATATCAATATGTTTTGTACATGAATGTTGAATAGAATTTTAAGATAAATTGATTGTACTTGAATTGTCACACATTATGGATGATATAGGACAATTTATGCCATAATCAGATAATGTTTATTTCATCCATAAAACTTGAGCACATGCAAGACTTGCAGCAATATATTATGCTTCAGTCGTTGATAATAATATTGAATTTTGCTTTTTACTAAACCAAGATACAAGTGAATGTCCTAAGATATGACATGTTCCACTTGTACTTTTTCTATTGGATTTGCATCCAGCAAAATCAGTATCACTATAAGATAATAAATCAAATGTGCTATTCTTTGGATAAAACAACCCATAATTTATAGTATCTTTAAGATATCTAAAAATTCTTTTTACAGCTTTAAGATGTGATTCTTTAGGATTAGACTGAAATCTAGCACACAAACATACACTAAACATAATATCAGGTCTACTTGTAGTAATATATAGAATTGAACCAATCATACCTCGATATAACTTTTGGTCAACGTTCTTACCAGTTTCATCTTTGTCAAGTGATGTTGTAGTACTCATTGGTGTCGGTTTGCTTGTCGTATTTTCCATTCCAAAGTGTTTGAGTAAATCTTTTGCATACTTGCTTTGGTTGATGAATATTCCTTCTTTTAATTGTTTGATTTGAAGTCCATGGAAGAAATTGAGTTTACCCATGTGACTCATTTCAAATTCATCCTGCATAGTCTTAGCAAACTCTTGATAAAGATTATTGTTAGTAGAATCAAAAATAATATCATCTACATATATTTGAATTAGTAAAATATTTTTATTTATTTTCTTAATAAATAATGTTGAGTCAACCTTTCTAATTTCAAAACCTGAAGTTAAAAGAAAATTCTTTAATATATCATACCAAGCACGAGGTGCTTGTTTAAGATCATATATGGCTTTCTTAAGTTTAAAAACATGATTTGGAAAACTTTAATGTTCAAAACCGGGAGGTTGTTCTACAAAAATTTCTTCTTTTATAAAACCATTTAGAAAAGCACTTTTAACATCCATTTGAAATAGTTTAAAATTCATAAAACATGCAAATGCAAGTAAATTTCTAATTGATTCTAAACGAGCAACCGGTGCATAGGTTTCATCATAATCAATACCTTCTTCTTGATTATAACCTTGTGTAACTAATCTTGCTTTCTTTCTAACAACTTGACCAGATACATCTAATTTATTTCTAAATATCCATTTTGTTCTAATAATTAATTTATTTTAAGGTCTAGGTACAAGATCACAAACATTATTTCTTATAAATTGGTTAAGTTCATCTTGCATAGTAATTATCCAAAAATCATTAAGTAAGGCTTCTTTTATATTTTTAGGTTCAATAATTAAAATAAAAGCAGTATGAGCAATCAAATTAAAATAAGATCTAGTAGTTACTTTATCAGAAATGTTACCAATAATTAAATCATGTGAATGATTTTTAACTTCTACAAAATTCTTTGGTAGATCATTTTGTAAATTATCATCTTTTGAAGCATCTATCAAATTCTTTGGTAGATCATTTTGTAAATTATCATCTTTTGAAGCATCTATCATTGGGGTATCATTTATAGTATCAACTAAATCATCCATTTTGTAAATTATCATCTTTTGAAGCATCTATCATTGGGGTATCATTTATAGTATCAACTAAATCATTATTATTATTTAAAATAATAGGTGGTATTGAAAATTTTTCATCAAAAAAAACATGCATAGATTCTTCAATGACTAATATTATTTTGTTATATATTCTATATGCTTTACTATGATTTGAATATCCAACAAAAATGCCTTCATCGGATTTTGAATCAAATTTGTCCAAATTATCTTTTGTATTCAAAATAAAACATTTACAACCAAAAGCTTTAAAATAAGAAACTTTAGGAATTTTACCATAAAATAATTCATAAGGTGTTTTCTTTAGAATAAGTCTTAATAAAATTCTATTTTGACATAACATGTTGTAGATACAGATTCTGCCTAAAAATATTTTAGTAAATTACTACCACATAACATTGTTCTAGCACATTCTTGTAAAGTTCTATTTTTTCTTTCTACAACTCCATTTTGTGGAGTTCTTGAAGAAAAGAAAAAGTATGAGAAATACCATATTTATCATAAAAAATTACAAATAATTCATTTTCAAATTCACCTCCATGGTCACTACATATAGAAATAATAGAAAGAGATTTTTGATTTTGAATTCTTTTGCAAAATATAGAAAACTCATTAAAAGCATCATTTTTATGTTTAAGAAATATTACTCATGTAAATCTTGAAAAATCATCAACAAGAACAAATGTATATCTACTTCCATTTAAAGATGCTACTCTAGAAGGATCAAAAATATCGATATGAATTAATTCTAGTGGTTTACTTGTAAAAACAACATCTTTAGATTTGAAAGATGACTTATGCATTTTACCTTGTTGACATGCATCACAAAAATTATCTTTATAAGAAATCTTAGGTAAACCTTTAACAAAATCATTCTTAGAAATTTTAGATCACAAAAATTATCTTTATAAGAAATCTTAGGTAAACCTTTAACAAAATCATTCTTAGAAATTTTAGAGATATGTTTAAAATTGAGATGACCAAAACGTTTATGCCATAAAATAGAATCATTAGAAGATGCAAAAAGACAATGTTCATTTGAAATGTTATTCATAGATAAAACATATATATTATTTTCCCTATGTCCTTTAAAAACAATAGTAATCATATCATCATAAATAAAGCAAGATTCTTTTTTAAAAACAATTTTAAAACCTTTATCACAAAGTTGACTTATACTAAATAAATTATGTTTAAGACCATCAACTAATAAAACATTATCAATAATAGGTTTATTTAGATTACCAACCATACCAATACCAATGATTTTTTCTTTATTGTTATCTCCAAAAGTGATGGTGCCATCATCTTTATTTTTGCAAGATGATAATAATTGAATTTTTTTAGTCATATGTTTAGAACAACCGCTATCCAAAATCCACCTGTTTTTCTTAGGTAACTGAAAAAATAAACATTTATAATTTTGGTACCCATGCTATGTTGGGTCCATGAAATTAGCCTTTAGGAAACCAAACCCATGAAGAGTTTGATTTGCCTAGATAGTTATTTGATAAACAAACATTTTTAATAAAGTTAGAAATATAACACTTTTTCTTTAAAGAACTTAATTCCTTAGGAATCCAAATAGATAAATATTTTGATTTCCTTTTTCTTTAAAGAACTTAATTCCTTAGGAATCCAAATAGATAAATATTTTGATTTCTTTTCATATAAGTCATTGTTTTTAATATTATGTTCATGTAACTTACTGATTGGTTTTATAAAAATAGTTTTCTTAGAAATATTATTATTAACATGAAAACCTAAACCTTTTGTCTTTTAAGATTCTTTTTGAAATGAAAGTAAACTCTTAAGATTTTCTTTACCTTTATTGAATTTACTAACATTCAAACATATATCATCATATTTTAATTTAATAGAAGAAATATCTTTATCTAAAACATTAATGCAAATTTTTAAATCATTGCATTCTGATTTTAGATAAACATTCTCATTTGACAAAACATGATTTTCTTTAAGTAATGATTCATTTTCCTATTTTAATTCAATTATTTGAGAATTAACAGAAGTAGAAGAATTAAAATCAGAAACTTTTTCAAGTAATATTTTATTTTCATCTTTAAGAAAATTATGTGAAGCCTTTAATCTCAAAAAATTTTCATATAATTCATTAAAAGCATCTAAATGTTCTTCATTATCACTTACTTCATCTTGTACCATAAAGCACATATGAACACTTTCTTTTTCTTCACTTTCTTCATCGGAAGAAGAAGAATCATCACTTTCGTCCTATGTAGCCGCCAAAGCCTTTCTTTTCTTGTTGTTTTGCATATTGTTGAAATTGTTGAAGTAATTTGACTTTTGTTTACTTTCAACAATAGACAATCTTTCTTCATATGTCCTGGTTTATTACACTTAAAACAAAGTAAGTTATTTAAATATGAACTTTTTGATTTCTACTTACCACCTTGTTTTATGAATTTTCGAAATTTGCGTGCAAACATGCTTATTTCTTCATCATCATCCGAATCTTCTTTATCAGAAGTAGTATTGAACGTAAGCACTTTCTTGTTCTTTGTTTCATCATCATTCTTTCTATCTTCAATGTGAACTTCATAAGCCATGAGGTTTCCGATAAGGTTCTCAACCGTAAGAATTGACAAATTATTTACTTCTTTGATTGTGGTAACCTTATTTTTCCATTGTGGAGTGAGTGATCGGAGTATTTTTCTTACCATCTCCACTTGAGTGTATGTTTTTCCAAGACCAGAGTATTTTTCTTACCATCTCCACTTGAGTGTATGTTTTTCCAAGACCAATGAGAGAATTTGTGATGTCGGTGAATCTTGTGAATCATCTCCACTTGAGTGTATGTTTTTCCAAGACCAATGAGAGAATTTGTGATGTCGGTGAATCTTGTGAATATTTCTTCAATTGTCTCATTTTCCTTTATCTTAAATAATTTGAATATGTGTACAAGAACAGAAATTTTAGATTTTTTAACTTCATTTGTACCTTCATGAGTTACCTCGAGTGTGTGCTAAATATCGTAAGCAGATGTGGCCGTTGACACCCTATTAAACTCATTCTTGTCAAATACACAGAATAATGTGTTCATTGCTTTAGAATCCAAATTTGCATTATTCCTTTGTGATGTAGTCCATTATGTGAAAGGAGTTGTTGGCTTCTCATATTTTGTTTCCACAATGTTACGAAGTTTGCAGCCAATTGATTGAAGATAAATTTTCAT
Source organism: Asparagus officinalis (assembly GCF_001876935.1). Lineage (NCBI taxonomy): Eukaryota > Viridiplantae > Streptophyta > Magnoliopsida > Asparagales > Asparagaceae > Asparagus > Asparagus officinalis. Next base: position 65,201,700 of record NC_033798.1, on the reverse strand, counting down.
TCGACACTTCCAATAGTTGTAGTTCAATCCATCGATCATTGGTGGACTATTTGTAGAATGACCCTCTTTGAATTGTGATGTATTTGTTGATGCCATCTTTCACCTTGCTCTAATACTAAATGTAGGATCTGAAATAGATACACTAGAATACTAGAAGGGGGGTGAATAGTATTCTTTTAAAATCTATGCAAAGTAGATAATAAATTGCAATAAAGAATGACAACAATCTTAGAAAATCACAATCACAAACAAGAGATTTTATACTGGTTCCATCAATCCGGTGTACATCTAGTCCCCAAGCAAATCCCACTTGAGATTTTCACTATAATTTTGAACCAAGTACAAAATTAAAACCAAACCTGACTAATTTGCAAATCCCTGCAAATTACAACACCAATTGATAACACCTTACCAATTTTACACCAATCTCTAGACCAAGAGATCAACCTCTCACAAATCGATAGAACTTTCCTTGAATTAAACAACTCAATTCCTATAAGCCTTGATTTGTAGGGTTGTGTAGCAGTGGCTTAGGAATAATTTTAACTTCTGGAAATTGCCTAAATAATTTGTATTTTGAATGATGATTAAAGGCAATTTCAGAAAAGATCTTTTTCTCAATACTTAGCAAAATCTGAATTTTTAACTCTTGAAAATGCACAAAGATTGAAGCTTATGGGTAGATATTCATGTATCATTTTTCTGAACATATAACCTTTATATGGCCCTTGAAAAGACAAATTTTTAAACTTTAAAAATGTTAAAAAGCAGCTATAAACTGTCATTAATTCAAAGTTTAAATTCTAAAAAAAAAACTATCTTACTAGTCGATTATAATGTTAAGTAGTCGACTACTCTGTATCAAAAAAAGTCTGTAAATCAAAAATTAAAGCTGAGTAGTCAACTATAATCCTTAGTAGTCGACTACTCTGTAAAACAGATGTTCTGTAATATAGATTTTAATGCTCAGTAGTCGACTATAGTTACTTGTAGTCGACTACTCTGTAAAATAGAAGTTCTGTAAATCAAAATTCAAAGCTGAGTAGTCGACTACTCTATAATTTTACAGAAACTTATATTTTAGTCTTAGACTTCAGTAGTCGACTACTATTTTAATTAGTCGACTACTAAGTGGTGAAAATGTTATGTATGAAATATTTTTAGACTCAATGATTTACTAAATACTCTAATGGTTAACATAGGGAATTTCTATTGTTAACCAACACACTAAGCCTGTGTTAGTGTGTTCTAATCTCTATGTGTGTGTGAGTGATCAAAGCTTGTACAATATTTTTAAGTAAAGAAAAATGTAAAAAAAATTACATTGATGTATATGTTCTTCATCTTCTTTACTTCATAATGCTTTGAACTCATCTTGCACTTGTTCATATTTGATGTTGAAAGCTGCATTTAAATGTTAGTGTATTTGTATAGCACACATAGTATAAATTGTTATTATCAAAATAATATCTTGGAGACATGACATTCAACAACAAGAAGAATGGCCTACTAAACAAAAAGGACTATAAAGAAAAGGGCAAAAGTTTCAAAATAACTACTTGAGAGGACTCGGAGAATAATTCAAGCGAAGATGATAAAAGAGCACATTTTATGTCTCATGGGAAGAAAGCTTCAATTTCATATTCAGATCAAGGTCTTTTGAGTGGTTCTGATAGTGAAAGTTTAGATAAAGTGGTATATCCTTCATATAACTATTTATATTCAAAATATAAGGAGTTGTTTGTTCTCCTTACGAAAATTGTTGAAAAGTATGAAGTAACAAAAAGGATGAATACAAACTTGAAGAAAGAAAATAAGCTTTTATCAGAAAAAGTAGAATTTACTTCTTCAAATTTGAATTCAGATAATTCATCTCATGTTATCATCTTTTCATATGCACACAATGTTCTAAGCTACAAAATCAAATATATTGTTTATCTAAGCAACTTGAAAACAATTAATGTGAAAAAAAACTTGTTGCTAAGATAAATGAGTTATTTTATGAGTCGTGTTATGAGAAAATAAAATTTGAAATTTGATGCACTACTATTATTTTGAAAAACGATAACTAAAGTCCAATAATAGTGATTTGGAAAAGGCTGTGAAGAATTTATCTTTGGGATCTAAAGGTCTAAACATGATCCTTTCTCGTCAACAATTTTCAAAGCCAAAACTAGACTTAGTTATTCATATTCTAGAAAATATAAAAAGTTTCAACCTACTTTTGTAAAGGGTAATAATCTTGAGTGTTTGATTCTATTCCCAATAGAACTTATCATTCTATGGGTTCATTATGTGGAAAAAGTGGACATGTATCAGTTAGCCCTTATGTTTCGATGCTGATTTACAACCACTATTATTGGTACTAATTGCTTGTTGAGTGATACTATAGTTAATATATATATCAAGCTTGTTAGTACCACTTATGGAGGATTGGATGGAATATGAGCTACAACGATAATACCCAAAGGAGGAAGAGACATAGTGATGAAGCAAATGTTATCAAGAACAACATATACGAGTGAAAGCTTCATCAACTCAAAGTTATATCAAGAACCAAAGAAATGTAATTCTATGTGAGGATATTAGCTAGTTTTTATTTTCTCTCTAGTGCTAGAATGTAGGCAAGTAGTTGTAGATTTCATTTGAAGCTATTGGGATATCGCACACATGTTTTCATACTTATATTTTTGAGCATTTTCACAAAATATCATTTTTCACAAGTATGAGGACCTTTCGCAAATTTCTTTTTCTAAACAGTTTGTTTTTAGTATTAAAAAGAATTTACAAAGTTACACAATTTTCAGAAGTAATTTTAGTATTTTTATAGATTTTTAAAGAGTCAAAAACAGGTTTTAAAACAGATATCCTTTGTGTCAGTTTGCGGTCGACCGCTACGGTCGACCGCGCCTATGTTTTTCTCTGAGTGGGCAGCAAAAACTTTCGCGGTCGACCGTGACGGTCGACCGTTAATCTAAAAATTCCCACGGTCGACCGTCACAGTCGACCGTAAAAATCTCTAGAATTTTTCTCAGATTCGAAAGTGGCTCGCGGTCGACCGCGAGAATTTCACGGTCGACCGTCGTTCACTCCAACGGATTTTTTGGTACAGATTTGAGAAACGATTTTTATGGGATTGTGTGGGATTTGGGTATGGGCTTTGGCTGCAGTGTTTTCTCCTATTTAAACCCCTCTACCCCTCTTCTTCAACTCGTCCCAAGCATTTTGAAAAACCAGAGTTTTGTTTTACCGAGAGCCAAACTTTCAATCCTGTTTTCTCTGTTTTCAAGTTCACATCCCAAGCTTCAGTGTAATCTTTCTCCTTGCCATAGGGACACTATAAAGAGAGAGATTTTACACCATTTACTACTATTGTGAGCTTGATCTTGTGGAGATTAACTGTGTGGGAGTAAGATCTTGTGTTGATCAACTGTGTAGTTGTGAGATCTTTTAGAGATCGTTGTGTAGAAGAAATTCCAAGTTCCAAACCGGGTTGTGTAGTAGATTCTCCTTGAGAGTGGGGATCGGGGACGTAGGTTAGCGAGCCGAACCTCGTTAACACATCGCGCGTCACTTGGATAATGATTTCTAACTCTATCTCATTTATTTTGGTTGTTCATTTTATGGTGTATTGCTTGTCTCATTTTTTATTGCACAATTATTTCATTAAGACCCTAATCAACCCCCCCTCTAGGGTCCAACAATTGGTATCAGAGCTTGGTCTCTATAGTAGTTTTTGGTCTAACCACCGTAGAGAAAAGATCTTATGGAGGCTTCAATGAATGTGCATATGTTAGAGGGACAATCCACCACTAGACCCTACTTTTTACCGGTAGCTGTAGGCGTATAAAACTGCTTATAGGTCCCTTAACACAGCTCGGCACGGTGATTCGACAAACCAACGAACCATCGGGCGATATATCCAAGCATGGTCGTTAACAACACCGAAGTCAAGTGACACACAACGAAGCGGATTAACGAGGCAACAAGGTTAATGAACCGCACGCAAACAACGGAATACATCCAATCGCGTGCCCAATCAAGCTAACGGGTCAGGTTAATGAACCGCACGCAAACAACGGAATACATCCAATCGCGTGCCCAATCAAGCTAACGGGTCGATAAGACAACGATTCATTCAACCGTAGAGTCCACCACATCAAACAAGATCGGGAGCGGACTCGAACTCGAATACCAAAGCGGATTTACTGCCAAATCAGGATCCGAACTGCCAAATCAGAGTCCAGATCAACACTAAAAGTTCGGATAAACCACGGGACCGAAAAAATGGCAAAACCAAACACCAAGGGAAGGCTCGGCCAAAACCGAGCCACCTTGTGGTGGCTCGGTGGCCGACGAGCCCCACCTAGGTGGCCGAGCCACCTGGGCCGAGGCCAAGGCCGAGCCACCAGATCTGAGCCCAGATCTGGTTTGAGGAGCCTATAAATAGACCCCTAGGCTCATTGTTTGAGGGACTTGGAACTTTTTGAGGTGAAACTCTGCCGGATTGAGAACTGAACTTTGGAGCTTTGAAGACTCGAACTTTTCAGATCTGGTTCTTGGCGATCGTCCACGTCAAACAAGGCAGGAGTTTGAGAGAGATCAGATCTGAGATCCACACAGTCATCCTCCGGATCAAAACTTGGTTTTTGATCCCGAGAAGAGTCATCCTCCGGATCAAAACTTGGTTTTTGATCCCGAGAAGAGTATCGATTTCGCTTGGTTGATTTCGATTACTTAGGGCTATTATTTCCTTGGCGAGAAGAGTATCGATTTCGCTTGGTTGATTTCGATTACTTAGGGCTATTATTTCCTTGGTGAAATAATACCCCCGGCTGTTATTTCCTTCATGAAATAACACCCGTCATACCGTGTAGATCTGACCGGATCAAGATCGCACGGTGGTCCACTGATTAACCTCGGCGCAGGCAAAGAACCCACACAAGCAAGAGACCACAAAACAGGATCTTGCGATTTGTTCTAGAAGAGGAAAGTTGTAATCTTTTTTCTTTCTTTGATTTTGTTGTAACCGGATCTTATAAAAAGACCGGATCTTTTATAACCGATAAACTGTTGCTTAAGAGAACAATGACGTCAATGAAAGCAATTTTCCCCATGAACAATCTGGCGACCACAGTGGGAGCCACCGATCTCGCTGCCGAGATCGTTGCGTCGCAGCCGCGGATCTCGATCCCGATCGAGGAGGAGGTCGAGTATGAATTCGACCAACAAAAGTTCAAGGAGTATCTGTCATCCTCGTCCGGATCCACCTCCCCCCTCAAGTCCAAGAAGTTCTCCTCCGGGAGAAAAGTCCGTTGGTACGAAGAAGTGCAGAATGCCAACGAAGATCTCACCCCAATTGGTGCCAAAGTTGCATCGGGTGAAGCTCCACCGACCTCCAACCAGGTCAAATCTGTTCTCGCCAATGCCTCCTCAACAAACAATGAATGGTAGCTCCTCCAAGCCGCCAACGAATGAATGGATCCGTGTCAAACAGAATCGTTCAACACTTGATGAGCGCATTCGCAAGCGCCGCGCACTGTCAGCGCAAGCACGGACTCAAGTCCAAGAAGCCCGCAGAAGACTGCAGAAGGAAGTGGCCAAAAATCTGCCACCAACCCGCCAAGTATGGAGGCCGAAGTCTGAAGCGGCGATTCAGGCTAAAGAGCAACCTTTGCAGCCTTCAGCAAAAGTTCAACCTCCGGCGAACCAACCTAAATCGCCAATAATTCCCATGGCTACTCCGGTTTTGGAGCGCCTCGGTCCACTTCCCGATGGACGATGCAAAGCTCCAGTTCAAGAACGTTTGGGCCCGATAAAGAAGCCCCGAACGACTCAACATGCTGGGAGTCATCGCCACCCTCAACATGACAAAGAGATCAGGGCAGCTAGGCGCACCAATTTGCGCATTGAAGTCCAGGAGCCCGCTGAGAACTCACGCCCACAAATGCTTGTTTCGAGGTGCGTGACTCTTGAAAGCCCAAAGAAGGTAGTTCACCCTCAGAAGGAAACATTGTCGTCTGATGACGATAGCATTATACCTGAGAAGTCGTGCCAACACACGATAGGTTACTCCGACCTTCAAGCAGACGAGTTGTACTATCGTGTTGGGGGTACCAGTAAAACCAGGAAAAGGAGTCCTCGAGAACTAGAAACTCAATGCCCCTGTTCCAAACTCATTCGGGCAGTATTGTCTGAGTGTAACTGCATCAAGACAGTCCCTGAAAGAATTTTGGTTTTCGAAAGACTCAATACCGAAACGCCAAAACCAAGGCGTAGGCATTTCCGACAAAGAAGAACGGTGGTTGAAGATGGAGAATTTCCGAGGGTTACCACTAATATGACCAGCAAAGGGACATCGACACGGGATAATCCCAAGTCGATTCCGGAAGCACCCCGGCATATAACACGTCTGTAGTCTGGAGCCATCATACGAGCAACTTATGGTAGGATTCGGACAAGATTGCCTTCAGAAGATGACGAATCGGATGCCGGCTCAGCGGTCGCATCAGATAATACGGTATCCAGTGAGGGACAACCCCGCGAGTCACTTATGATAAGTGCGGAACAAGTGGCCAAGATGCTCGAAGAAGCCATGGCTAAACAACAGGAGAGCTTCAGGTTCGAAATGCAGATGACCATGCAGAATATGAGAGAAATACATGACCACCAAATCCAAGCACTGACAAACCAGCAAGGCGAACAAAGTCGTCGTAACCAGGTTAATCAGGAAGATGAGGACACAAATGCGAATGAAGCTCATAATGCCAATAATCCTCCCGTCAATGCAGGGGGTGGTAACAAGAATGCTAGAGAAAACACGGGTGAAAGCTTGAAGATTAAAAACCTTGAGAGAAAAATCAATACGTTGATTTCCGCTCAAGAGATGAAGAAGACGGGCATTCCTTGTCCATACCCAAGAGAATGGGAATCAATCTCATATCCGGCGAAGTTCAATCTAATTAACTTCACACCGTTTAATGGGATGGGTTCACCCACTCAGCATTTGATTTACTTCAAATCACACCTAGGGGTTATCTCTGGTAATGAGCCTCTGATGGTACGGTCCTTCGTTGGCACTCTTCGTGGAGCCGCCTTCGATTGGTATCGCCGCCTCAAGCCAGGAAGCGTGAATAGCTAGGACGACATGGAGACTAAATTCCTCACTAACTTCTTTGATGACGACACCGAGATATCCATCGGGTCGTTGCTTGACGAGAAACAAAAAGACGGGGAATTGGTTGATACCTTCGTCAAAAGGTTCCAGAACAAGGCGATGAACTGTCGGGACCCGATCACTGAGGAGTTCATTCTCCAGACTTGCCACAATAACCTCGCATTGGACATGTTGGAAGCAATGGGGACAGCACCGTCCAAAACATGGAAGGATTTGAAGGTTCGAGGAGAGCAAGCCGAGCGATTCCTCAGAAGGAAGAAGGCGGAAAGAGGCCAACATGCGACGAATGCTCCGCAACAGAATTTCGTCCCACGGGGGAAAGGTAAGGCACATGCTAATGCAGTTGATGCTAATCAAACTTTCCAATTGCAACCTCAGCAACAGCCGCAGCAACGAGCACCACAACAATCACAGTCGCAATGGCAACAACGGCCCCAGAAGCAGAAATCTTCGGAGCCAAGATTTCCTAAAGTATACTCCTTCAAAGATGACGAAGTTCCCGGCATCTTTAAGTACCTGTTGGAAAATAACAAAATCCAGCTGCCGTCGATCGTGGATCAAGAAGGGGCTAGCAAAGTGATGGATCCGAAGTATTGCACATACCATAGAGCGGTCTATCACCCTACCAAGTCATGCTACCATCTCAAGGATAAGATCCAGGCGTTAATTAATGTAGGCGTCATAACCCCGAAGTCGTCCAAGAATGTCAGAGCAAATGCAATATCAATTAGTTTTGGATCAGTGCCCACAACATGGTTTGAACCAGAACGTATCACCAAAGTAGGAATGAAGATGGTGAATGACGACCCATATGAACAACGTCAAAAAGGACTTGTGCCACACATAGCCCCAAACGGAGAAATCCTCTGGGTTCATCCTGATCTTATTGAAGACGATCAGTGGGCGACTTCCTCGACCAGAAAGGGTAAAGGCAAGTCCTGCAATGCTACCTCTGCGATCTTCGAAGAGGACGGTAATGAAGCTCCTACCTTCCCGCTCTCCGAAGAAGAGCAAGAAGTCTTTGCCACTAGAAGCGAAAATCAGTATCACTTCAACTATCCATCACCTAGTGATTAGTTAGCTGAGCAGGGGGTGACTAAGCAAGGAAATCAGTATCACTTCAACTATCCATCACCTAGTGATTAGTTAGCTGAGCAGGGGGTGACTAAGCAAGGACCAGCCAGAACTCTCACGGAGCTGGGTGTGATTACGACTCCTAAACCGGTTGAAGAAGCTCGACGACAGCCGGTTAATAAACAGAAAGAAAAGAAGCCCCAGAAGGTTCAGAATCTGAAGCAGCCTCGTTTCAATCGTCCGATTGGAAGAGATAAACCAGAAAGCTCGAACACTCTGCACGTCTTTGATATTATGGCTCAATTAGCTAACATCCCAGCACAGATAACATTGTATGAGTTGCTACGGTTGTCTAAAGAAACCAGGGAAGCCTTGCAAGAAGCATTGGCCAATTCAGAAGTGTTCCTTACTCGGATCAAGCCGGTACTTGAAGAGCCAGAACCGTTAATTCAACACTACAATATAGCGGCTAAGAACCTTCCCTGCATTACCTTCACCAAAGAGGATATGCAGACAAAGAACTCAAACCATGATCGACCCCTATATTTCATTGGGTACATTGGCTCCAGCAAAGTCAACCGAATCCAAGTGGATCCGGGTTCTGCTATGAGTATTATGCCGCTTCGCTTGATGCATAGAGTTAGTAAGTTGGCGTCTACAGGCACCGTTATCTATGGATTCAATACTAACGGGTCAAGTTCCTTGGGTAAGATCCGGATAAAATGTCAAATGGGTGATTTGAAGACAGAAGTCACATGTTATGTGATCGATGCCAAGACTTCGTATAACTTACTATTGGGTCGACCTTGGATCCATAGTAATGTTATAATCCCCTCCACTCTCTATCAGTGTTTGAAATATGTCGACACTGATAATAAAGTTAGGATGGTGGTCGCGGATAAGCAACCATTCAAAGGGTATGAGAATTATTTCACTGATTCTCTCCTTTATGGTAACGAATCCGATACTGAATCATCGGCCCATGGTATGGACAGCGGAGAAGAAGCTGATATCGAAGCCAGGCTTGATTACAATGGAGGTTATGTTTTAAACGATATTGTACCCTTTGTAATCAACCTTGATGATGAACAATCGTCAGATGGCTGTTATAACTGGCAACTTGCCAATAATAAAATAAATAACGATTTAGAGTACTCACTGTCTCTTGATGATGTGATAAAAGAATTGTATGATAATCCCGATTTACATGCGCCGCTTCGATCGTCCTATATAACAAAGAAACGCCTCCAGCATTCTTTCAGAACAACCCTGGTCATCCCTACCAAAATAGGAGGCCAAAGAGAAGTGATTTATGGTAAAGGAGAGGGTTTTCCATTACCAGATCATTTCTTAAGGGAAGATGAGAATGATGACAAACCTGGTCGGCATTTATCTAAGTATAGTCCGGAAGCGTGCAAGCTCATGGAAAAACGGGGATATGATTTTACACTTGGAGAAGGTCTATACTTCGATCAAGGTCCTCGTATTCCAGCCAAAGCGGCATATGTACCAAAAGGGAAGCCGGATGATTATTATAAATTCAGACGAGGGTTAGGGTATGAATCTTCTTCAGAAGATGAATGTTGCTGGTTAATCAATAACCAATTATCTGAGAAATACAAAGATGGATACCCATCAGATTCCTCGGAATGGGATTCCGATACAAGTCTGGAGGAAGCATTCAAAGCCCTAATGGTGAACATGGCTACAGCTGATCCGTCTACAATGGAGAACGATGATCAAATGCCAACATGGAAAGATCCCTGGGTTCATCACCTGAACATGCAGTATGGTGATAGGTTCAAACAGAGAGAACCCCCCCACTGAAGATAAAATAGTCTAAATTAACATGGGCGACGAGGCCAACCCAAAGCCTATATTCATCACCCCCCACTGAAGATAAAATAGTCTAAATTAACATGGGCGACGAGGCCAACCCAAAGCCTATATTCATCAGCGATAGTCTTCCCTCAAATGAGACGAGGCCAACCCAAAGCCTATATTCATCAGCGATAGTCTTCCCTCAAATGAGAAAGAGGAATTAATTACTCTCATCAGGGAATATATAGACGTTTTTGCTTGGAGCTATGAAGATATGCCAGGGCTCGACCCCAATGTGGCAATGTACCGCCTCGATATCAAGTCGGATGCCAAACCTGTCAAACAACAGCAAAGACGGTTTCGTCCGTAGATTATGGAAGCCATTGAGGCAGAGGTTAAGAAATTGATCGAATCAGGATTTATCCGAGAGGAACAATATCCAGACTGGCTAGCCAATATTGTTCCCGTCCTGAAGAAGAAAGGTAAAATCAGGATCTGTATTGACTTCAAAGACCTGAACACGGCATGTCCAAAAGACGACTTTCCTCTCCCAATCACAGATGTCATTATCGACAATACATGCGGGTTTGAGAGAATGTCTTTTATGGATGGCTTTTCAGGATATAACCAAATCAAGATGCACCCAGATGACGAGAAGCTTACAGCGTTCAGAACGCCCCTCGGTGTCTTTTGCTACACGGTGATGCCTTTCGGTCTAAAGAATGCAGGCGCCACATACCAGCAAGCAATGACTAAGATTTTCCAAGAACATCTCAAAAAAATAGTCGAGTGCTACGTTAATGATTTGGTTGTAAAAAGTCGCAACAAAGAAGATCACATCAAGGACTTGAAGACGATGTTTGATCTCATGCGAAGTCATCAATTGAAGATGAACCCCACCAAATCCTTCCTTGAAATGTCCAGCGGAAATTCCTTGGATTCGTCGTCACCATTAAAGATATACACATCGATCCTGATAAAGTAAAGGCGATACATGAACTGCAACCCCCTAGAAATCTAAGAGAACTCAGAGGATTGCAAGGGCGTTTAGCTTACATCCGGCGGTTCATCTCAAATCTTTCTGGGAAGTGCCAACCATTCTCTAAGCTAAACAAGAAAGGTGTGTCATTTATTTGGGACGACGCCTGCCAAAAAGCACTCGAAGATATCAAAACATATCTAACAAATCCTCCTGTTCTCGTTGCACCGAAATCAGGTAAACCGTTCTTGATTTACCTCAAGGCGATGAACCACTCAATAAGTGCTTTACTAGCACAAGACGATGATAACGGTCACGAACAGGCAATCTATTACCTAAGTCGGACCTTGGTAGGCGCCGAGTCTCGATATCCGATGATTGAGAAAGAATGCCTCGCATTGGTATTCGCAATGCAAATGATGCGGCATTACTTGGTTGGGCAGACGATTTACGTTATTTCTAACGTTAATCCAGTACGAGTATTTATCACGCAACCGGCCTCTATGAATTGGCGGTTGGCGAAGTGGGCCCTTCTCTTGTCCCAATATGATTTGCACTTCAAACAGCAGAAGTCGATCAAAGGACAAGCGATTTGTGATCTTTTGGTGGCAAACCCGACAACGGATACGGCAAAAGTATATGATGACTTGCCGGATGAAACCCACGAGGTTAACACCACATCGCACCAACAAGTATGGCAATTATATAATAGGGCAGTAACCCCGGGATGTTCTAAAGTCTCCTCCGGAGTTGGAGTTGTCTTAGTTTCCCCGGGAAAGCATGTGATGCCTCTGGCTTATTCACTGACTAGTCCATGTTCCAATAACGTAGTCGAGTACAACGCGCTTCTCATTGGACTCAGTTTCGCCAAGGAGTTGGGGGTCGAATATCTCGAAGCTTTTGGAGATTCTCAATTGATAGTCAACCAAGTCCGTGGAGAGTATGAAGTCAGGAACCAAGACCTAATCCCATACCACCAGGAGGCCATCAAAATGGCAGATTCTTTTGAAGAGTTCTTTATGTTGGACCCTAGGGGGGGTGATTAGGGTCAAGAGGCTCTAATATGCAATAAAAATCAAACACAAGCAAACCACAAAACAGTAAAGCAATTAAAGTAAGAGAGATAGAGTTAGGAGTTCGTTATCCTTGATGCGCGATGTGTTAACGAGGTTCGGCCCTCTGGCCTACGTCCCCGCTCCCCACTCTCGAGGAGAAATCCACTACACACCCGGTTTGGAAGCCGGAACTTCGTCTACACAGCGATCCCACACGATCTCTCTCACTACACAGTTTGATCTCAACAGATCACACTCCCTCACAGTTGATCTACACAGATCTCACTCACAGCAGCAGAAGAAAAGATGCAAGACTCTCTCTTTACATAAGCCCCTATAGCAAAGAGAAAGAGTACTAAAGCTGGGAAGTGAAACACACACAAAAAAAACAGAGAGAAAACACAGAAACCAGATTTTGAAAATTTTTCTCAGGAAACAGCAGACTCTGGTTTTTGCAAACGTTAGGGCTTGAGGAAGAAGAAGAAGACTGGGGTTATTTATAGAAGAGATTTAATCAATTTAAAACAAAACCCAATCTTCCCAAATAGGATAGTAATCTCCTTTTCAGACCCTTATCTCAGACTGTGCCAAACACAGTTAAGTGTAAGCACAATTAACTAGGTAAATGACCGTTTGAAAAAGTCGCGGTTGACTGAAGGAAAATTCGGTCTTCCGAAATAATCCTTCGGTCGACCGAAAAATCACGTCGGTCGACCGACCGAAAAATTCGGTCGACCGCGAGCTGCTTCGAAAACTTGGAAAACAAATAGAACCACCGTCGGTCGACCGGCACGCTCGACCGATTAGAAAATTGAGATTTCGGTCGACCGTACCGGTCGACCGACGACCTCTCTAGAAAATTCTGAGGAATGGTCATGGGAGCGGTCGACCGGACCGGTCGACCGCTTTCTGATATATTGCAAAAAACAGGTTTTTGACATATTTGCAAAATATTCGTTTGACCTCTGAAAATTCTGAAACTTTGTAAAATGTTTTTAATACTAAAAACAAACTGTTTGGAAAAAGAATTTTGCAGATAGGTACTCAAACTTGTGAAAAATAGTATTTTGTGAAAAACGCTTAAAAACATAAGTATGAAATCGTGTGTGTGATTCCCAATAGCTTCAAGTAAACTCAGTAACTCTTTGCCTACATTCTAGCACTAGAGAGGTAAACAAAAGAAAGCTAATATCCTCATATAGAGAGCAATACTTGAGCTTTGATATAGCTTAAATCGGATGAAGCTTTTAGTCGAATTTGTCGTTCTTGAAATAACGTTGCTTCATCTCTTGGCCTCCTCCTCCTTTAGATATCTTCGTTGTAGCGTATATTCCATCCATCCTCCGTTAATCGCACTAACGAGCTTGATAAATGAACTTACTACATTTACACTCAATAAGCCATTAGTACCGATAATGGTGGTTGTAAGAACATCATCAAAACATAAGGGCTAACACTTTATTGAATACATCCCTCATCTCCAGAATGCTTATGCGGATGCACTGGCAGCACTAGCGGTATCACTTGCGCAGCCTCCCGAAACTGAACTATTAGTCACAGTAAGGACGCATCAACTCTGCATACCCATATACAATATGGATATTGAAAAGGAAGATGATGGAAACGTAAACGCCAAGGAGGTGAATTCAACTCAAATTGGGTCTGAGTCCCGAGATTGGCGTTTTCCTATCATTGATTACGTCCAATATGGTATTTTACCAGAGGATGTAAAAGAAAGGGAATCAATCCATCGAAGAGCATCAAGATTCTTCTATAATATCGAGACCCATATATTATACCGTAGAGGGTACGATGGTTTGTTACTCCGATGCCTTTCGAACAAAGAAGCAGAAGAAGTTCTTAAGGAAGCACACGAAGGAGAATGTGGTGCGCATCAGCCCGGTCCCAAACTGTATGATCGCATCAGGAGAATGGGATATTTTTGGCCAACAATGGTTCGTGATGCAATCGAATACGCCCGAGAATGTCATGCCTGTCAAGTACATGCAAATTATATGCACCAACTACCAGAGCGTTTACACACGTCAACCACATCTTGGTCGTTCGAGACATGGGGTATGGACATTGTCGGTCCTATTTTTCCCCCTTCAGTCAAAGGTGATCGATTCATTCTCACAATCACGGATTACTTTTCAAAGTGGGCTGAAGCGATTCCTCTTAGAGAAGTGAAGACGAACAACATCATCAATTTCATCAAACATCATGTCATATACCGACACGGCATGCCAAGACGGATCATTCATGACAACGGTCCACAGTTCATAAGCAACGCCTTCATCAGGTTCTGTGACAAGTTCAAGATCGAAGATGATTATCCCGCTGCGAATGGATTAGCTGAGGTGTTTAACAAGACGATCATTAAGATCCTGTCAAAGCTCGTGAAGACCAATAAACGAGACTGGGATGATAAACTCGGTGAAGCACTCTGGGCTTATCGTACCACCATACGCACACCTACAGGAGCTACCCCATATTCATTGGTATACGGATGTGAAGCTGTGCTACCATTGGAAATCCAAATCCCATCCCTTCGGATCGCTCTCGCAACAGAGATGACGACAGAAGAACAACATCAGAAACGTCTCGAAGTACTCGAAATGTTGGATGAAAAGCGCTTGGAAGCTCAACAACACATTGAGTTTTATCAAGCCAGAATATCTAGGGCTTTTAACAAAAGAGTCCGACAGGGAAGCTTCAAGGAAGGAGATCTGGTCCTCGCTGCTCGCCGACCGATAATCCCCAACTCCAAGAAGAAAGGTAAATTTGAACCCAAATGGGAAGGACCATTTATGATAGACACAGTCTACTCAAACGACGCATATCGCCTGATTACTCAAGAGGGCGCCAGGCAATTAATGCCAATAAACGGGAAGTTCCTAAAAAAGTACTATCCCTAGTACATTCAGGATAACCCATTTACAGGGAAGTTCCTTGAAGAATATTACACTTAATATTCTAGAGGATAACCCAAAATCATTTTCACCACCAAAATCCCTCACTAATCAATTTCAATTGACAGTGAGTCCACCAAAAGTGTCTTTCTGGCCCTCTTGACTCTTTCCATGAACAAGAGGTCCACTTTCAGTTCAGAGTCCCCTTTCGATAAACGAAAGAACTCCCTTCTTTTTCTCTTTGGTTAAGCCTTCTCATGGTTATAACCGAAGTTGAAATTTCACTTCGATAAACGAAAAACTCATCTTCAGATTAGATAACCAATCCTATAAAAGGTAAGTTTGGAGTGGAGATCTCACTTCTAGTTTCTTTTGCACTGGAAATAGAATATAAAATTCTTCCTTTCCAGAATCAAGGAATAGAATATAAAATTCTTCCTTCCTTGTATTCGGGTTCACCTTCACCCCAAAAGAAGACCGGGAAATAGAATATAAAATTCTTCATTTCCCACACCAACCTTTTCCAAGAATTTATGAATCTAGGATTCATCCTAGGAAGTTTATCCCGAATCCTAAGCAGGGATAAGTCTGCGCCTAACATGCGCTGCCGGTTTAGTCTTTCTCCATAGAAAAAGACACTAGAGTTCGATTCTGGGGTATCCTATCCTAAAACCTAAGCAGGGATAAGTCTGCGCCTAACCCGCGCTGCCGGTTAGTTCTTAACCGTTAAAAAGAACACCCACCCACATATTCAACATTGTGGCAGGTCGTCATTAATAACACCAAAATCCATGCCTTACACGCATGGGGAATTTCATCCTGAATCCTAAGAAAGGATATGCCGACGCCTAACACGCGTCGTTAGCACAACGTTACATGCGGAACGGATTTAGACAATCCACATGCTAGCCCGACTCAAACGGTAGTCGGTAAAGGCTAATCAAATCCGTTGAAGGCTGGGGGTTAGCCAAAAATCCTAAAGTCAACACCTAACACGTGTCGCCGGGTAGCCTATTCCCAAACAAATGGTAAAGCCTATGTATTCGACATCATAGCACAAAGTCTCAGAGAATTCACTCTCTTAGCACAACGTTACATGCGGAACGGATTTAGACAATCCGCATGCTAGCTCGACTCAAACGGTAGTCGATAAAGGCTTATCAAACCCGTTGAAGGCTGAGGGTTTGCCAAAAATCCTATGAGTATTATGGTCAATCATTCCAAACAGAATGAGGAATCATAATAAAGATAAAGATAAAACTATTTCCACTAAGAAGATCAAAAGTCAAAATATTCAGTAGATGAAATCATACATCAAGCCTATGGCTAAAAATTTGCTGACTAAACATAGACAACTTCTCATCATAAGCTTGCCTAAGCTCATCCTGCAATTCAGCTCCGAGGGACTCTTCAGTGGTGGCTAAAGTCTTCATAGCAATCTCCTCCGTCTCGACCAGCTTCTGCTTCAAAGATTTCAACTCCAGATAAGGCAGCGTGGGCTTGCTGATCCTGTACCTTCGTCATCTGAAGGATACTCAAAGTCTCCTCTTCTTCACCAAGCCTTCTTCGGAACTGTTCTATCTTAGTCTCACAAGAGGCAATAGAAAGATCGAGATCGTCAAGTGAAGATGATCTAACAGCAAGGTTAGCCTCAACTCGGTCTACCCGATCCCGCTGCACCTGAATCTCGAGCTCAGCAAGAACTCGAGTATCGTGCCATGTCTGTAAGCGAGTATCCAAATTGGCAGCAATGAATGAAGAGGCACCTGCATCCCGGAGCTCACGTAACATCTGAAGCTCGTGCTCCAAGCAATCAAGGTCATCAATTATAGCCTTCGCTAGATCCGGATATCCTGCATCCCTTATTGAATTTATTCTGGGATCAAGGAAAGGCTTAAATTGATGAAGGAAAAGTCCGCCGTGGAAGAGCTTGCCAATCATAGTATTCACGAAGGAGAAGAAGGACCAGACTTCTATACAGATGACGATCTCCTCAGGGTCGTTGTCTGATAACAATTCCTTTACGAGGACATAAAGCCGAGAAGAAAGCCCTACACAAAAAGGAGAAATCCGTCAAAAGCCTTGATGCAGAAATAAATAACATTTCTCAGTTGCTTAGTTTATACCTTCTTCCCCTTAAGTCACTGGGGGTAGTGAAGGTGTAACCGCTGTGGATGTTTCAGCTGATGTAGTTGGTCTCACAGGCGGCTCAACAGGATCAGTCTCGACAAAAGCTTCTGTCAAACACAAAACGGAATTCTCAGATTTATAGCTACATTAGTCAAAAAATGGCTAGTCCTATAATTAATTTGAGAAGAGGCACGTACCTTCAAAAGGACCATCCTCAGGATTCTTAGGGAGTGTAGACTCAGGAAACATATCTTCAGGCATTTGGTCATCAATCTGAGGAGAGCCATACATGAAGTGGAGCATAGGAGTGTCCACGAGCAAACCTTCCTCGTCGAAATCATCAGTCGAAAAATCTGACACAAAAAAATATAAATGCGAAAGAAGAATAAAGAGACTACGACCAATGGAAATGAGTTACCTCTTATGGGTGTGTTAGCCTCTCTATTCCCAAGATCCACGTTTGCCTCCTGCAATTTATCTAAAAGAGCAAGAAGCATAGAGACAATTAAGGGAGGCACGAATTCTGAATCGTTCAACTCCTTTGTTTGCCATCTAAAGGGTATATTGTCAATGGTAGATGTACCTAGATTCGCTGAATCGGGTCCTACATTGATAGTCTCCCTAACATCGGCAGCTTCTGCAGGCTTTTCTACCTGGTGCGGTAAGTCAGGCTCACCAGAAAATACAAAATCATGAGGAGCAGGATCGGGACTCATCTCGCTTTCCCCACGCTATCCTATATAGAGATGAAAAAGCATGAGCCTGAAGTTCTGAATGATCAAGAGGATAGTCTATGAAGTAGATGTTACCTCCATCGCTAGCAGGATCATCACCAGCCAAATCCATCTCGGATGCTTGCGGATCTGCACGCGGCTTATGGGCAAGTCTCTTCCGCCTAGCAGCTGGGGCAACAATCGAAGGTCTCGCCCGAGAAAAAGGACGGAATTCTTCATCCTTGTCAGCCGCAGTCCCTGAAACAGCAAACAATTGTCAAGATTAATAATTCTGGAAGACAGAAGGAAAGGATAGGTAGTTAACCTCGCTCGGAACAGTCCCCGTAATCTTCAAGATCCCCGCCTGAAGCCTCATCAGCAGAATTGAAGATCTTCTTTCCTTCTTCGTCAATCCGGCGAGTCTTGCTCCGCGTCCTCTGTGACCGAGTATTTTCCCAAATCACACGAGAATCATCCTGAGAAGCCTCCTCAGCCACTAACTCTGCAATCGGCTTCACGGGGACGGGTTTGTTAGCTGCTAACAACCACCTGCAGCTTAAGAAGGTGAGCTTTAACTGACGCTCAGCACTCGGGAGACTGAACTTAGCACCAGTACAGCCCGTCACGGTCCACAGCCATGCCCGGAGACCGTCCACCAAACCGCCATGAGTCCGAAGCTGCTGACGCGGGTTCCCGACATAAAGCTGATCATAACCAAACTGGTGGACGAATCGGCAGGGTAGATATGGCTCTGTGTAGTTGCTTCCTGATTTCAAGGAATCCTCGCCCCTCCCACCTGCCATTCTCAAACAACTATAGTAGGGGAACAGAGCGGTCTACGGTGCTAGGTACCGACATCATATCAGGACGATGAAGGACGAACCAAGCCATCAAATAAGTGTATGGGAGCTCTACCTTAGTAAGAGGAATTCGAGTCGACGGTTCATCTTCTTTCTATGTGAAAGCACTAGAAATCTGTCGAAGCCCTCGATGAATGTTAGCTACCATCACCGGAAGAAGCGAAAGTTCCTTTTTGTAGGCAAGCTGAACAGCTGGTAGAGCACTTCCAATGGCAAAATGTCACTGGACTGATACGGGACCACGCATTTCTTTAACCAGATAGCACTTCCAATGGCAAAATGTC
The DNA here is from genome assembly GCF_001876935.1 of Asparagus officinalis. Lineage (NCBI taxonomy): Eukaryota > Viridiplantae > Streptophyta > Magnoliopsida > Asparagales > Asparagaceae > Asparagus > Asparagus officinalis. The sequence goes on along the minus strand of NC_033798.1, from coordinate 65,182,695 downwards.
ACTGGACTGATACGGGACCACGCATTTCTTTAACCAGATAGCGAGGTAGCCGGTGAGAAGGGTCATCGGCTGAATCGATGCGGTCGTATGCCATAAGAATGATTTAAATTTGGTCCCTACAGGAAAGCCACTCTCAGGACTGCTAATGGTATAGGAGTGAGCGTCAATCTTCTTCAACATAGCATTAACCTCTAAAGGAGTAAGCGTTGCCAGCTCACAGATAGCCTCGCCAGAATTGCTCTCTAGATTTATGAACAAATAACACACAAACTGCTTCAGGCTCACATGTGACTTAGTCCTCTTCGCTAAAGGCTCAGACTGCGCCAAAGCAATATGGTAGTGACATGTGAGATCCCATAAAGTCTCATAGTGGTCGGGCATGCGGTCCTTCAGCTGACTCAATTCATGGTTGGAGGGAAAGTACTCCTGATATAGCATCTGACCCATGGGCAAACCAGAAATCTTGTGCATCTCATGGAGAGCCAAGCCCAACTCTCCATGCCTAGTCAGAAAAGTGTTCGAATCCGGGTTATAGAGCTCGCACAAGGCAAAGAAATGTTTAGCGCTGATGGGTAAACCATACATGGTGGAACGAATAGCTACATATAGACCACAAGCGTGCAACTCCTCGCTCCATCGGCTTAAGACGTACTTCGTCATACGAGCCCACCAAAGCTTGTCTAAAGAATGGACCCAGCCATAGAATCTATGGCGCGTCGCAGGCATCTCCCGTTCTAAGTCGGCGAGAAGATTCTTCAAGGTGGAAGCAGAAGCAAGAAATTCGTTACGCGGCGGTGTATCCAACCCTAATATTCCAGGACGCAATCCAATGATATGACTCCTGCTCGAACCAGGAGCTGCATGATGAGTAATATAGCCACAGTGAACGCTCTCATGCTCCTCCGTCAAGCGCCACGACATCTCCCGTGTCACGGCCTGACGCCTGAGCTCAGTCAATGAGCGGTCTCGAGGAATCTTAGGCAAATATAGAAACCCACCATCATCTTTATGAAGCCACTGCAGTCAGTCTTCCTGAGAGGCTGAACAGAGCTGGTATCCTTCACGAAAGGCGCATCAGTAATCAGCTGTCGAAGAACTCGATGTCCACCTTCCTTCACCACTTGGGCAACTTCTGTCGACGTGCCCGAAGCAAACTGAGGAGTAAGTGGAATAGGTGAAAAATCATCGGAGGTCGAATAATACTCATCGCGACGCCCGTACACTGCGTGAGATGAGAACGCTCCAGAAGGATATCCCACTGGAAACAAGCAATTAAGAGCTCACCAGCATACGAGGGAAGCACGCCATCAGCCGACGCAGTAGGGGATTGACCTCTCGGGATATGCGACATGATGATCTGCAAAGTAAATCAGAGGATCAGATACAGAAAAAATTTTAGTTAGGGTGACAAACTCTAACCCTAAAATTTTATCCCCTCTTTTTTATAATTAAACCCCTCAGATCTCCAAATTCTACCCCCTGAAATATGAGCTCAAGGCGTCAAATCACAAACCCTAACCCTCATATGCAATCCCACAAATTCATGTACTAAATTAAACATGAGATATGCCAAAATTATGGAGGATTTACCTGAGGAAAAGCTCGAGGATCCGACAAAAAAATCAGATCTTGAAAGAGGCTCGAACCACGTGCTCGAGGGGCCTGAGAGAAACTTTAAATATGGAGATTTTGAAGGATTTTTCAGTCTAAGATCAAAAGGAAAGATAGATCTAAGACAAATTTGAAGGTTTGAAGGAGAAAAGATGCACGAGAGAAAAGAAAAATCCAAAAAGAGGAGAGAGGGGGGCCGACCCTAAAGAGAGGAAAAGGAGCCCTTTTATAATGTTGAACCAAACTAAACCGGACCAGACCAGGTTGAACCAGACCAGACCAGGCTAAATCAGTTCAAATAAGGCCGAACCAGACCAAACCAGGCTAAACCAGACCAAACCAGGATGAACTAGCCCGAACCAGGCTGAACCAGGCTAAACCAGTCCTGAACCAGTCTTGAACCAGGCTGAACCAGTTCTGAATCAGTTTGAACCAGATTTGAACCAAAATTCAAATTGGAGCTGAGCCGAGTGTCGAAACGACTTCAAATCAATCAACGGTTCAGTCCCTTATTTATTCATTCCTCTCCCATATATTCGGAAGGGTCGGAGGATTTTTTGAGCCTAATTACTACCTTTTTTGGGTTATTATCGGGCCGGTTCAACTCATTCTTAATACTCCAATAAGGTATACGAGTATAAACTATTCCTTATTTTTGTTGAGAAGTTTCTGGAGAGTATAAACTATTCCTTATTTTTGTTGAGAAGTTTCTGGAGAGTATTTTTCTAAAAATATTCTTAAGGATAACTCAACAACACTCCAAAAAGTATAAGAGTATAAACTACTTCTCAAGACTCCAGCAGATGTACGAGTATAAACTGTGTCAAACGCCGGACAACGCGTTGTAAATGAAGACTCAACGCCAACAATCGATAGTCGGTTCTATGTTGAAACAACAAACACGAGCTAAAGATCAGAAAATCAGGAATTGACTTCAAGTTCAAAATTCCGACAACGGTCAGACAATAAATGCAGCACCGGAACCCTTGTAGACATTCGACAAAGCACCGAATAGCCTGAAGGATTAAAAGAATCAAGAACAGAAGTCATTCCAAGGTCCCGTTACACCGACTGAAGGTTGGGACAATCATATCCAAAGTATTCCAGACTCTTTTATAAAAGAATGAGGCTGAAATACTTTGGAGGGGGTATCTGTAGGCGTATAAAACTACTTATAGGTCCCTTAACACAGCTCGGCACGGTGATTCGACAAACCAACGAACCATCGGGCGATATATCCAAGCATGGTCGTTAACAATACCGAAGCCAAGTGACACACAACGAAGCGGATTAACGAGGCAACGAGGTTAAAGAACCGCACACAAACAACGGAATACATCCAATCGCGTGCCCAATCAAGCAAACGGGTCGATGAAACAACGAGTCATTCAACCGTAGAGTCCACCACATCAAACAAGATCGGGAGCGGACTCGAACTTGAACACCAAAGCGGATTTACTGCCAAATCAGGATCCGGACTGCCAAATCAGAGTCCAGATCAATACTAAAAGTTTGGATAAACCACGAGACCGAAAAAACGGCAAAACCAAACACCAAGGGAAGGCTCGGCCAAAACCGAGCCACCTTGTGGTGGCTCGGCCAAAGCCGAGCCACCTCTTGGTGGCTCGGTGCCTCGGCCACCTGTGTCCGGGCACAGTTCTGAGTGCCTATAAATAGGACTTGAGGGCTCATTTTTCTGGTTTGAGGAGCCTATAAATAGACCCCTAGGCTCATTGTTTGAGGGACTTGGAACTTTTTGAGGTGAAACTCTGTCGGATTGATAACTAAACTTTGGAGCTTTGAAGACTCGAACTTTTCAGATCTGGTTCTTGGCGATCGTCTACGTCAAACAAGGCAGGAGTTCGAGAGAGATCAGATCTGAGATCCACACGGTCATCCTCCGGATCAAAACTTGGTTTTTGATCCCGAGAAGAGTATCGATTTCGCTTGGTCGATTTCGATTACTTAGGGCTATTATTTCCTTGGTGAAATAATACCCTCGACTGTTATTTCCTTCATGAAATAACACCCATCATACCGTGTAGATCCGACCGGATCAAGATTGCATGGTGGTCCACGGATTAACCCCGACGCAGGCAAAGAACCCACACAAGCAAGAGACCGCAAAACAGGATCTTGCGATTTGTTCTAGAAGAGGAAAGTTGTAATCTTTTTTCTTTCTTTGATTTTGTTGTAACCGGATCTTATAAAAAGACCGGATCTTTTGTAACTGATAAATTGTTGCTTAAGAGAACAATGACGTCAATGAAAGCAATTTTCCCCGCGAACAGTAGCAATTTTGCCTATTGGAAGGCTAGAATGAGGATTTACCTTCGTTGCATTGATCTTGACATTTTAGAACTCATAGAGAAGAAATATATAGAAAAATCCAAAGTTAGTAACATGACCGATGGAGAAAGGCACTAAGCTAATCTCAATGCAAAGGCCATGAATGCCTTAATTTGTTAGTAACATGACCGATGGAGAAAGGCACTAAGCTAATCTCAATGCAAAGGCCATGAATGCCTTAATTTGCGGTCTTTCCCCCAATGAGTATAATAGGGTCCTTAATTTGCGGTCTTTCCCCCAATGAGTATAATAGGGTTTCTACGTGTGCAACCGCATACAAAATTTGGGTGAAATTATATATTACACATGAAGGAACTCCCCAAGTTAAGGAATCTAAGATTAGTGGGCTTATGCATAACTATGAGTTGTTTAAAATGCTTCCAAATGAATCCATTGATGCTATGTTTTCTCACTTCACTAATATAATCAATGAATTACATGGTCTTGACAAGCAATTGACTATCCAAGAGATGAACTATAAGATCCTTCATTCATTGACTCCGGCGTGGAAGCCCAAAGCTACGGCCATAGAGTAAGCTCATGATCTTACTACTCTAGCTCTCGATGGCCTCATTGGCAAGCTTAAGGTTCATGAGAAGAAGCTTAAGGGAAAGGAGAAGGAGGAAGTGTTGGCCTTCTTGTTTTGAACATGATTTACAAATAATTTACTTCTAATGTTGTTTATCTAGTATTTGTGTTTTTATATCAATTGTAGACAAACAACATGTTGGAGGATGGATGGATTGCGTCATAACGTTCATATCAAATGGAGGTTGGTGGAATAGTGGGTGAAGCCTATGCAATTAAAGTTGAAGATCCAAGTTCTAGCTTCATCCGCAATGTATACCAAATCAAGCTTATTGAAGATCAAGATCAAGCTTGGGTAACATTAGTTTAGGTTTATATTATGTGTGTTAGTACTTTAAGCTCTATCATATATACACACACATTATATTGGTTTCCTTGTATATATATAGTTATATATATATACAACACAAGCTTTGTTTATATATATATATATATATACATAGTTATATATATGTACACAATTTAGTTTTGGTATATATAGGTATATGTATAAATACATGTTTTTGTTTCCAAGTTTATATAAATATGAAATTACATCTTTCATATTTATTATTTTGGTTTTTCAAGTTTAAATATGAAACAATTGAATATAATTGGAAAATACATTTTTGTTTCATGTTTATATGCTTACATATGATTTTATCAATATCAATTTTATTTAGTTCAATGAAATCATGTTTATTGTTTTGAAAGTTTGCAAAACAAGTATTTTTATGAAAATATTGTTTTCTTGGTTTATAGACTTAACAATAATCATATACATATTTTATTAAGTCTACAAAATTATTTTGTAAAGTTTCAAAATATGGCTTAGCCAAAATGTCAAAATTCATATGTTTACATTATCATGTTTTGGACTATTATGCAAAATGATGATATTTTACATTTGGGAAGTTCTTTTTGAAAATCAGTTTTTGTAGCATTCTTATTATCATGTCTACAATCATTTTCCAAAGTTTTACATTTTTCTGAATTTATTTGATATTTTTAAACTCAGTTTAGAGTTGAGTTTTTCTGTGTACTTCAGGTCTGTGCGTGTTCAGTCGACTCATTAGTCGGCTCATAAGTCGACTCACGAAGTGTAGCGGAACTATGATTTTTCTTCTGTTGAGTCAACTCATATAAGACGACTCATTAGTCGACTCATAAGTCAACTCATGAGTCGACTCATAAGTCGACTTATCAGAGAGTCATTGCACAGTAACGGCTAGTTTTCTGATTTATTTGTTTATGGGTTTTTGGTCTTTTCCTTGGGGTTTTTGCTGAAGTTTTGAGTGGATATAAATACCCTATTGCCTTCAGCTCTTCTTTAATCCAAGAGAATATTTTAACAAATTTTTAACAAGGGTTTAAGTTTTGTTTAGTGTTTGTTTAAAAAGCTTTTAAGTAATTAAGGGTTTGAGTTTGTGAATTCAATTCCACAAGAGCTTGAGGAAATCAACTATTGGAGTTTGAGCAATCAACTATTCTCCCTCCATCTCTTGTCATCTATTGAGAAGTTTTCTAAACTCTTTTCTAGCTTCATATTTATTTGTTTGATTATCATCTTATTAAAGCTAGTTTTATATTGAGTTTAGATTTGATTAATCTCATTGTTACACATACCCACTTGAGCTTATTGTATTTGCATTCATAATATATTTGGGGTTGTGAGAGATAGTAACATTGAGTTGAGCCTAATTGAGTTCTCACCTTGTTTAGAGAACAATCATTTGTTGTGCTTAATTTGTGAAGTTCACTTTGTAATACACTTGTACACTAAGAGGAGTGTGTGGTGAGGACGGAGTCGATACCAAGAGGAGTGGCGTCGGTGGCCTAGTGAGAGGTGATAATTCCGAGCACTTAAGGGAGTCGATACGTGAGGATCAACACTTGAGGTTGTAGCTTGTGTATGTACTTTGTGGGGTTTTGTGAGAGTTGCCGGTTGACTTGATAACCGAGTGTGTAGAGTTTTTGGTTAGCTAGAAAACCGAGTGTGTAGAGAAGTTTCGGCTTCCAAACCGGGTTGTGTAGTGGATTCTCCCCGGGAGTGGGGAGCGGAGACGTATGACGAAAGGTCCGAACTCCGTGATCATTTCCTTGTGTTTTGGGTTTGGCATTGGCGTATTTTTTCTTGCATATTGTTATATCGTCATTGTTGCATGATCATTTTATTTACCCTTGTTTATATTGTATATCCTTGCACTTATCTTGTAGCATATCATGCTTGCAAGGATATATTTGTTAATTAGTTTTTATTAGCATAAAATCGGATTAGATTAGCATAAACCCTATTCACCCCCCCCCCTCCTAGGGTTCTTTCCTAGCGGCCTTAGGGTCTAACAGGAAGTGCCCCCACGGAAAATTGAGGAGTCATCACCAAAAATGAAGACCATAGCTCTCAAGGGAGCTAGTGATAACTCATCATCATCGTCGGATAGTGAAGTTGATTTTTCTAGAGAAGTGGCTCACCTCTCTAAAAGAATATCAAGACTCATTAAAATAAATAAGAAGTTTAATCCTCGATCTAACAACAAATTTTTTTTATGTGTAGGAAAATGCTTTGAATGCAACGAACCGGGTCATATTACCAAAGATTGCCCTAAGCTCAAGGAAAAATATTTGAAATACAAGAAGAAAAAAGCCATGTAAGCCGGATGGGAGGATCCGAACCAAGTGATTCGGATAGCAATGAAGAAGGAGCAAAGATTGCTCTTCATGATCCTAACATTTGTTTTATGGCTTATGAAGAAGGAGCAAAGATTGCTCTTCATGATCCTAACATTTGTTTTATGGCTTATGAAAAGGAGGTAGTTTTCGATACCGAAAGTGAATCCTTTTACTGATCCTAACATTTGTTTTATGGCTTATGAAAAGGAGGTAGTTTTCGATACCGAAAGTGAATCCTTTTACATGCAATGTGATCTAGCAACTGCATTAGAAGAGTTAAACATTGAGTTTAAAAGGATGTCAAAAGAATATTCTTCCTTTAAAAAATTGCTTACTTCTTGTGATTCCCAACTTGAACAACTACAATCATCTCTTGCTTTAAAAGATGAATTGCTAGGGGATCTTGATTTTAAAAACAAACAATTAAGATCTAAGATTGAAAGACTTGAAATTGAAAGTGGTAGAATTAGACCTACTCATGCATATGCTAGTCATCATCACCATAAGAAAAATAGATTTCATAGATCTCATGTTTCTACACATAAGAGAAATTTTGTGTGCACATATTGCATGAAACATGGTCATATCTCCACTCATTGTAGGATTAAAGATAATCATGATTTTTATAGAATGACATGGGTACCCAAAGGTACTAAGCTTACTAACCACCAATGACCCAAGATTTGGGTACCTAAAGTTACTACATCTTCATCTCTTGTAGGGAACATCACGAACACGACGTAGAGAGATGTGGTACCTTGATAGTGGTGAGAAAGGTAAAATCATAGGTATTGGATGCATTGGTAAGACACCTTCTCCCATAATAGAAGATGTTTATTTGGTTAATGGCTTGAATCATAATCTTCTTAGCATTAGCCAATTGAGTGATAAAGATTTTGATATTTCGTTTAAACCGGATAAGTGTATTATTAGCTCAAATGGAAAAACTATTTTTGTTTCTAATAGAAAATCTAATGTATACATTTTTGAGATAAATGAGCTAGTAGATCAAGATGTTAAATACCTTGCGACAGTTGATGAAAACCCTTGGATTTGGTATAAGAGGCTTGGACACGCTAACATGGAGTTGATATCCAAATTATCCAAGATGAATCTTGTAAAAGGGTTACCAAATTTGTATTTCATCAAAGATACCATTTGTGAAGATTGTGTTAAAGGTAAACAAACTAAGTCTACCTTCAAATCCATCAATGAGGTATCAACTTCTAAACACTTGTAATTACTTCATCTTGGTTTATTTGGTCCTATGTGTGTTACCTCTCTACGAGGCAAACACTATGTTTTTGTTATCATTGATGATTTCTCTCATTTTACATGGACAATCTTTTTTGGTAGTAAAGATGAGTGTTTTGAAAAAAATTTAAATTATGTCAAAAGAATTGAAAATGAAAAAGAGTTAAAAGTTGTTAAAATTAGAAGTGATCATGGTGATGAATTTCAAAATATTTTTTTGTATGATTTTTGTACACATCGTGGTATAACTCATATGTTTTTCACTCCAACCACAACAAAATGGTGTTGTTGAACGAAAAAATAGCACCATATAAGAGATGGTACGAACTATGTTAAATTCTTTTGATTTGCCTAAGTATTTTTGGGCAGAAGCCGTCAATACGGCTTGCCATGTTTTGAATTGTGTTTTGATTAGACCAAAGCTTAAGAAAACCCCTTATGAACTTTTTTATGGAAAAACTCCTTTTATTGGATATTTTTATATTTTTGGTTGTAAATGTTTTATTTTAAATACAAAAGATCACCATGATAAATTTGATTCTAAAATTGATGTTGGCATTTTCCTAGGATATGCACCTCGAAGTAAGGCTTAAAGGGTCTTCAACAAACGAACTCTTGTTGTTGAAGAATCTATAAACGTTACTTTTTGATGAGACTAATATTGGTTTACAAGTTAGTTTGCCTAGGAAAGATGATAATGATGTTGAGGGAGGATTGGAATTCTTGTAACTAAATGAAACACCCTCAATAGGTTCTCAAAAAGATGGAGAAAGCAACAACATTCAAGTGCAAGAGCAAGAAGAACTCTCCAAAGCATGGAAATTTGCACCAAATCATCCAAAGGAGCAAATAATAGGAATCCTTCACAAGGAGTTCTAACTCGCTCAAAGGCTTTGAGTGAGTGTGGTAATGTTGCCTTCTTATCTCACATAGAACCTAAAAAGTTTAATGATGCTTTAAAGGATGAGTTTTGGGTTTTAGCTATGCATGATGAATTAAACAATTTTCAAAGAAATAATGTTTGGAAACTAGTTCCTACACCTAACAATGCTAGTGTAATTAGAACAAAATGAGTTTTTAGAAACAAACTTGATGAACATGACATTGTAACAAGAAATAAAGCTCGTTTGGTTGCCCAAGGATACAATCAAGAGGAGGGCATAGACTATGATGAAACCTTTGCACCGGTTGTAAGGTTAGAATCTATTAGGATGTTTTTGGCATTTGCAAGTTTTAAGAATTTTAAATTATTTCAAATGGATGTTAAAAGTGCCTTTTTAAATGGTTTTATAGAAGAGGAAGTATATGTTGAGCAACCCCCCGGTTTTATGGATCATTTATTTCCTAATCATGTTTATCGGGTTCAAAAAGCTTTATATGCGTTGAAACAAGCTCCTAGAGCTTGGTATGCTCGCCTCTCTAGTTTTCTTCTTGAAAATGGTTTTTCAAAAGGGAAAATTGATAATACTTTTTTTGTGAGAAAAAGGGAAAATGATTTCATTTTAGTTCAAATTTATGTTGATGATATCATTTTTGGTGCTACTAACTAATCTCTATGCAATGATTTTCCTAAAGTTATGCAAGATCATTTTGAGATGAGCATGATGGGAGAGCTCAAATTCTTTCTCGGGCTCCAAGTCAAGCAAACTAAGGATTGGATATTCATTTTTCAAAGCAAGTATGCTAGAGAATTGGTGAAGAAATTCAAATTAGAGAATTCTAAGCATGCACCAACTCCCTGAGTACAAGTGTCAAGCTTTATGCGGATGATAGTGGTGAGGATGTAGACCAAAAACTATACCGACGTATGATAGGTAGTCTTCTTTATCTCTGTTGGCCCTCTTGTTTTGATGATGATTTACAAACAATTTACTACTAATGTTGTTTGTCTAGTGTTTGTGCATTCCTATGTATTGTAGACAAACAACGTTGTTGGAGGATGGATGGAATAGCCCATAACGATCATATTCAAATGGAGGTTGGTGGAATTGTGGAGTGAAGCTTATGCAATTCAAAGTTAAAGATCAAGTTCAAGCTTCATCCGCGAGTTTACCAAGTTGAGCTACATTGAAGACCAGATCAAGCTTGGGTAACTTAGTTTAGGTTTTATATTATGTGTGTTAGTACTTTAAGCTCAATCATATACACACATACACGGTTTGGTTTTTGGTTTGATAGTTTTCTAGTTTTACTATGAAACAATTGAATATAATTAGAAAACATATTTTTGTTTCATACTCATATGCATATATATGATTTCATCAATATCATGTTTTAGTGCATTATATGTGTATTTTGATAAAATACTACATTCATTTTTATAGACTTCATAACAAAAGTTTACATCTTTCTTCAAGTCTATAAAATCATTTTGTAAAGTTTCAAAAGTTGGTTTAGCCAAAATGTCCAAATTCACATGTTTACATTTTTGTGTTTTGGACTATTTTGCCCAAAATGATGATATTTTCCTTTGAAGTCCTTCTTATACCAGTCGCTGTATCATGTTTATTATCAGTGTCTAACAATCATTTCCCCAAGTAGTTTTATTTTTTTAGAATTTATTTATATTTTTAAACAACACTTTAAAATCCAAACCCAAGTTTTTAATATGCAGTTTTCGGTCGACCGAATCGGCCCGATCCGCTCGAAAGTTCTCAGCATGTTCCACTCCGACGAACTCACGCAACACAACACTCGTCGCTCGCCGCCGCGCCGCCGAGAAGCTGTCCTTCCGCTCGACCCACCGGCGACCCGCCTACTACTCCATCAGCCCTGGCTGTCCTTCTTCTCGACTGTTTACCCTGGCATACCCATCCGTCTCGACCACAAATTTCGTTCGCGACCGATTCTCGTGCCTTCTGTCGTCTACGTCCGAATTCTCGTCGACCGCCCTCGCTGTCTAACGCTCCCTCTAACGGCTATTCTCTGTTCACGCCTCCTCGGGTGCTTCTTGCCTCTTTTCTATTGAGTCTTCGCTGAGTTTTGAGAGGGTATAAATACCCAATTGCTGATCTCTTTTCAGGTTATGAAGAAGAGTTTTAAACAAAGTTTTTAAACAAGGGTTTAGGGTTTTACTGTTTGTTTAAAAGATTGAGTTTCTATTTACAAAGGAGGAAGTTTTCACTACAGATTGAGGGATTCATTCTCAATCCTCTTCATCCTCTTCTTTG